>NC_137957.1:39394662-39747424 GCF_963924665.1 Micromys minutus | reverse complement strand
AAATTGGGATTGGGAAAATAAGCCATAGAAACAGTTTGTAGATAAAATACTACTACTTTTATAGCTTCTAAAGGATAGCATGAATTATTAATATTTTTGGCTATAAAATGATGAGTTATATGTTTTCGATCATGGAAGGTATCTTTAAAGCTAAGCATATTTAAGTTCAAGTGATAAAAGTATAATCTAAACTCTATTAAATGGATTTTTTAAAACTGGAGCTGTCATGGGTTGGACACTTGACATATTTTATGAAAGATTTTATTATTAAATACAATTTAAGTATGAAAATGAGAAAAATGAGGCCCAGGGAAATTAAACAATGTGCCTCAAATCAATTGTTAGGAAGCAGCTTAGAGGGAGGTGGGTGGGAGGGTAGCATTCAAGGTTAGGTAGGTTTTGGTCTAAAGTCCAAACTCTTGAATATCACTTTAGTATGTTTTTAAGTACTTCATAACTATCAAAAGTAACATTTGAAATTTTCACATCAGATGACTCTAGAGTATCCTATATTCATTTCTCTAGAAATGATGGCTTTGAAAAAAATCAGCCCAAATTTTTTGTTTTACATACTAACACTCTATAGTCATTTTCAATTTATAGATTTTTTTTTTCAGTACAACCTGCAACATTTACTTAACATCTGATGCATTGGAAACATAGTTAAAAAGAAAAGGGTTTTCAAGGCAGGAGGATTGCAAACTTGCAGTTAACTTATTAGAGTTTGGTGTCTCAGCCCCCTCTTACTCAGACTGTGAAACAGAAAAAAAAAATTACTGAACGCTGTGATTGAAATTTGATTGAGTTCCAACAATACGTGTCGTTTTGTTTCTCAGCCTGTGCTAGGAAGAGGTGAGACAGAGGGGGATGGGGTATAGCTGCAAGGAATAACGCTGCTACAACCTGATGGACAAAGAATAAGAAACCTATAAACGCAGGTAACAGCACTGAAAACCAGTGCTTGAGAGACCATTTATTGTCAGATAGCAGAGTGCCTGCCTGTCTGTCAAGGTGTTTCTTGGTGATTGTTTCTTTACAGCCACTTTGAAAGGCACCTGTGCATAGACCTAAGGATGCTATTAGGAGTTCAGTAAAGAACTAAAAT
The DNA here is from genome assembly GCF_963924665.1 of Micromys minutus. Taxonomy (NCBI): domain Eukaryota; kingdom Metazoa; phylum Chordata; class Mammalia; order Rodentia; family Muridae; genus Micromys; species Micromys minutus. Next base: position 39,746,319 of record NC_137957.1, on the reverse strand, counting down.
ACATCCAAGTGTTTTTTAGAAGGGAAAAAAAAAGCATGTGTTACATGTGAGAGTAATGAATCCAAAACTGTTTTAGAGTGTCCAGAAATGAATTTATAGTCTCTTAATGTATACTCATTTGGAATTTACACCCCAGTGTTCTCTCTGATCTGAAAAAAGTTGTGTAGTCTTTTTCTTCTTTTTTTCTTTTCTATGCTAATCTTTTAAAAATTTTATTTATTCACTTTACAACTCAATATCAGCTCTTTCTCTCCTCCCTGTACCCTGTCATACAAATCATTTCTTCATCCCACCTTCTACTTCTCTTTTGAGAATGGGAGGCACCCCTCTGGGTGTCCTCTCCATCCCCATCAAGTCACTGTGGGGCTAGGCACACCCTTTCTCACTGAGGCTGAACAAGGGATCTATTTAGAGGCATGGGATCCACAGGGAATGGATTCAGGGACAGCCCTTGCTCCAGTTGTTAGGGGACCTATATGAAGGCCAAGCTGCACATCTGCTACATGTTGGCCTAAGTCCAACTCTTGCTTACTCTGTGGTTGGTGATTCAGTCTCTGGGAGTCCCTGAAGGTTCAGGTGAGTTGACTGTTAGTCTTTGTGTGGAGTCCTTGTCCTCTTTGGGCCCCTTAATCCTTCTCCCAACAGTTCTATAAGACTCTCCAAGCTTAGCTAATGTTTGGGTGTGAGTCTCTACATCTCTTCCGATTGACTGCTGGGTGGAGCCTCTCAGAGGACAGTTATACTAGATTCCTGTCTGTAAGCATAGCAGACTATCATTAATAGTGTCAGGGATTTATTTTTGTCTGTGGGATGGGTCAAGTTGGGCCAGTCATTGATTGATTATCCCCTCATTATCTGTTCTGTCTTTGCCCCTGAACATTATGTAGGCAAGATAAATTTTGAGTAGATGGTTTTGTGGGTGGGTTGCTGTCCTTATCCCTCCATTGCAAGCCCTGCCTGGCAATAGGAAGTGACTACTTCAGGATCTATATCCCCCATTGCTAGGGGTCTCACCTAGAATGACTCCCATAGACCCTTTGGGACCTTCCCCTATGCCAGTAGGGGATAGGGGATATTCCAGACATTGCTTATCCCCCACAAACCACCAATCTTTCTCCCCTGTTCTCTCTACATCTGATACCCCTGTCCTCTCTGCTCTCCTCCCCATCCCTTCTTCCACATACTTTCCTCCTTCCTTAGTGCCTGAGTTATTGGTGTTCTGTTCAAGAAGTTGCACTGATGATTTCAAAGTTATCCCCCACTCTCTCTTCTATTAAGTTTAGTGGTTTTATGTTGAGGTCTTTGATTTATTTGCACTTGAATTTTATGCAGGGTGACAAATATGGATTTACATTCTTTTACATGCAGACATTCCAGTTAGACCAGAACTATTTGTTAAAGATGTCCTCCCATTCCCAAAGTATTTGGCTGCTTTGTCAAAAATTGAGTGACCTTAGGTGTTTGAGATATTTTCTACATCTTTGATTGGATTTTATTGATCCACATGTCTGATACTATGCAGTTTTTATAACTATTGCTCTGTAGTACAACTTGAAGTCAGGGACAGTGAGACGGTCAAAAATTCTTTTATTGTTCTGGGTTACTTTGGTTATAGTGGGGTTTTTGATTTTTTCATTTAAGGTTGACAATTTTTCTTGCAAGATCTGTAAAAAATTATTGCCTTGTAAGGTATGTGCAGTGATTTCATAAAGTTTGGTTGGCACCCGGCTCCCAGCATGGGCTGGCAGAAGGGAGTCCTGAAGAAACTTCTCTACTGTTTTTCAGCTTCAGCTTATTGCATCTTTTTAAGTTTTGCATCTTACAGTTTAGGACAATTTTATCTGCCATGATGCTTCTCCAGCAAGTGAGCTGGCAGCACGTTGAGGCCCATCCTTGCCTGAGCTCCTCATTACTTTTTATACGTCTATGAGATTTGACTTTATCTCTCCTTTCTCTTTCTTGCTCTCTCATTGCACAGAGCTGCCATGGTTTATCTAAAGTTCAGCTCCAGAGTTTCCACTGGCCATCTTGTCTTCTGCTAACTCACCATGCAAACGAGGCCAAGCAGCTCAACTTCTCTAGCTCTAGTTTGTTTTATCTTCCTGTTTTCCTCTGTTCTTTTCTCCTTCCTTCCTTCCCTCCTCCTTCTCTTCCCTCTTTCATTTTTTTTAACCTTCCTTCTTTAAACTTTGGAGATGTTTTTTCATGTAGCTCAGACTGGCCTTAAGCATGTGTTGCCCTTGTCTTTGCTTTCTGAGTGCCTGGAGTACCTGTGTGTATAACACTCAAAACAGCCTTAATATGTTTTTACCATCCGCTCTTACATCATTTACTGTTGCCATTAGTACTGTCTAAATGTGTTCATTTGGATAGATTTAAATATGTATTCTGTGCTTTTAAGTCTATGGACTGGAAGGTCAGACGGACTTACTTCCTTACTCTCTAGCTGTGTAAGTCTAGATACATCACTTTAGTTGTCTATGTGCTTTCCCTATCTAATTGTAAAGCAGAGATAAAGTACTTATTCCCCAGAGTTGTTGTGAGCATTACATAAATTACTAACACACCTGCAGTATCTGAAATCATGTCTAAAAGGCAGTGTAAAACCTTCTAAGGGACACAGAAATGAATATATTCTTTTAAAGAGTTGGCAATTTAGTACAGTAGATACAGATATAGATTGAATGTGGTGGCTATGCAGTAGAGGAGAAATTGCAAGGCTTGGTAGAACAGGAAGGAAACAATTAATTTTAATGAAAAGGACATGGCAAGGTCTCATGAAGTTCACTGCAGTCTGGACATTGAGAAATGAGCTGCGAGCAAGGAAGAGGATTCTTGATAGAAAAAAAAGGACCCAGGGTGGGAATCAGAAAATTCTTTAATGAGGTGTCTCTCCTTTGCTAGAATATTAGGGTGATATAATATTGGTAGTGGGACACAAAGAGGAAAAGGCTAGCCCAGGGTAAAGTCATGAGTGGGTTTCTGGTTTGCTGAGGGTTGTGGAGAGGATGCTACCAGGAAGCGCTGAAACCTTGTTGATGTGAAGGAATGCAATCACTCCATTCATAGGCTAGGAGGGAGATTGGTAATTCTGTCAAGGAAAAATTAGAGAAGAGAGAAGGCAGGTGGAAATAGAGACATTGTAATTGTCTGGGTTTAGGACTGAAAGGCTTAAAATTGCAAGTGGCTATGGAGCCGGACAGAAGAGCTCCCAAGTGCACTCTGGGAAAATAGATGCTGCTGTCATTTAGGCTAAAGTTTTCCCATAATATGGCACTTTCTGTTGACCTACAGCTTTCATGGAGCTCTCTTTGGTGATCTACCTGTCCCCTGTCTTCCAAGTGTATCCAGGCATAAAAGGGTCAAGTAGAAAGCCAGTTATAAGCCAGAATTTTTATGCTCATTTGTTTAAAGTGAGTGATATTGTAGAGGAAGAACAAAATCACACAGCAGATATCTTTTGCTTAATGAGAGGAGAGCTTCCAAGCAATATTTAATTGGGGAGGCTTCTTCCTGGAAACGCCAGATTGGAGGTACATTCAACCTCTTTATCATACGTTTGCAATAGGTATTATGTAGAGGAGGTTTGAGGAGATAGTTTTGTGAAGCACCATCTGTGGTGCAGAGTACTGGCTTTCATCACAGTCTGGATTTTGCTACAGTAAATAGGAAAGAGGCCATACAGATCACGAGCAGTAACTGCTGTAGACAACATCTATGCATTTCAAGGGAGAACTTTTTCTTTCATGCCAGGTGCATTTTAAGCAATTGAATGAAGATTATCTTTAAATTATTCTGCTAGGACAAGAAAGATGAAGTTCATAAATTTATATGAAATACAGATTAGACCTCAATCAGTAGATGCTGATGTAATAGAATAATATTTGAAGACAATTAAAAGCAGGCAGGAATCTTAAGTTAACACCTTTAGCTTGGCAATGATGTCCTATGAATAGAGATTATCCAGGAATCCCAAGACCACACTTTAGCAATTATTCCCCAGTGACAGAGATGTATTATATGTGATCTACCTACTGTCTATCTATATCTATCATCATCATATGTTTATTATCTATTATCTATGTATGTATCTGTTTGTCTATCACCTACTAACTACCTATCACTCTGCCTGCCTGACTGTCTGTCTGTCTATCTATCTATCTATCTATCTATCTATCTATCTATCTATTTATCTATCTATCTATCTATTTCTTCTTTTCTATCTTCATCATTATCTATTCTGCTTACTATTTCTAACATATTTGTCTATCATCATCTATTTAACATCTATCATCTATCTATCTTTCTTTCTATTATCTGCCTATCTACTACTTACCTATCAGTTATCTATTTATCATCTGTCTATTATCTAACATCTATTTATATATCTATCAATCTCTCATAATTTATCTATCATCTATGTATCAATTATCTATCTATCTAAACATTACTAATGCATACATGTGTTAGTGATAGAGAACATTATTTAAAGGTAACTTGTTAAATTCTACTACATGCCAGACACTATCCAAAGTCCTTTACATAGAATAATGAATGAAAGTAGATTATTGTAGGGAAGAGAGATTCTTCAGTGGGTAAAGTATTTGCTGTATGGGCTTGTAGACATGAGTTAAAAATCCCAAGGACAACTTAAAGTATGGTAGTGTGGGTCTGTGATCCCAATGTTTCTATGGTAAGATGGGAAGTAGAGACAAGAGAACCCCTGACAGCCCATAGGCCATGTAACCTGGTGTACACAGTAGTGGAAAACAAAAGACCTTCTGCCACCTAAGGTTGTCCTCTTACTCCAAAATGCATAACCCCTATACCTCATCTCTCTCCCTCTCCTTTTCTTCCTCTCTTCCCTCCCCATACACCCTAGCCCTCTCTACTTTAGTTTTATTAATAGATTTCCATATTCTCACATTTTAATTTCATCTAGGCATATGGGTATCCAGTTTGACATTAAATTTTGTAGATTCTCTTGTGGCTATGATGTGATTATATGACAAAGTTATGATTAATCAGCTATGAACAGTAGAAATGAGTTCTAAGAAAGCCTTCTGCCTCTTTCTCTTTCTTCTTCTTTTTGTCTCCTTGTCAATTACCTCAGCTGGTTAGTGGCACCCTTTAGACCCAAAGATGGAATCTCTATGCTAACAATATCAGAGTCAACATACCATAGCTTTGGTCCCAAAATGGCTTCACATAGCAGAGTCATTTACTGACCTTGAACCATGCACCTGCCTGCTAATGGTTTATTTTGTAAAAGAAAAGTTAACTTCTTCCTTAAGGACACCAATGCATCTTGTCAGTCTTTATTGAATCAGCTTGATTGTCATGCTAACTCCTGCTTAGCAAGTACCTTCCAGATAAAAGCACATAAATGCACACTGTCTCCTACAGTCCTCAGAACTCAGCAAGTCAGTAAAAGTTAAATCTGTGTTCTTGTGTGATAATCAATACTGACTTCCTGCTATATTATTTGTTGGGCACTGGGTTGCATAAAAAATTACATATTTGGCACCCACCAAGCCCCCGGGGAACTAGCAAACTGGGAAGGGGAGATAGAAAAACCTAATATAACAGGGAAATGAAAGTTAAGGAGTCTTGTAACAGGCTCTGTCAGGGGTGGGAGCCAGAGAAAATGAAAAGATTTGGACGTTTCTTAAAGGCACTGCAGTGGGTGAAAACACAAACCACGGAAGGAAGCACCTGTTAAGTGCACCTGTGCATTCACTTTGACAGAATTTGGAATTCTCCTTTCAGTTGTCTTTGGGTCACTGACCTTGAGCTTGGGTGGGAGCAGGGGGTGACCACTGGCTTTCTCTTTTCTTGCTTCAGACTCCCAACACTAGCTTTTCAAAGGGTTTTGTGTGTGTCTGGTGTAGGGGTGGCAGAAGGGACGGAGGTGAGGTTTAGAAGGATTACTGACAATCCTGTAATAACTTTTGAAATAGCTTTTCAGATCAATTCCCATTCATTTCCCACTTTACAGAGATGAGAGGACCAGGGAAGGATCAACAGTTATGAGAAAAACTACAAGAAAGAAAGAAAAAAACCCTTCACTCACCACACGTAGAAACGGAAGTTTCCCCCTCCCCCACATCATGTCCCATTTTCTTTATCCTCAGTACCTCTGTGTCTTGTTGATGTATTCCTCCTCTCATCCACAAAGGACTTTATGTCATATGGAGAGTATCCCCAGAAGCTAATAAGTGAGAAATCACTGTAAAATGCACGAATAGATCATATAAAGCATCCTGGGTGTTCCTTCATCAAGATGCTAATCAGGAAGGGGCACTGTGTCAAATTCAGCTGTCCTGTCTGTTTCATCTAATGGCACCAAACCTCCCACCAAGTTCATTTGCTAACCTTCCACCGTCACTATGGATCCCATGACTTAGCTCTCTGTGTATGTCCTATTCTGAGATGCTTCATGGTGTCAGAATTCTTTGATCCTCAGGTTATATGCCTTCACACAAACTTTCTCTCTCTCTCTCTCTCTCTCTCTCTCTCTCTCTCTCTCTCTCTCTCTCTCTCTCTCTCTGTCTGTCTCTCTGTGTGTGTGTGTGTTTGTGTGTGTGTGTTGTTTTCCTTGTCCATAAAATGGCTAGGGGATCTTTGAAATGTCCTTAAGATATCCAATTCCACAATCTGTATTCCATTCTAGGCATATTGATAAAAGTATAGTGACAACTGTAGCTCTAATGACAACAGAATGATGAACCACATTACCATTAGTGTTAATGCAATAATCAGCTGTGTTTTGTTCCATATGGCAATTTATTTCAACAATTAAACCCAACTCCATCTGTTTTGGCATCAACAGTACTCAGATGGGTTCCTGCACCACATCTTTGGAAATCATTTTATGTTTTTCAAGTACTGCACCATCAATAATGGCTGTGTAGAGTTCCTGATTAGAAAGAAAGCATTCAGTCCAAAGCCAGTTTTATTGGATAAAGGAATTGTTTTGCTACTTGACCTTACAGACATGTTACACACGCTAATCAATAGTCTCGGAACAGGAAAAATAAATCTTGGTTTTGATATGGAGTGTGTGTGAGGGGCATGGTTAGCAAGCAAGCTCTGTCGCTGTCAGAACTATAGTCTGCTTTTCTGATCTGGGGATCTGGATGGGACAAGATCTGCTTCCACCTGCAATGAAGACAAGACAAATGTTGCCTTCCTACATCCGGCAGGGGTGTCTTTCTTCACCTTGGGTTGAGCTGCATTGACAGAATGGCAATAGGGGGCATTCATCTTGATCTTTATAACTCCTGGCAAGAGGTATGATCACTGCTGTAAAAGCATCAAAATAAAGAGAAGAATGGGCTGCTTGAGAGCCAGGTTATTTATCACATTCAGAAACTCTAACCCAGACTAGTAGGGTAGAAATTCCTTGTCAAATTGCCTCTAAAAATTCTTATTTCTCCTCAAGACCATATGGGAAGCTGGAGGACTTGCCTGTGTTATCTTTCTTCTCTTGGGTTTCAAGTTGGGGAGGCAGTCTTTTCTTGAAACAGGGATGAGTATACAAAGGTAGACTTGCCACACATGGTCCTGTACATGCACCTGCCCGAAAAGCCATATGTCAGTTTCTATGTGTGCAGGAAATACAGAAAATCACTGGCTGGCACACTGTTAAGAAATATTGAAAATGTACAGGAAATATTTTGATTTATTTTGCAGAAAGGGTTGAGATGTCCCCAGGCAAAATGGAGCTGAAACTGACCTTATTCAGTCTTTTATCTTCCCATTCCTTTTATTCTAATTGGTATTTTTCCCTGCTTTTTAAACACCTCTCTATCTAATTTATTGGATGGCTGTTGAATTGTGAACAAAGTAGGCTTATGTCATGGATTTTAACACATCGATATTATGTTGAAGACATATGATCCACCCCTTTGCAGTCTTGGGCTCAGTAATGCCCACTGCCTTTCAGAGACAGGATGTGTAAGATTGACATACGCTAGAGGCAATTTTCCCCCCTCGAGGAAATCCTGAACAGTAGATAGATCTATTTCATATTTGTTTTGAAGGGCCACTCCTTCTGTTCAGTGTACACTTTAAAATAGAGTGTTGCCCCCACACTGTCTTCCAAAGTGTTCTTGTAGCAGATCTTTGCAAAAGAGGGCACTTGCTCACAGTTCCTCATGAAGAGCAATTCAAGAACTGGATCAATAGCCACGATCTAAAAACTTGCTCAGAATTCAACCTTTATTTGGATTTGACATTCTTCTATATAGTTCAGTGCCGTGATTCTCAACCTTGGATTTCCATTAGGATCATCTGGGAACCTTTTAAAAAATATTGATGTCTAATTCCCTTTTCGGATTAATTAAATCAGAATCTCTTGGGGAGAGAGCAGGGCACTGGCATTTTGAAAAAGCTCTTCAGAGGACTCTCATGGACAGTGGGGGTTGGAAGCCTGTAGCTTGTAGGGTTTCATCACCAGAATATTAAATACCTCTCTTTTCAGTTATCTATTCAATCAATTCTTGAGAAAGTACTAAGTATCAGAAAAGGAAATGATGGGCCACAGAGGATTCTGGACATATATAAAGGAATCCCTGCATTGCTAAAGAAGAGACCATGAGGTTTTCATTCATGCCACACATTGTGTTATGCCTTACAATGAGTTGTAAGCATTAAGAAGTTAGTTTTGAGCATTATGAACCAAACTCTTCCTTCAAGTGTGGTTATTGTCAATGAAAATTAATTTAAAAATTAGATACTAAGGATGACACCCATCAATAAATAAAATCAGAAACAATGTGGTAGTGTTTGCAACTGAATGGTGGATCCTCATGACATGATGGAAGCAATTAAGTGGCAATTAGAGAGAGGAAGTCCCAGGCTGAATGATGAGTGGATGTAAGAAAACCTAGGAAGTCAGGGAGATTGTAGAGAATCTGGATGGATAAGAGAAAGCAAGTGGAAGTGAGTGGCTTTGAGCACCTGAAGGTACAGCTGTTGCTTTGATGGGCATTTGGTTTTCTGAAAAAAAAAAAAAAAAAACCCAAAAGTCTATGAATTGTGGGTGAAGAGGTTATGGGACTTTTTTTTTCTGAAAAAAGGTGTCCCCACTAAGTTCAATACTATTTGGTGAATTAACAAAAGGGAATTCCAACTGATATGCTGAATACTATTACAGAGATTCATGTGACGTGACATTTCTCAGGTGAAGTTGAAGCAGCTTCTGAAGATGAGAACTTTTAGGTTGACTTTGAAACACATACCATGTTTCTTTCTGTAGCAAGGAATGATGAAGCCCATTTCATGCTCAAGGCCCTTTATAGGATATTTGATCATCCTGTGAAGCCTAAGATTATGTTATTTACTGAAAAAGAATCTGTTACTACTCGTGGTGTGGCTCAGTCTTAGCAGGCATCTTTAATCCCAAACAATGAAGGTAAGTTAGTTTGTAGAAGGAAGTGCCAGTGTCTAAAAGGGATGTCTACTTGAGGGGCAGACAAAGTGGTGAATCAGAGAAACATTTGACAGAATAGGATCTGCCAAACTCTCAACAGAAGAGGAAAGGGAAGCTACTTAAGAGAGCAGTGTAGAGAAAGGGGAGGAGGCATTTTTACCAGGAGAGTTTTAAAGAGACGGGTTGAAGAGAGAACAAGCTAGACACAGGTGAAGATAGAACAAGCTAGAGAATGAGAAGGATACAGATTAGAACATACTGCAAAGTTAGTTTGAGGCCAAGAAGAGCAATTCAGGAGAAGCCCAGAGAAACCAGATTAAATCAATCAGCTTGGAGAAGAGTTTGAAATGGAACAGGTGAGCTGAATCAGCCAGCCAGAGATGAGAAAGAACTAGAAAGGGTGAGTTTGTTCAGCAATAAGTCTCAGAGGCTGAAAACTTTCTAAGCCTAGATAAGGGTCTATGGAGACTAGAAGCTTGGAGAACTAAGCCTAGGTTAAGAGACTGAGGCAGTAAGCCACCCAGATGACAATTACACAGGAGATTAAAAGTTACTATTACAAAGGCCCAGCAAAGGCACTTGACTGGAGCAGGAGGCCCAGGAGAATGTAGTTAGGGAGGCAGTGAGAGGAACCACTGACCAGGACTTGAAGCAGCGGAGTGTAAGCAAACCTTATGAGACATTTCTGAGTGATTGCGTTGGTGGAATGGGTCAAATAAAACAACAGTGTAGAGAGCCAGGCGATGTTACTGTAGTCTGGCATGCAAAGGGCTGATGCAAATGAACTTTCAACCTAAGAGAGTATTTTTAGAGAAGTTGGTCACTTGAGCGTACTTGTAGGCTAAGGAGAAAGAACCAACAGATTAGGCAAGAATAAAGATGGAAGAGGCCACAATGGACTTAAAGTGGTCCTGGGAGAGGTAAATAGGGGTAAAATTTAGAGAGCAGTGGAGGGAGACTTTTTCCTAAGGAGCATGTCTTTTTAAAGACTAAAGGCGGGGGGGGGGGATGGCACATATGTGGATCCTAATACTTCTACATCAAGCTTACATCATCTTAGGGGCTGGGGAGATTGGTCTCCAAGCATGAAGACCAATCAAGATGACCTCAGTTTGACTCTTCAGAACTTGCATAAAAAGCCTGACCTGGCTGCCTGGTCCTGTAACTCCAGTATTGGTGGCTGGGACAGTTGGGTCCTGCGAGCTTGCTGGCTAGCCAGCCTAGCAGAAAAGACTAGCGTTTAGTTCATGGACGAGAGACTCTTTAAGGTAGTGGGGTAGAGAGGGATAGAGGAGACATCTGAGGTCTTGTTCTGTTCTGGACTCTGCATGCACACACATGGGCATGTGCACTAGAATACTTAGTTGCATGTACCATATACCATACACATGCTTGTACATGTAAGCACACCCACAAACTCCATAGCCACACACACACACACACACACACACACACATTACTATGAAAGACAACATTGTCACAGAAACAGACTTACTAGAAACAAAATGAAATTGTGTATTTATTTATGTATTTATTTAGACAACAGTTAAGAAAGGTAACAGATAAAACCTGTTCAGGGGAACATTAAAGGAAAAAAAGAACTCCATCAAATTAGAAAATACTGGATCCAATAATGGGATTTCCTAGGAAATTCAGAATTTACCAAAATACTCATGTTCCCATCACTATTAAATGAAATCATACCTTCCTGTTTTTTTCATGCGATTTCCAAACTAAAAAGGTTTGTTTTGAAATTACTGAAATGACCCAAAATGTCCTCTAAATAGTAAACATTATTATATGTTCCAGAAATAGCATTTTTTGTTGTTATAAAATCATTCTTCAGATCAGGTCTTGTAGCAACAGTACTCAGAGTGTAGAGAAGGCTGATGAAGTTTGTTTAACCATGTCTTTCTCCACACCTGAAAAGCAACTCTTGCCTTTCATAGGTCAAACTTTTAGCTTTTGTGTTGGGTGGGTAATCTTTCTATCCCGGCATGAGCCAGAGTGGTGGACTGCCTCTGAAGGTAACTGTTCTATTATCAGACATAATAGTTTCCTCTTCCAGGGCAATTTCTTAAATGCATGATTTCAAAATCAATAAACACCCCATGCCTTCTGTTTCAGAATTTACTTATTCATGAGATGTTTATCTCTGTAAATTCCCGGGAAGAATTCATATTGCTTAATCCCAGCATATTGGATTGAATAGTTATCAGTTGGAAATTAGTTTTTATTAAATTTTCTTGGCAACTTTGCAACTATTGCCAGGGTTTCCTCTCCTAGAGAAAACAGGTTTTTACTTTTAAATCCTATACAGGGAAAAATCTCATGTTAGCATCCTAAAAATCATTAAGAACGGCTTGCTTGCTCGCAGCCTGTTCCATTTTAGTGTTCATGGGGGTGAAGCCCTCACACACAAAAACAATGCTTTCTGAAGAGTATTTTCATCAAGGCTGTGGGGGTTCAGTATTGACCCAAAGAGACTCCGTCTCTGACAGGTAGTGAGGAGCCGAAAGCAGAGCTGACTATCAGCAAAGCTGGTTTTCCAGAAGGCTGCTTCTGACAGCCTTTGTTTGGTCACATGGTCACTGGACACTTCCCTCCCAATGTAGAATGTGATCTGGTGTCTAAAGAATTATTTTGTACTTCTGTGGCTAGGTGAGCAAGAGGCGTATCCTGCCCCCAATGCCTGGTGGAAGCAGCCTGCTCAGGATGGCCAGAGCTTTGGGAATAACATGTGCTCTGGGCTCATTTGAATAATCTCCCCACTCATTAAACACAGCTGCGAGGCAAGAGGCAGAAGAGTTCAAAAGGCAAGCCAAGGGAATATATTAGTAATAAAATTATCGTTTCAGCCTGTAGGCATGTTTTCCCAATATTTTTGTACTTCATTAATTATAACAAGACCACTTTTGTCACTTACTAAAGAAAAAAGCAGGCAAAAAAATGAGGTTAGAGGGATATTTTGACTAAGAGTTGTAAGTACAATGTATACACGTTAGGGAAGTGTTAGGTATACTGCAATTAAACTTTAAGAAAATCTTTGGGTGTTATCCAACGACTCATTTCTTCATTGCATAATTTAAATCCCCGGTGAGCTAGGATTAGAAACTGTTGGCACAAATCAGCTGCATGAGTTAGTCTATCCTTAGCGCCCTCTGTGCACATCTCTACACAGGTGCCCCCAGAGTACTCTGTGTGTGTGTGTGTGTGTGTGTGTGTGTGTGTGTGTGTGTGTGTGTGCACCCACCTGCACATGCAGCCTGCTGAGTGGGTATTTTTGTCTCAATTCCACAAAACCTCTTACCCACACTCACATCAGGCAACACATTTATTACAGAAAATGTTGAGCAGGAAAAAGAAAAGGGCAAAGCAGAAACAAAAGGCACAGAGAGAAAGCAGCATCTCCCCTCCTTTTTGTCCTCGAGAAAGGATGCTTTGGGTTTCTATGGAGTTTCAGACTCCAAGGTCATGGCCTTGTTGCAGACTCCAAGGCTTATTCTTGGGCTGTCTTCACCCCTTAATCCTGTTGACCAGGACATCTTGTAAGAATGATTCACCATGACGACACTTCAAGGTGTATTTTAATAATTTAGATTCTGAATGGTCCAACTCTGAGTCCCATTCCCTGTCCCTTCCTGGGTTGTGGACTGTGCCAGGATTTATTGCCCCAGAGACTCTTGTTCTTTTCTAAGCTGAAGCAGATGATAGCCACTCTGCCACATGCTTCCTAGGGGGAATCTGATGATGTCCTGCTGGCCTTTGTTTTACTTCCTTTCACACACTGCCTGGATTCACAGAACGTGGGGGTGATTGTATCAGAATCCCATTCTCTGTTCTCACCTTAGATTCTTCCTAAGACATGAAGCAAAGTGCTGATTTAAACAATGAAGTTATTTCATTAATTTTCAAAAATCCTGCCCATCGTCAGTGTATGAGAATAGTTCTTCCTAGATGTATATTCAGGGGAGGTGGACAGAGGCCCCCACCCTTGACCTAGAGGCCTTCTCCAATTAGCAAACACTGGCAAAGGAGAAATTACTTTACTCTAATAGAGTCTCATTGGGTATACAAACCACTCTTAAGGGCAGTCCCCCCATACCCAGCAGTAAATAGCCAACACAAAATGACCTCAGTAGCATTTTGGACATTCTTTGTTTCATAATGTTTGTTCAGAGCTTTGATTTCATATTTATCATCTATCATCAATCCATCTATGTATGTATGTATGTGTGTGTATGTATGTATGTATGTGTGTGTATGTATGTATGTATGTATGTATGTATGTATGTATGTATGTGTGTGTATGTATGTATGTATGTATGTATGTGTGTATGTATGTATGTATGTATGTGTGTGTGTGTATGTATGTATGTATGTATGTATGTATGTGTGTGTGTGTATGTATGTATGTATGTGTGTATGTATGTGTGTATGTATGTATCTATCTATCTATCATGTACTATCTCTCTATTATCTATCTAATTATTTACCTAATGTGTACTTTGCATATATATTAGGATTTCTGGCTTTGTGGGGTTTTTTTTGTAGGATTTCTGTGTATGTCTCTTTGTCTTTTATGTGTCTTGAAGTTTTGGCTCTTTTTCTTCTGATTATTTCTTTTGTCTTATTCCAGTTTGTTTATTTTTGTTTATTCTTATTTTCTTTTATTATTATATTTTTATGCCTGCTTGTTTCCTAACAAGAGAGAAAAATTATGGTGATTTAGGAGGGAAGGGAACTGGGGAGGATGTGGGAAGAGTTGGGGAAGTGAAATTATAATTGCATGAATATATTGAATTTCAACAGAAGAAAAAATGAATCCTCAGGAATCTGTAGGGCTACTTATATTGCAAAGTTTGAAGAACAGGGCAAGAGCTTGCTTCTGAGCTTTTGGGTTGATGCCATCTGTTCTATGTGAAATTGTTCCTCTTGGCTGATAGGTAGAAAGTGAGCATAGAGGGCTTAAAAATGTGGTCTCCAAATATCTTAGCCATAGGTCCCTTATTGTGAATGTTATCTTATGTGGCAAAAGTTTGTTGGGAAATTATCTTTCTGGGATAAAAACTCTTTTACATTTTATTTGATTATGTGTGTTTTTGTACTGGATAAGCAGCTGGAGATTTGATACACAACTGGTGAAGTTAGATTCTTGTTTCTCCTTCTATTCCAATGCTCCCAGGTATCAGAATCAGACAAAAACATATTTACAAATAAATGACCATATAGATAGGCTCTTCTCTCAGTAGAATCATACCTTAAGATAACACATTTATTTTAACCTACATTTTTGCCATGTGGGTGGTTACCTGTATATCTGTCTTCTCATATCTTCCCAGGCAGATCTCATGTCTAACTCTATCCCAGAATTCATTTCCCTCCTGGATGTTCCACCTTCTATTTCTTGTCTATGTCACAGGCTTTATCAAGTGACAAGTGGTACATCTACACAATACACAAGATAGTCTCCCTCCACCCAACAGGAGTGTTGTAGAGATGTGATAAGGAACAATAAAGGGACAAACCAAGGATGCAGGTAGCTACCACAGCCTGGATAAGGAAATGGGCGAATTTTCCTCCATTGCCACTGGAGGAGGCAATGTGTATCTGAGGGTACCTTGAGTTGAGCCATAATATTGATTTTGGAAATATGGCTTCCAGAAAAACAAATTACTGTGGTAAGCCATCAAGAATGTGGCAATTGGTTATGCAATTAGAAATGAATAGCATGGTGGGTGCACCTCCAACACCAGCAAGGCAGATGATCACATAACATATTTAAAAATTCTATTTCTGCAAATGAATATTTCTAAAATTGATGCATTGCCCAGCTATTTTCTTTTCCTAGAGCAATATTGATAAGTTAAAGTTTAGCAAAAGAAAAAGGAATCAACTAATTTAATGGATATAGATTTAAAAGGAGACTTGCAACTTATTAATTTATTCCTGCTTCTTAGAATTGATCCTGAATACCCAGAAAGGAAGCAGGCACATGGGTACTCTAAAGCCAGAATCTGGCTATTGTATTTCCACTTTTAATTGCTTGATATGTTCTTATAGGGGACATCCTAAGTGGTCAGAGTGAGAGTCGGAGTATCATGTGAGCCTTCTGAGTCATGGAACCCAAGGATAAAGAGAAGACTTGGCTACCTGGAGTTGTCTGTGTAAGTCTGAGGCATATGTTTTTTTTTTTTTTTTTTTTTTTTGTTGAGTTTTGCAGGATTTGGTGCCATCTTTATCTTTGTTCAGCTCATATTATACTCAGGAAGCATAGAGGTGGTATTCCCCAGAGAATAGCACATGGATTCATTTTCTAGTGCCAAATGTTCGGCCCTGCAAACATACATACATATAGCATTATACATTCTAAACAGATTAGACTCATGAATATATAAATATACATACTTATATGCATATAATAACAATTTAAAAAGTCCATGAATTCTAAAGAATTGGGAGGTGTATATGTGAGGGTTTGGAGGGTGGAAAAAGAAGGGAGAAATGTAATTAAATTATAATATCAAAAATAAAAAAAGAAAAATGAATGACAGTAAAAAGGAAACCATGAGAATCCAGACGTGGAACTTTCAACTCCTTCTCTAGCACCATGTCTACCTGCATGCTTCCATGCATGCCGCCATGCTGATGATGGGTTAAACTTCTGAACTGTAAGCCAGCCCCAGTGAGATATTTTCCTTTATAAGAGTTGCTATGGTCACGGAGTCTATTCATACCAATAAAACACCCCACTAAGACATCTGTACTAAAATTTATTAAATGTACATGGTTTAGTTTTCACTGGAGTTATTCTTAACTTTACCTGCTGACACTGTTCTTGGATCCCCTTGTTGATGGTCTATTGAGGACACAGAGCCATCCCCAGTGCTGCTGTTCTCTTCTTCCAGTTTCCTGTCACTCCTGTGAACACTGTCCTTCACCCTAAAGTTTATCAATTTAACTTCTTTTAACTCAACTAATTACTTAACTTTAAACTCCTTGGCTGTGCACAGCAGATTGACTCCGAGTGTCCTTTTTCATTAGCCCATTACATAGACCTCATATTAGAATCCTGAGCCATTCTACACCCTTTGTCTGCCTTCATACACAGGATCCTATGGCAAAGTATCATGCTAGGTAGCTTATAAACCAAAGATTTCTGTGTTCCTTGTAGTGACTGGGAATGAGACAAGACAGCTTCCTGTGCTTTCAGTTAGATAGAGACACCCAAATGTCTTTTTATGTGCCAAATGGGGACAGGGTAGCCACCTGAATTTTACTGAGCATGTACTTCATATATGGACAACATGTTTAGGATTTTAACATCTATGCCTTCATACCATTAGCATGGCTCCATCTCCTAATGCTGGCAATCATCTTGGGACTTAAGATTTCAGGGTGTGAGTTTTAGAGGACACCAGCTCTCTAATTACAGGATTTTGACAATGCCTTACCCAAATTCATTTCCTTTTATATATAAAATGTGTTCATTTCCTTTCAATAGCCCCAAAGCATTCTCTTGTTCTTGCATTAACTCAAAGGTCTAGAATCCATTCTCACCTAAATATCATTTAAATTGGGTTTAACCAAGCTTCTAGGTATGATTTGCTGTTAGGCAAATTGTTCTCAAGATTGCAAACTATGAAATCAAAATATGATATATTCATCCAAACTACAGCAGTGGGGCAGGCACAGTATAAGCAAGTGGCAGTTTCTAAGCAAATCCAATAGTGCTAAATCCAATAGTACAAAAGTCCAAAATCCAATATACAAATGCACAACATAAAGCTCCAGATGAATGCATTTAACTTGACATCCTGTTTGCAAGGAATATTTTACAGTTTCCATCTCCAATGCTTCAGGTGGTACCACTCCCATGGCTTTGTTGAGTACAGCCTCTGCTGTAGCTTACAGATTCGAGTTTCCTGTCTGAAGATCCTTCTGTTGGCATGGGAGGCTGCTACATTTATTGGGTCTGAGGTCTAAGACTCGGTACCAACTCTGTGGCTTCATTAGGCAGTGCTCCATATTAGTACCTAACTCTGGTGCACTACCACTGAGGTAGCTTAGTTCCTGGGTCATATTCCAAAGGTTCTTATCAGCTCTACCCTTCACACCATAGGCAGAGTTAACCATGTTTCATGACTTGTCTACTTTGCATGGTAAAAGATAGTTACTGCCTAGTCGTCATCAAGGTTTATCAGTCTTCCTTCCAGATGTGGAGCTAGCTTGGTTCATATAGTTGCTAGATCTTCCAGGAATTACCAGGCCAGGATAGAGGCAGGGGAACCATGCAGGCATGTTATATTTATGGTGCTCATTTTCTGAGCTCATTGTAAAAAGAGAAGACCTCAGGATCACCTCTGGGGGAAAATATTTTCTTTGTTTTGGTAATAGTATTTATATAAATTGCCTATTCATATAAAGTTTCCTACTAAAATATTTTTTGAATTCATTTTCCTGTTAAAAATCTTTTTTTCTTTTTAAAAACACCATTTTTTTCTTTTGATATGGTTGAGCTGATAAATTATAACTTTTGATTCATGTAAATACATATACACATACATATATAATTTTTATGTGTGGATGTGCAAGTATGTGCAGACTTGTATGTGTGGGTGCCTGCAAAAGAAGCCAGAGAGTTGTTGTATCCCCTGTAATTGTAGTTGCAGAAAGTTGTATATAAGAGCCTTGTATACATGAAGCAAATATTCTACCACTGAGCTACAAACTGCATCTCAGAAATTTAGTTTTCACAGTTCTTGGGAGTTTAAATCCGAGATCAAGAGACCAGGAAATTCAGTGTTTGATAAGGACTTATTTTCTCATAGATGGTGGCTTTTCACTTTGTTCTCAGATGGTTAAAAGACAAGAAAGTCTCCTCTACCCCCTTTTCTACCTATAGATATTTTGCTTGCATGTGTCACTGTGCACTATGTGCATACAGTATCCACGGAGACCAGCAGAAGGCATCTTATCTCCTGGGACTAGAGTTACAGATGGCCATGAACTACTATGTAGGTGCTAAGAACTGAGCCCAGGTCTTCTGGAAGAGTAATCAGTTCTCTTAATCTCTTAGCCATCTCTCTAGTCCCAAAGGCATGAAGTTTGGTAAGATGTTTTCTTGGAAGGGCTTCATCACACATTTGAGTGTTTCACCCCTAAAATCCATTCACTCAATGATGACTTTGCCTCCTAATGTTTTCATGTGATCCTAGCACCTGGCTTCCTCAATGCCATGCTTTTCAGATCTTTTCCCTTGTGCTCCAACTTCCTCTGATCTTTGCATGCTAGCCTGTCAAGTTTCTTAAGACTCAGCACATGCCTTAATGTCTTATCTATGATGTTACAGCTTACATTGTGGCTGTTAGGATTATGACCACAGAGTCTTTATCTCCAGTTCAGTTCCTCTATGGAGCTCTATGTATACCTGTCCAGCTACTGTCAGACACCATCTACCTAATACTTTAAGTTTACAAAACAGATCAGCAGTTTTCACACAATTGTGTGCCTCTCTTGTATCCAGTTCTTGTTGAAGGTACCATGTTTCAGCTCTTGGCTACTCTTCCAAACCCTGATGTCATCTTTAATGCATCAACTACCACTTTTACAGTGCTCTGGTCTTCTTGTCCCTGGGAGTGGCACTATTGGAGGAAGTAAGGCACTATGGGGGTGGACTTTGAGACCCTCCTAGCTGCCTGGAGTTCAGTCTCTCCTGGTTGCCTTTGGATCAAGATGTAGAAGTTTCTTCTCCAACACAACATCAGTCTGGATGCTGCCATGCTTCCTGCCATGATGATAATGGTAAGAACTATAAGCCAACCCAATTAAATGTTACCCCTTATAAGAGTTGCCTTAGTCATGGTGTCTTCTCTAAAAATGAAAAACCAAACTAAGACAGCAAGCTAATTTGTTTACATTTTTAAACCACCAAATCTGATTTACAAAAACATAATTTTTTCACAGTTGTGAGGATTTTAAAGATGTATATACCAATTAGTGTTATGAGCAATATATCATAAACAATATTGTCTCTTATTACACTTGGCTCTTTTCTTTCCAATAACTCTGTACCCCATGTCCAGTCAATTGCCAAGTCTTCCTTTGTCTGTCTCTTTACCCATGTCTGCTATGAATCAATTTTCATTTTACTTACTTTTCAAACCTTAGTTCTTTTGGTGTTTCCCCTTGGCAAACTATTTCAACTGATTTTTTTTTTTTTTTTTTTTTTACTTCTACCCTTTCCATACCCATCATTTTCTACCAGTTACCCAGAACCATCTTTCCGAATGATACAACTGATTATGTAATCCTTTTCCTTGGACCTTCACAACATTCCTTTGTCTTACTATAGCGTTTAAATGCTTTCACAGGGTTGCTATGATCAGGTGTCTAATCACCATTCCTAGATTACCTCTGGTCCATTCATATTTGAACAGCAGTGATAGGCACTTGTCAGTTTCTTTCCTCACAGGCTTTGTGCTTGGTCCCCCATGAAATAATTTCCTTCCCTATTTTCCATACGTTCACTCTGACTCATCTTTCAGATTATGAACCAATTTTATGTTTTAACTCTTTTACTTTAGGCCCTTTCCGTTTCCACGTTTTGAGTTTTGGCTGACAAATAAAAAGAGCATAGAATCAAGCTATGATTTTCTTAGTGCAATGGGTACCCCATCAAGTCAATCACCATGATCTTTGCCATGTGTGGCTATCCTGTTGGCTGTCTGGGTGGATGCCTATGAATGTGGTAAGGCCAGTGGAAGCCTGCTTTCAGCAAGTGGAACAATATGGCTTTATAAGCTGTAGTCCCATGTCAGATCCTGGATTCTCAGAGGTTACCCATCTCACATCTAAAAGTTTGTAAGCTGATTTTATGCATTTTGAGTTGCAATAAATGCACATCCAGAACTGGATGATTCATAAATAAAGGGACTTGCTCTGCTCACAGTTCCATGGAAGTACATGGAATAATTCTTGAAGATACCAGTTTCATTTCCTTCGAGTTGGTACTCAGACATGGGATTTGCTCAGTTACACAGTATCTCTATTTTCCACTTAATGTGGTAAACTGGGGGGTGTCCCACCTGGGGGGTGCTGTCCCATCTGGGAACTAATGGAAGAGAGTAGAGGGAAATAGATTCATGAGGGAATTCACTCAAGGCTGCTGATCTTGTATGGTGAAAACTGGATCTTCAGCTAATTTAATCATTTCCCAAGGAAAGGAGAGCTCAAAAACGCAAGAGAAGGGCATTTTTGGTATCTGAGGACCTTAGATCACCTCTATCACCATGATACAAGCATTTCCCAGAAGACCCCCATATCTTCCAACAATGAAAAATTAAGATTCAACTTGAGTTTTGGTGGGAGAAAACTGTATTCAAGTCATAGGGTACTGTTTGATAACCATCTTCCCATTTCTTTCTTCTCCTGGCCTCTGACCACTACAATTCTATTTTCTGCTCTTATAAATTTGAGTGATTGAAATTACACACATAAGCAATGTCATAGAGTTTCTGTCTCCCTGTGTCTGGCTTTTGAAATTGAATATAATGTCCTCTAGATTCATCCATGTTGTAAGATTATGGCATAATTATCTTTTTTTTATGACTGAATGGTGCTCAATTGTCTGTATCTGAACATTTGTACTGGGTCTTGTCCATTTCGAGGTGCAATAACTGAACATTTGAGACTGAGTAATTTATAAAGAAAAGAGGTTTATTTTGGTTCACACATTTTTCATTCATCTGTTGATGGATACTTATTTCTATATTATAAATATTACTGAAATAGGCATAAGCAATTTTTTTTGTGAAAATGGCATGAAAATCACAGGCAACAACGGCACAGATTAAAAAAAGACAGACTGTATCAAACTAAAAGCTTCTACATAACAAGGAAACAATCAACAAAATGGAAAGGCAAACTATAGATTCAAAACACTATCTGTGTTTGTGTAGCAAATCCATGGGTTGCTCTTCAAAATATATAAAAAAGGTATACAAATTAAACAATACCAAGGAATAAGTCACCAACTTAAAAGAAATGTGTGAATGACCAGAATAGACATTGCAGGAGGCTTCAGCATCCTGAATCATCCCAGAGGAACAAATCAAAAGCACAATAAGAAGCCAACACACACCTGCAAGTGAAGAACCCTGTGGGAATGTAAATGTTAGAGCCGTTACATTGAAAAATCCAGCTACAGTGTGACTGAGCAAACCCTCTTTCTGAGTATCAACTCAAAGGGACTGAAATCAGTATCCTCAAGAAAGGCTCCATGTGTTTCTTTAGCATCCAGGTATGCACTTACAGCAAATGGTCTGGAGACTCCCTACTTACCTTCTTGTAGGGCTATTAAGTCTACTGGTTAGAATGAGAAGTATTTCACACAGGCTCCCACATGCATTTGAACAACCAGTCCCAGTTGCTGGCCATGTTTGGTAACATTAAGAGCCTTTAAGAAGTAGGTATCCTTGCTGGAAGAAGTGCATCTCTGAGGGTGGGCTTCGAGAGTTTTATAGCCTGGCCCCACTTCCTGTCTGCTTTCTGCCTACTGTGTACAGATGAAATGTAATCACTCTGCTTCCTGCCAGCCAGGTTGGCTTCAGCTCCTGTGGCCACAGAGTCCCTGTCTCATGAACCATGTTGTCTCCAGAGATGCAAGCCAAAATAACCATTTTCTCCTTTGAGTTGTCTTTTGTCGGGGTTTTCTACCAAAGTGACAGAAAGCTAACGAATACAGTAAGCCTGTAAATAGCATGGTCAATCAAATTGATGTTTCCGAAAACTATGATATATTCAGTATGACTATATTGCGTGGCATCTTATCTCTGTAGGCTATTCTCTCTTAGGGCAGCAATAGCCACTGGTTTACAGCACCTCAGCCTGATCCACAGCACACAGCTCACTCACTGTTTAGTATTTGAACATGCCATGTAACAAAATCCACATGTGTGTGTTTGTATATGTTGACATGTTTCTGGACTGTCTCATTGGACTTTTCTAATTATAAAACATGCTCAATTTCATTACATATGTATTTTAAAGTAATCAGAAATGACAGCTTCCACAACAGTTCCCTTTTTAATAAATGTTTTGTAAAATCCATTTTTAGAATCTCCACTGTGTCAGAGGGAAATCGTGGTCTTCAACCACAACAGATGCAAAACCGTAAGCTGCACACTTTGGCTACCATTTAGATCAACGGAAGGGCTTTTGTTTGCTCTAAGTGTTTTCTGCTTTTGCCTAAGGCAGACACCATCTAATCTCCGAGGCTTTGAAGAGACTCATTAAATGTGGAAAAGAGCAAGGGTTTGGCTTTTCATTAATTTTGGTTTGTAAGTTCACTTGAGAATTGATAGGTAGATGTCATTTCTTGGGAACCTTTTCGAAACAAAAGCAAATGTAAGATATAGTTCACAGACGGTCTCCTTTCAGTGGGCATGTGGGGGTTCAGGTGGCCAGCGAAAGGGCTTTCTTTGTGTGGACTGAATGGAACAGAAGTAAACAAGTTTCAAGGCGAATGCCTAATAGTCTGAACCACCTAATGCCTTCCCTCTAGAAATAAAAGCAAAAGCTCTCAAGCCCTTTTGTAAAATCCGAGAAAAGGAAAATGCCACACCACCTGAGCTCTCCATTTGGTGACTTTCTCCTATAATTGTGCTTTGCTGGGGGTGTAGTTTAACAAACAGGTGCTATGCTGCTTGCAGACTTGGGACAAAACACCATACTGTGTTTTTTGGGTACACTGTTGCCAAGGCAGGTGACCCTCTGGATTAAGACTTTGACCATTGACTGAAATGAAACAAAACCTTCTACTCACTCACTTTTTAAAACTTGCTTTGGGGTTAACAGTAACGACAACAACTTCTAGCCTTCTGAGTGGCTGTGTGTAACATATACAAGTCTGAAACAAAGAGGAAATTCTACAAGAAAAGAAGAGCATATGTAATTCTGCTTCCCAGGGGATTAAACACATTAAAATCAAAATGCACTCTCCTTGCAGGATTTAATTGAAGTATTTCTCAGTAGCTGGTACCTAGTCTATGCTATTTATATTTAATGTAGCTGTAAGTAGGGATGTTGTGGATTGGGTCTCTGGGCTAATCATGCTGACATGTTTAGGATAATACTCTAGGGCTTTGTGCAACAGAATTCTATGCTTGGGCCAGTTCAGTGTTATTGCATTTCTAACGTCAAGGAACTTATGCTCTTTCAGGTAAGGAAAAAAGAATCAGACCTTGAGGCAGCAAGATCCAAGGGTGCTGTGCAAGGAGTGAGGACGATGAAGTCCATGGTCTGTGTTGTCTCCAGAAACGTCATGGAAGCTCACGATTCATGCTGCTTGTAATGGTTTATACCAACTTGATCCAGGGAATGGCACTATTAGGAGGTGTAGCCTTGTTGGAGTAGGTGTGGCCTTGTTGGAGTAGGTATGCCACCATGGGCATGGATTTTAAGACCTTCATCCTAGCTGCCTGGAAGCTAGTCTTCTGGCATTTTTCAGATGAAGATGTAGAACTCTCAGCTCCTCCTGACTACGCCTGACTGAGTGCTGCCATGCTTTCACCTTGATGATAATGGGCTGAACTTCTGAACCTGTAAGCCAGCCCCAATCAAATGTCCTTATATGAGTTGCCTTGGTCATGGTGTCCATTCATATCAGTAAAACCCTAAGACACCGCTGCTGGCTGTATAGTGCAAGGAAGCTTTTATTGAAGTGGCATCAATGACTGCTGACTCACAGTTGAGGATGAGGGACAAAGAAGGGTCCTGTGACAATCTCTTCTGCCATCATCCCCCCAAAAGACTTAGTCTACACAGGAAGATAAAGATAACTGTTTAACAAAGTGATAAGGGTGCTGAAGTGTAGCTATTCACAGTGATGACTTCTGCTGGGAGTAGGGTTAGGGAAAAAATCTGTTTTCTTAAAAAGATTGGTCTCTGGGAATTTGACCATGCTCTAGTAGGTATACAGACAGTTCAAGCTAGAATTGGTATATTTTTTCTTTTACTTCTTTTTTTCGGGGGGTTGGAGTATGGTAAGGAATTCACAAGAGATGGGGTGGGAGAATCTTGGAAGACTGGAAAGTGAATGTGATTGGGGTGTATTATGTGAAAATTTCAGATCAATAAAAATATTATGTTGAAAAGAAATCCTTAAGCAAGTCACGTATTGCTCTAGTCATTATCAACACACATAACTGGAGATGAAGAGAAGATGGAGGTGTGGTACCTAGGACCACTCCAGGATAGCAAGGAAAAAGTTGTATCCTCCTGGTCCCTTGAGTCCTTCCTCCTTTTTCACTGCAATTTGAAGTTTATGCCAATTTCTGTCACCTGGAATAGGCATGTTAGAACACGTATCATTGACACCAGTGGTGGGACAAATGGAGGGCAAGACCTGTAGTTATGGGGCTACTGGCTCAGACACACTTTTACAGAACACATTTCTTTTCTTTTTTGACTTAGTGGTCCTAGACAATGATATTTCAATAGTATCAGGTTGTGAGAACTGACAACCAGACATCTCTATTCCTCAAAATTCACTAAACCCTCTAAGATTGCTCACCATAGGTAAGGAAGAAGGACCTCTGAGTCTACACGCTGTTCTGTTTAGTTTGTAAGGACAACATTGGGCACATCAGAGACATTTTGTTTTCATTCAGGGTTCAGATTCCAAAAGTATGGCAGAGACAGACTTCATATCTCTGAAATCTAGCTGAGTTGTCTCATCTATTAAATGATTTATTTTAACCTAGCCTCAGTTTCCATGTTTAAGGTGAAGATAATGGCACCACTTGCTCTTCCCAGCACACTGAGAAGACAGAACACATGAGATCATATAGGTGAAGCCCCTGGCATCGTGCTTCCTAAACTACATGGACACTGGTCAACTGAATGCACAACTATGTCAAACTGTAGGCTGTAAAAAGTAAAGGTTAACTTCACAATTAATTGTTCATACAGACATCTTGACAATGGAGAAGCCATTGATGGTCACACTTTCATTCCAGCTTCTATGATGTGTATCACAGTCCCTTTGGTACATGAGACAAGGCCCATGCCCCTGTTTAGTTGACATCCTCATGCCTGGCCTGTTCTTTATCTGAGTCAGGATTTCACAATATATAATGACATACTTCTTGAGATATTTCCTGCTGTTAAGACAGGGTATTTTAAATAAATTCTCTCCCCTTTCAGCGGGTCTAAATTCTTTACTTTCTTCAAATTTCAGATCAATGTCTACCTTCCTTGCTTAGCCTGGGTGGCTCACCATCTTTCTTTGTCAGCATTCCTGAATTGTTCAGACTACGTTTTACAAACTCAATTATTAGTATTGCTTTTTCCCCCTCTTCCCCTAGTAGCATTAGGCATGGAAGCTTTATTTCCTCACATAGATTTTTGTTTCTTAAGGGTCAAGAGGATACTCTGTGTTCCCTTTATTCCCTGTAGCACCTGCTGAGTTCCGAGAATGCAGGAAGGATAGAATATATTTATTTTTGTCACTAGCTTATTTATGGAGAGTTCAGAATGTCAGGGAAGTGTGTTGAGACAAACACCAGCAAGTAATTTTGAAACTAAGTAAGAGGAAGAAATTCAGTGGGGACTCAGGGTCGAAGGTGGAGAAGGAAGACAGAAAAGTCAGAGGCACCAAGTTTGCCAGGTGTGGTGCAGGAAGGACAGTGAGGATTGGTCTAGAATTATAATTGATGGACCAACACTTAGGCCCATGCGAAGGAGACAGAGACTCTCCAGATAAAAAGAGCTATAGCTTCATATCTGAGTTACTGCTCCATCAGGCCTGGGCTGTGTGCTCACAGAAGATCCACAAAACTCCTCTGTCTCTATGCTTCCTTGATTATAAAATAAAACACTTGCCTCAGGAAACATTAAAGGCCCTAGCTCAGTGGTTCTCAACTGTCCTAATGCTGCAACCCTTTAATACAGTTCCTCATGTTGTGGTGTCCCCAACCATAAAATTATTTTTGTTGCTACTTCATAACTGTAACTCTGCTACTGTTATGATTCGTAATGTAATTATCTGTGTTTTCTAGTGGTGATAAAGGCATTCACCAGAGGGATGGAAACCCACAGGCTGAGAACCATTACCCAAGCTGATTCTAAACTGTGTTTCTTGCCATACTTGCTAGTGCAGGACTATAATACTAGCTACTCAGGAAGCTGAGGCAGGAGGATTGTCAAATGAGTTCAAGGCCAGACTTGGCAGCTTTCTGAGGGCGTGCCTCGAATAAAGGCTCTAGCTACATATGTAGCAGAGGATGGCCTTATCTGGCATCAGTGGGAGGGGAGGCCCTTGGTCCTGTGAAGGCTTGATGCCCCAGCATAGAAGAAGCTAAAGCAATGAGGCAGGAGTGGTATGTTGGTGGAGAAGCACCCCCTTAGAGGCCAAAATGAGGAGGGATGGGATGGGGGATTTGTGGAGTGGAGACCAGGAAGGAAAGGAGACAAAACTAAAAACGTAAATAAATAAAATAACCAATTTTAAAAAGGAAAAGAAAATACCCTAGTGTAGCTGGAGCTTAAAGAATGAAAGGAGAGAGTGGTTTGGGAAATCTGGGAGGGAAAGGGGACTGGTTCTAGAAAGTTCTTTTAACATGCCAAAGAGCTTTGCTTTCTGTTTTATCAACAGTAGGAGTCTTGAGTTGGGAGGGAGGGGAATCTGTTTGGTGGAAGGTGACTTTCTGGGAGGTGGTGGTTGGGATGTGGGGTTGTTGGGGTGGGCTTGAGGGTGTGGACTTGAGTGAGCTGAGGGACACTGGAGCAGTCCTGGCAAGTGACAGCTGTGGCCTACTCTGGGATGGAAAGTGAGCACTTTGGTTTTCCAGGTTCTCCATTTTCTTATCCATACAATGATGGGCTGAACTAAACCCTATGATCAGTTCTGGCAATTCCTGTGGTTAATGGAATGACAACACTTTGACAGATAGTGGTTCGTATGAGCCCCCCCAGACTGGTGGACACAGACTAGACTCTTATTGCTGACATCTGGGGGGACTTTTTCTGTATATTGGGGCTTCTCACAGAATTTCTCTGAATGTTTACAATATGGACTTCTGATAACTGCTTCTTCTAGTCTTTATTAGACTCTAGAATGTAAGATAGGAAGAAGGGCTAAGAAATGTCATCTCCTAGACAAGACACAACATTACAGTCAGGAACTCAGAGCAGATGAGGATGTCTGAACCTTGTCTTCCCAGAGTGGGCTTGCCAACACTTACCCAAGGATGGAGGAGGAGCTCAGAGCACCCTACTGCCACTCATGAACCACATGTTACTGATAGATTCGGGGAAAGGAGGATTATAGCCCTGCAATGTGTATCTGATAAAGTCTGGTGACTGATAAAGTCACCAGGCTCCAATGGATATTTTCAACCCAATGATCACACAGATGGTCCCGATTCAACTGTGTGAGTCACAAAAAAAACTCCCAAAGTCATGGGTCTGGAGAAGGACCGGTATGTGTGGTGTGGTGATAGAATGAAAGGGAGGTGAGAAAGGGTGACATCACTCTTCTTCTTCCTCTTCTTCTCCCTCTCCCCTCCTTCTCCCTCTCCCCCGCCCTTTTTTTACAGGAAGCTCTTGATATAAGAAAAGAAAATAAACACCTTCAGCCACTGGTTTGTTTCAACTCAGGATCAACTAGAAGGAAACATGGGAACCTTTGGAAATCCTTTTCAGCATCAGGAATAAATTTTATGCAAATCTCAAGGAATTTATAATGAGTTGTGGACTTCTTCATATAATCAGAGGGTTTGGCCAGTGCAGTAAATCTTACTGCTTCTCTGCTGTATAAAAAATTATGTGTTAATTGTATGAAATTCGAAAAGGAGGGGAAGTACAAAAGAGAAAATTAAATTATCACCCTACCCTTTAGAGCTAAGTACAATTTGATGTTTTTATTTATTTATGATCAAAATTCTCCTACCAAGGTAAATTAATATGGTATCATATTTAGATGTATAATTCCATATTTCTTTTTTGGGTAGTTATGGTGTTTAAACGGCCTCTTATCAACTAGGCTGATAATTCAGTTAATATAATGTAATTTAGTGAGTATTACAACTCTCAGGTTAAATTTAAGAAATGTCTATTTTTCTCAAGCCTCAATTTATTCACCTATAAAATGGTTATTCTAACAACATGAGGATCAAATAACCTTAAATCATTAATAATTCAAGAGTTAAGAATGCAGCCTTGTGGCAATTCTTGGTATTTAAAAATCATTATGTTTAATCTTTACACACCAAGAGAACTTTAACTATTTCCAAGTTATATTTTGTTTTATGTGTACTTTATGCTCATTGTAACTAGTAAGATTTCAAAGCATACTATCAAACCTTTAAAAAAAAATCAAGTACTGACAAAAATATATTCATATAGTTTTATGCAAAAAAGGATCAAATAATACAATGTGTATAAAAAGTTCCTGTGCTAATGTTTTTATCTCTATAAATATACATGTGCTAATTTTGCTGTGTGATTTTGTCTTCGTTCCTATAATCTAGGGTCCTCTTTCTTCCCCCCACATTCACTGTGACTCTTAAGTTTCTTCTCTAATCTGAAAGGTAGGCAATTCTATATTTTAGTGCATATCTTTGAGTCTTATTTTAAAACTTTGTTTAGCCTATATCCCATTGTTAAGAAGGATGTCCTGTGGCCTTCTTTGACCATGAAATCAGAATGTGTATCTCCTGTGGCTCCTCTGCGTAGTTGGCTCTTTGCATGAATACATTCTTTGACTATTCAAACATCTATATTAGTCTATTTTGTTGCAATACAAGGAAGTGGACTTTGAGAAGTTAGGTGTAGGACCTGTGATTCTTCTGGTTTAAGGTGTGGAGTTTAGGATGAAACCAATTCTTTAAGACTCCAAACTTGAATTCTGGACTTTTCTTCTCATTACAGATATTGCTGAGTTGCTTTTTGGACAACTAGGAATTGGAAGAATTACAATTTTTTTTTGGAATGAGTCCATTCATTGTGGGCATCCTTAAGAAAGCTTTAGTTTATACTGATTTTTATCTTCCATGCTGCCCCCACTGAGGGTCACATCTAGTCTCCTAGAAGACACCACTAGCCAGTTTTGATGTGCCTTGATTTCAAGAAGTGCCATGGGAGGTAAACCATGTCCTTTGCCCTTGGGTAGATTTCTGACAAAATAGGATATAATAAGTAATATATGAAAACCTGATTAGAGACCAATATGATCTGGCAAAGAATGCATGCAAAATTCTATCAAGCGCATGTGAACTTCTGAAGGTTCAGCATGAGGAGTATTGGGTACAATTTCCAGCGGGGGTTTACCTCTAACCTGCTTCCTATTCTATCTGAAATACTATAATTTTAATTGTGAAGGGGATTCAGAGTGCATTATTAGCGCTAAACGGTAATGCAATGGCAAAGGAAGCTTCTGCAGGGGTCCTTGGATGTTTGATGTAAATGTAAAACAGATTCCACTAAAATAATACATGTCAAATATAAAATCCATTGTTTCCAATTACTGCCACTTCACAGACTTTAACTACCTAATTTAGCCTAAGCATGAGGGGAAAATATTTTGTGCTTGAAAATGTAAATTAAAACATTTTCCAATGCAGGCACTATGGCGTATTATTGAGCTTGGCAGGCCCCTGTTCTGTCTCCCATGGTCCATTACCCTGGCCCTGTGCCTTGTAGCTTATCAAGGCTGCAAGACGCTCTTTGCTTCAGACTCTGAAGGTTGATAAGGGTTACTACCTTGCTAGATGGAGAGACTCAGATGTACCAACCTGGGGCTTTGACCAGGAATGCATGAATGGGAAGGCATATGCTGGCATAGTGTTTAGTCTCTCTCTCTCTCTCTCTCTCTCTCTCTCTCTCTCTCTTTGAAAAAAAAAAAAAGGTTTAGATCATGATCTGCATGAAGATTTTGTGAACTCCCTAGAAGCAAAAACCACACGTTTCATATATATATATATATCTTTTTTTTTACTTGTTGGGTTCTATTATATATTAAAATTGAGCTTATATATGTATATATATTTAATTAATTTAAATTTAGGTGTGTGTGTGTGTGTGTGTGTGTGTTTTCCTCGAATATATGGCTGTGTGTCTCTTACATGCCTAGTCTTCAGTGGGATCAGAAAGGAGCACCGTATCTCCTGGAACTGGAGTTGTAATGGTTGTGAGCTGCTATGTGGGTGCTGGGAATCAAATCCAGATCCTCTGGGGCAGCAGCAAGTGTTCTAACCACTTAGATACCTCCTCAACCTGGATTTAGGTTCTTAACATAGTCCATCTATGAGGCTAAGCAGGTGGAACCACATTGCAGGAAGTTTAGATTAAAGATCAAGATGAGCTTGAAGCCACAGTCTGCGTTGTGTAGCAGACCCACTTGTCAGTAGTCCTGATTATCTCCCTCCTGCCCATGCTACTCCTCTCCCGTCATTGTCCTTAGCACTTCCTAGATTCTCATCTCTTACTTTGTGTTCCTCCACTTACTTCCACTTAGCTGTCTGCCCAGGCTGTGGGACTTGCCTTGATCCACAGATCTTATACCTATATGACATGAGGCAAATCATTTGGTATCCAGAGGCCAAGTGATTGGGCTGTGAGATCTTGCCTTCAAACATGGAATAGTCCACTGAGAAACCCAAATTTGAATACATTATTTAGAAGTGGTGAGATTATGGCAGGCGGAGCCCAATGAGGGGAAATGGGTGACTGGGATTGTTCTATGATATTTTCTGCCCTGTATCCTCATCTCTTTTCATCCTCTTCTTCCTCCTTAACCTTCCTGTGTCACCCTCCCTGTCTCCTACAAGGTTAGCTGCCTTGTTCCACTATGTGCTCTGTGACATGCTGTTCAGTCTCATGACAGGTCTCTAGAAATGGAACCAGGAAAACATGGACAGAAACCCATGAATTCATAAACCAAAATAACCCCTTCCTTCTTTAAGTTGTTGTTGTTTTTTGCAATGGTGGTGGTAGTGATGATGATGTTTTTTATATTTATTTCATTTTCAGAAATCTATCATAGACATATAAAACTTGCCTATGACAGTACCACCCTGAATGCACTGGACACATCTAATATCAAGAGCTAAGGTTGGAGCCTGGTTAGTACTTAACTGGGAGAAAAAGAAAACATGATTAACACAAATGCCCATGCTTTCCTGGTTCCATTTCTGGAGAACTGTCGTGAGACTGAACAGTATGTCACAGAGCACATAGTGGAACAAGGCAGCTAACCTTGTAGGAGACAGGGAGGGTGACACAGGAAGGTTGAGGAAGAAGAAGAGGATGAGAAAAGAGGAGGATACAGGGCAGAAAATATCACAGAACAATCCCAGTCACCCATTTCCCCTCAGTGGACTATTCCATGTTTGAAGGCAAGATCTCCCAGTCCAATCACTTACCCAAAGCCAATTCTACCCATCATGCCTTCAAGACATGAGCCTCTTTGGGGATACTTCATATCCACACCTTAGCATTTGAGCTTGATACATGGTATCTATACACCATTCCTGTATTCTTTGCCTGTGATTTAGGAAAAACAATCTTGAAAGTACTTTTTAATTTGAGGTTGTTTTATGTTAGTGTTCTTTCCTTTTTCTCTTCCTCTTTGAAAAGTAGAACTGATCCTTCCCTGGAAACATAGCTGGTGAGGTCTCTTGAATGGAGATGAACTTGGCTTTCGGGCCAGCTTATGGCATCATTCATGAAAGTAACAATGTCAAGTTTGTCACAGGATAAGTGCAGAACAACCATTTGGACATGAATGCATTAATGACATCCCCATGCTCCTATGGCCACACAAGAATGCAATGAAACTGTGTGTTCTACTCTGCTTCTAAGAAACATTCCTTTTCTCAGTCTAACCATGTGGTCTGAATGGGAACAGACATACTTTAATCATCACCCAATCTCCACTGCTTGGTTTAGGATAGGCAATTAATGTTACTTGGAATACTTTCTAGACTCTTGGCATTCAGAATAGGCAGAAGTGAAGTACAGTATCCGATGATGTGGCTGACCCTATTTCTTGCTAGGTGTAGAAAGATCACAACAATTCAACATGGCAAGAGAATGAGAAATAAAAGTTAAAGGAAAAGGACCCTGATATTTTGGGGATGTCTGACTGCTTCTGTTCCTTGAAATCATATCTTCCTGCAGCTCAATAGGTTCAGAGGCATTACTCTTCTGATAGCCAGCTTAAATTGCAATTGCACATACTGAAGCCTGTGTTATCATCTAGAGCTGTGTGGTAAAATACCACCAAGCTCAGGGGCTTGGGACAATGCTTCACACTTACACTTTCTTAGCTTCTGTGAGTTACAACATCAGTGAGGAGCTACTCAGTGAAGTGGTCTTGATTTGTGATTTTTCCATATTTTCTTCGATGGTAGTTGGAGCTACAGCTAGCTGGGGGCCTCGCCTGGGGCTGGAAGATCTGATTCCAAGGTGGCTTGGTCATGTCAGAATTGAGACAGCTATTGGTGAGGTTTTCTCAGTGGAGCTGTCTGTGCTAGTGCAGTACAAAAAAATGGAAGATGCAAATGCTACTTATGATCTAGCCTTAAAAGGGAACACAGCCTCATACCTTCAACATCCTGTATCCATCGTGCCCATTAAATCTCGATTTACAAGGGAGTGCTTCCCAGATGTTGTGGACCCCTAGAGGCCATGTTGGAGGCTGACTGTTGTGGCCTGGGAGTGATGCTCTGCAAAGACACATTTCTTTGCATCACATAAGGATTCCGATCACTATGATAACCAGCATTTTCTCACAAGTTAACTGCCATTATCAATAACATCACTTATCCTTTGGAATTTTAAATTCATGTGACACACCTCTCTCTTTTGCTGCCTACATAATAGATGAGTGGTTCATGAATAGAGAAGTTCCCTTTTTTGTCTACATAAATCTTTCATTGGTCAAAGTTCTTCACTGAGTGTGTGTATAAGGAGGGTGTGAAGAAATGACCTGCGTTGCCCCAATGGTCATCTCTGCTGCTCAAGTTTTAGCTTCTTCACCATCCTTGAGTATATATCTAGAATAGGAAGATTAGTTTAAAAACATCCGTTTTGTAGGTCTAAATTGCCATGTACCAAATCTATGATTTTGGCTAAGTCATTTAGCTTTAAGGCATGTCTTTCTTCATGTTGAAAAGGTGCTAAATATTTTTACGTTACAGTGAAGTAAGAGACTTCTGAGGTGTAGTTATTTTTAAACCATGGGTGGTCCTGAATTATGATGGTTTGATTTAACTTGTAAGAAAATATGAAACCACGAAAGTTATACTCTTTGGGTAGAAACTGTACTTCATTTTTAAATTTTAATCTTTTTCTCTTGCAATTCAGGGACTGTAAGCCACAGCTCAGTCAGTCCTTGAGCCTCCATCTTTCTAAGCTACAAGGCCTGGTGTTTGGAGTACATTCAAATACTTTCAACTTATGTCAGTTTCAGTGTTGATGTTTCAATAAACATGGGTATTCAGATAGGATTGAATATGCTTAGTGAGATGTAACATGATTGTAAGTTGAGGAAGATTTGTATAGTGCAATACTTGCTAATTCAGAAAGACATTGTGCTACTAAAGTAGAATCAGAAACTAGAGTCACAGCATTGGCCCCTTTGGGGCCACACCTTCTCAAACATCTGTTTATTTCTTCTGAGTATCAGTTTCTTTCCTTATAGCACTGAATTAAAAACAGTTGAAATTTCATGCAAATATGGAGATTATGTATAATACTCTCTGAATGTAAATGATTGTACAAAACAAGTAGACAGGGAAATTTTACTAAGCATTGTGATAATGTGGGGAACCGTTTGGAACATCTAGGAGTGATGCCTAAATAAGACTTTAGGGTCATAGAATACCCTCACAAAGAGACAAAATTTTGAAGTGAACTTGAAAACTGAGTTAGGGTTAGACTATGGAAGTTGTGAGAGAGCTGAGGAAAGGAGTATCCTAGGTGGGAGCAAGACCTTTGGAAAAGAACTGGAGGGCATAGAACACTTGAATATAGTGCCAGGAGCCAAGGGGTGGAGACACAGTTTTGAGACATGAGCAAGGAGGCATGCCCAATTAGTAGAAATGTTTTTGCAAGCATGAAGAGAGAGACTTCTCTAGGTCATATCTTAAGAACAATGAGTATTTCCTGAAGATTGCAAACTCATAATAAGCTACAGTCAGATTTTCATTTCAGAAGAATTACCCACAGAGTATTTCTCAAAGCGCTGTTGTTAGCATTTTCAGTGAGATAATTTTTCATTGTGAAGATTGATCATCTTGCTTAGAGGTGGCAGATTAACACCCTCCCCCAGGATGTCCATGTTCTCATTCTTGCAACTGTTGAGTATCCTGTGTTATTTGACAAAAGGGACTTTATATACAGAATTGAAGTTACAAACTTCAGTCAAAAACTAGTAATTTATATTCTTTCTACCTCAGCCAAGAAGGGCCCTAAACAAAACAAGTAACAAATATTTGTGGGAATGGTAGAAAAAGGATTTGTATGAATTACTGGCCAGACTGTTCAGGTACCATGGGGTTGGGGATGGATGTTACTAAAAATTCTAAAAATAAAACTTTGGAGTGCTGGAGAGATGATTCAATGGGTAAAAGTACTTCTGTTAGGAATTCTATTGTTGAGACAGAATACCATGACCAAAAAGAAAGTTGGGTTGGGGGAGGGATTGATTTATTTGGCTTATACTCTTATATTGCTGTTCATCATCAAAAGAAGTCAGGACAGGAACTCAAACAAGGCAGGAAGCATGCAGAGGTCATGGAAGGCTGTTGCATACTTACTTGATATCTATGCTTTACTCAGCTTGCTTTCTTATAGAACCCAAGACCACCAACTAGTTCAGGGATAGAACCACCCACAATGGGTGGGGCTCACCCACATCAATCACTAACTTTAAAAATGCCTTACAGATGGATCTCATGAAAGAATTTACTCAATCAATTCTCTTCTTTCTAGTGACTCTAGTTTGTGTGTCAGGTTGACCTAAGATTAGCAAGCACACTGTTATTTTGTAGAGCCAGAATTTGATTTTCAGTTCCCAAGTTAGGCTGCTCACAAATGGCTTGCTATACCACCTTCAAGGGATTTGCTGCCCCCTTCTGGCCGGTACAGGCACTGCACAAATATAGAAACACACACACACACACACACACACACACACACACACACACACACACACACACACATTAAAAAAAAAGAAGAGATCTATCCATACTGCCACTGGTTATATAACTGAGGGCAAAAGTCAGTGTTCCACAGAGATGCAGACATTCACTATTACTGTTGCAATAATAAAAATAGCTATAATATGAAATGTGTATAGATCTACATCATCAGATGAATAGATAAGACGTTTGATATATACTTATTGGAATTTTATTTATCTGTAAGAAAGAATAAACTTATATCATTTAGAAATGATCATATTAAGCAAACTAAGGCCAAATTCAGAAGGACAAATACTGTCTTTCTCTTATATGCAGAATCTAAATTATATACATATCTACGTATCTCTCTATATGTATATGGCATTGAAAAAGCAATGTAACTTTGTAGAAAAAAATAATAGGACAGGCAAGAGGACAGTAAGGAGATGATGGGTCAAATGTGTGATATATTTTTGTCAATATTTTTATATGAGATTTATCACTTTGTAATAGATTTAGAGACTTTGAATAGGACAATGAGTTGCCTAGATTTGGTGAATTTGAATTTAATGTAATGACTTGGGCCCTTCAAAGCAGATGAGAAAGACAGAAGATCATCTCCCATCATTGCTTTTGAAGGTGAGGAGAGTCAGGAATCAGAGATGGAGAAGATCCCTAAACTCTGGGATGATCCCTGATGAAATCCAGAGTCTTAGTTCTGCAGCCACTGGGGACTTTAAAGGGCATTCTTACCAGGCTTCTCTTTCAGTTAGGGCATGCATACCTTCTGAAGCTTTGGTTCTCAGGCCAGTTAGATTATTGTCAGACTCTGACTGACAGAACTAAGGTGGTATGTGGATGTTGTTTAAAACTCCTGGATTTGTGGTACTGATTAAGAAATCAGTAGGAAATAAGTATACCCAGAATTTCAGCATCTGTTTCCTCTCATTTAATGTTAGCATTTCCTTTCTTTGAAAGCTCTAAACAACCACTGGTTTCTTCACATGTGCTGCTGAGCAAAGGGAGGTAGGTATACAGGGTTGTCTGTGTGTTCCAGGGTAGAAAGCCATGGAACATGTTAGGAAGCTGTTGATTGTTTAAACTGAGAGAGAAGATGCCCTGGAGGAACACAATAGCCATGGGAGTAGAGAAGGGGATGAATCAGAGAAATAATTAGGGGGATAAATCCAGGGGACACATCAGCACTGTTTGATTAGCATTAGGGTGAGCAATCACACCTGCTCTTGTCCTCCCCCTAACATCCCCCCGGGGGCTTAGTCTTCTTCTGTACCTGTCCTCTCCTACAACTCCATCCCCTTGCTCCCACCAACTAGAAGCAAATTGTTTCTTTTCTTTCTTTTCTTCCTACTTTCCTTCCTTCCTTCCTTCCTTCCTTCCTTCCTTCCTTCCTTCCTTCCTTTATTCCTTCCTTACTCTTCCTCCTCCTTCCCTCCCTCCCTCTCTCTCCCCTCCCTCTGTCCCTCCCTCTCTCCTTTCCTTCCTTTTTTTATTTCTTTTATATATTTTTGGCACCAGGCTTCCCCCCTGTATGCAAAAGGACCCTAGTCTAGAAATGGTTAGCAGTTTCTACCAGGAGCAGTCAAAAACAGGAAACGACAAAAGAGCCACTGCAAACCTGAAAGGCTCCCTATGGACAATGGTACCCAGGTGATGAGACACAGTAATTGCTAGAGTAGCTTCAGTCACTGCAACTGATGGCCGGAAACAAGATGAGATTTTTATACTCCCTAATACTGTGTCTTGCAGTAAGTAGGGAGATCCAAATGTCAGAAATAAAATTTGCACCAGGATTTGGCTGAGTTTTCCAAACTCTTAGAAATAGTCAAAGAGCATTTCACGAGAGAGAGAGAGAGAGAGAGAGAGAGAGA
This sequence comes from Micromys minutus, assembly GCF_963924665.1. Lineage (NCBI taxonomy): Eukaryota > Metazoa > Chordata > Mammalia > Rodentia > Muridae > Micromys > Micromys minutus. The sequence continues at coordinate 39,708,805 of NC_137957.1, read as the reverse complement.
GAGAGAGAGAGAGAGAGAGAGAGAGAGAGAGAGAGAGAGAGAGTTTTACTTATACAGTCACATACCACATAATGCTTTGGAGGTCAGTGAGGACCTGGTGCAGATCCATGCAGCCCCTCTGTGCTTGCTGCTTATGTTTCTGTGAGCCCATATGAGCCCTGTTTAGTTGATTGAACAGGCAGTCTTGTGGTGTCTTCCATCCCCTCTGACTCCTACAATCTTCCTGACTTCTGTAGAGTTTCCCAATATGTCAGGGAAGGGGGCTGATGGAGACCTCCAGGTTAGACTCTCTCTACACAATGTCTAGCTGTGGGTTCCTACACCCATTCCCATCTGCTGCCAGAGGAGGAAGCCTCTCCGGTTACAAGGCACCAGTCTATCTATGAGTGTCGCAGAATAGCATTAAGAATCTTTACACACACACACACACACACATACATATCACACACATCTATCTATCTATCTATCTATCTATCTATCTATCTATCTATCTATCTATCTATCTATCTATCTATCTATCTATTCATCCATCCATCCATCCATCCATCCATCCATCCATCCATCCATCCATCCATCCATCTATCTATCTATCTATCTATCTATCTATCTATCTATATTTGCTTGTACCTTAGGTCTCTGGGCTATCCAGTCACAGGTTCCTAGCCATGAGCATGGGATGGCCCTCAAGTTAAACTGAACACTGATTGGCACTCCCACATGTCCTGTATCACCACTGCCTTCACACATATTGCAGGCAGATTGTAGGTCAAGGGTTTTGTGTCTTGGTTGGTATCCAGGATTCTCTTTCTGTAGCTTGCAGGGTGCCTTCTCATGCCAAAGAGACTAGAAAGTAGGAATGGACGTTTCAATTCCATACCTGCCCAACCTCTCTACATTCAATGAGCTGAGTAGAAGTTGTTGCAGGCAATGTCCTCATACACACACACACACACACACAAATGCACATGCATATATATATATATATATATATATATATATATATATATATATATATATATATATCCTGCTATGTCTATGTAATCTATAATGTAATCTATATGTATGTTTTCAGCTGGCCACCTGGTATTGAATATCAAACCAATTGGTGTACTCTACTCTAGGGAAGACAATTTCTCCCACCTTCAGAATTTCTACATTTTCTATAGCTCTTGTGTGGTACTGAAGGCTCTTGTTTTCCCACTGTGCACTTGGCACCATTGTTGTTGCTGTCCTTGTTCAGCTTATGATTAGACATTCATGTTGGTGAGACTTAATGGATCCACTTTCAGACATTAATAGGAGACACAATCTTACAGAGAATTCTCTGGATTGTCAGAGCTTTCTGTCCCCTCTTCCACAGTGTCCGCTGAGTCTTAGTGCAGGAACTATTTTGTAGATGTATCCACAGGGATTGGGCTCTAGAACTCTGTATTTTGATTGGTTGTGGTTTATTATGGCTTCTATATTCCGTACATTCTTAAAAAGCAAGCCACACTGACATGAAAGAAACCTCAAGTAAAGAAGTAAAGAATAATGCTTTCACATATCTTTCAGGTCAGAGCAGAGATTATGAGGTGTGTGTGTGTGTGTGTGTGTGCGCACGCACACACGCACATTATTTCTGGTATAGAGACTGATGATTCCTGCATGCATGTTCCCCAGACATTGGCACTTCAGGTTACATGATCAGTGTGTGTTACTCAGGCTTGAAATCCATGGGAATGTCTGCCTCTTAAAGTCTGATCAAAATTTGCCTTGCTTTATCCCCAATAGAACTGGCAGTGCTTGTGGTGGAGGTAGATTGGTTCGCGCTCTGGTAAAGCACAGTTCTTCTATTTTCTGATGTTGGCTACTGTCTACTTAAGCAGAATCCTTCCTGTGTTCACATCTCATGTGTCTGGGAACTCCTGCCTATTTACCTTACATAGGAGCCATTCTTTTTCCCTCATGTAGGTATTTGAAAAATGCCAAGGACATATGAAACAGTCTTTCTGTCTAGCTTCTTGTGCCATTCTCTGGACATTATGTCTCAAAATCTGTCTGGTTTTATAATGACCTATTGATTTAATCTAGATGGTTAAATCTGCTGGGCAACTGCAGGGCTTTGCTAAGATGCTATGGATTTGACCGTTGTCTTGGGAATATTTAGGAATTGTGACATCTGCCTCTCAACTCTTGTATATGTTTCTGACATGGTCAGAGTTTCAACCCCAGAAAGAGAGGCACATGGACCCAGTGTAAGGTGAGGTAGCTAATAAAAGTATATGTTAGGACTTTCTCTTCTATAAAAGAAAAATCCACAAGTGACAAGATATCTCACCAAGTCATTTTTCTTGCCATGTCTTACAAAGCCCTTGTGCGTGGCACATGCACAGATTAGGTTTACCGATCCTGTAAAGCAATTCATTCTGCCCTGAATCTAATGTCAGTAAATTTGGAAGGCAGTCAGCACAATGTGTTGCAGGAAGACAAAAATATCATCATTATTTTTTAAACACTCTATTGTTTTTATTCAATCTGCTATCAAACCCATGACTAAATCACTTCTTCTTTACATTTAATTTTTAATTTTGTGCTATCTTTTCAGAATAAGGTTGAGTCCTCAGCCCTTGTCCCTTGACATCCTAGCTGAACAGTTGTAGAAGAGGTTTGTTTCAGTAAAAATGATTACTGGTATCTATAATGGAATTGTAATAACTCAATACTGTTTTATAAATTTTTGATTCACTCTGCATTTTTTATTTGACAGCTTGCCAAGTTCTGGTTTTTATCTGATCATCTTGGCATCAATAATGCATCAGGTCGAGATCTTCTGAAGACAGACATTTTCCCCCCTTTGCTGAATGCTTTGCTTTTGCCAGCAAAAATATTGATTTGGATTTAATAATCTGTAGTCCATTTGGTTTGATCACACTTATCAGGAAACCCTAATAAGAGGTATGGCCACATATCCGCCAACATAGAATCAATTACTCTTCTTTAATAAATGCAGTCATTGAACGCCTGATCCATAGTATTGCTTTCGTTGTGTAATTGATTACAGGGTTGACACCGTTGAGACATGAATGGCCCCAGGTTTCCCTATTCAGATCTGTTCAATAATAACAAAAGATAATCAAAAGGACCCAATGCTATAGAAAGATGATTGTAATTTCTTGTCACCTCCATCAACATACATTTGGTCAACATTCTTTTCTTGCCAGATTGTAAAAATGCTGCTGAACTCAGGCAGCGCTCACTCCCAGCTGTCCCTGTTAAAGATGATGGCGTGAGTAACAAGCTGGCCCCATCACCTGCCTCCAGCATTGTTATAAATAATCAGCATCAAGAAAATGAACTGACTGGAATTCAGGAGGGCCCTACACTAACACATCTTCATCCGCTGTCTTATTTTCAGGCAGTGTAACCAAGGACATCTTTTAAAATACAGCATTCCCATCTGAAATAAATGACAAAATGCTGATGACTTCCTAACCCGGTGCTAGAGAAATAATAAAATAAGAATCTCTGGGATACAATGGACACACTAGGGTATTTTCAAGTTCTCCGTGCCATTTGTATATGTAGCTGAGGATGAAACCTAGTGCTTGAAGGCAGAAGGCTACCTTCATTGGGGCTGAGCAGTGGCCATCATGGGTTTGCTAGAAATATGGAAACTTCAGGACCCCTCTCATATCCACTGAATCAGAATTAGGAAGCCCCCTCTCAAATAAATTTTAGATACACTAGAACTTGACAAGTGTTGATTGAAATTACCAGCACATAAAATACTTTCAGAGAAAGTGAGCATTAAAAGATCAGCGTTTTCTAATGTTTCTGGAGGACATGGGATATGGCAGTGGACTTTCCTTTGAGCATGGGGAAGGGTCTATGCTTGCATCATATCCTGGTGGAAATTTGTGCATGAAGAGATCACACGGCAAGGTGAGAGCTCTGTTATGAGAACTATGTCCTGAGGAACTCTGTTATGCCAGCTACCATGGGAGTCGCTAAGCTTTTAAAGGGGCATTCTGAGAGTAGTAGGGGTTTAATATCAGAAGAAATCATGGGTCTTCAGCCTCTCTGGTTTTTCACCTTGTGATCTCTTTATGCACAAATTTCTACCAGGATATGATGCAGTCATAGTCCCTTCCCTGTGCTCAGCCACTGTCCCTGCCATCGTACCTGTAATCCAACAACATTGAATACTTTCTGCTTTCTTTAATATTTTAATCAGAATGTGATTACATCATTTACACTTTTCTTTCCTCCATAGAACATCCCCTGCCCCTCCATTATCACTCGGTTTCAGTTTTCTCTGATCATTAGTTACATATGTAGCACACACATACACACACATTCACAAACACACTGGGAAATAGAAATTATCCATCTCTCAGTGGTCATTAGTTATCTGCAGGTTATTTTTTCATTTTTGTAGGGGGTGGGGCTCCTTGATATTTTCTCCTTCCATACTAGCATGTCTGTTGTTGTCAAGGTTAGCTTCTTGTTTAGGAAGCCATATTATTGTGATATTGTGGGTGTATCCCCTGGACTTTAAGAAGACACAGCCTCACAACAGACTCCCTGGTCTTCTGGTTTTGACAGTTTTTCTGTCCCCAGCTCTTCTGTGATGGTACCCAAGCCTTAGGTTCAGCAGTTGTATGTAGGCGAACTCACTGGCTTCCTAGATCAGCTGTTCTCTGTCTTTTGACCAACCATGGTTTTATATGGTCATTTCTGTCTGATCTAAAGAGTTGGAACCACAGATGAGAGACAACAGTGTCACTCATTATGTTTTCGAGCTCCACCAGTTTACCTGCAAACTTAACAACTTTATACCTCTTTGTAGCCACTAGTATTCCACTGTGTGTGCACCACATTGCTACTACTCATTTGTCAGGTGAAGGACACTGAGGCTGTTTCCATCCCCTAGCCCTTATAAACAGAGCGGCAGTAAACATGGCCTCGAAACTATATGTAGAATAGAGTACCGAGTTTGGGCATCAGTCAAAGACAATATCTTCTTTGGCAATATTAATATTTATGTTATCTTTCTTGGGAAAAAAAAAATCTATGCTTACTCAAATGTCTAAACTTCGGGGAGTAATTCTTATTTAAAATGTATATGCTAATCCATGAAGCCGGTTCAAGCTCCTGTTCGAGCCACCCTCCATGTTTGTCTGGTGCTCTCAGTTCACACTTGATCTGGTGCCTCATTTACAGGACTGATGACATAAAGGTTAATGGCAGCCTACAAAGCCAGTGCCGTGGAAAGTAAGCTCAGTCATAATGCTTTTCTAGCTCTCCGGTCTGGGTGACTTCAGCTTCATTTTCTTTGGGAGCCACTCACTCATCATTGTGTGTAAAAGGACTCACAAAGCTGGCCTCCATGTGGGGCTAACTCTGTTCACCTAAATTTGGCCAGCTGCCTTGGCTCTTTCCCACCAGATCCAAACAGGGATTGGAGATTTTATTAAATGACTTGGGCCCAGCCTGCTCTGTGTTCTGAACCATTAATGGGAGCCAAAAATGTCCCCCAGTGCCCATAGAAACATTGTCCTTACTTTTCAGAATTAATCTAGCTGAATTTGCAAGGCTGCGTCACCTCCATCAGAGATTCAGACAGCCAGGACAAAGAGCTGTTTTGATGTTCCCAGCTGGGAACCCTGCCCTCAGCAAATACAGTTGATATAAATAAATGGTCTCTTGCCTGCCTACATTCATGCCCATCTGCTTGGAGGGCATGGTGCCCAATCAAAAGTCTCCACGGGCACCAGTGCCAAGGAACAACGATTTCATGGCAGCCTGCCTGTGGCTGTGAATGCCATCTTTTCAGTGGTGGGTTCTCATCCTGGACCAGAACAGGAGTGTTGGCACTGCATGATTTCTTAGTGTTGATCACACCTGTTGACAAAACTGTGCCAAACTCTGAGAAGAAGGAGAGAAAGAAAAGTGTGCAATGTAGGAGCGTCCCTGGGCTCTCAAGGCCTAATGAGCTCACTGAGACAAATTCTAATTAAGCAGGGAAAATCTTTGCCTCTGAATGCTCTTATGGGGCACAAGATTGGGACTCACTGGCCTTTATCACTCAGGTAGAACACAGTCTGTTCCCAGCTGGCAGTGCTACCCCTGTCTAATACAGGAAGTACACAGAACACTGGTCTTTGATGATATCAGGAACCAAAGGAACAGATCCCCTGGTTCTCAATTTTCACCCTAGTACTGGCAATCATAAAGCCTGATGGCTATAAGTCACAAGATATAAAACTCAGGAGCTAAATGTACTTTGTATTGGTTGAACTTGAGGAAGGAAATAAAGCCAGTCAGGAGAAAGCCATGATGCAGGGATGCGTATCAAAGTCAGTAAGTTCCCACAGAGATTGTTAAGTACAATCAGAAATAAATTCATAGACTCAGATCACTAGGGGACCCAGAGAGCATCCTCATAGCAAAAGATAGTAAATTACTAGTCCCTAGGCACCATGGACCCCCTAAAGGGATAAAAGCTGTGGTCCAAGAGATGAAATGAATTCCATGGTGACCGGTAGCAAAGATTCTGTATTGTTAAGAAAACTCAACCGTTTCGGCATGTTACCTTACCCTGTGGAGGAAAAATTGGTGGAGCATGTCTGGCAGGAAGTACCAAAGAAGCATGCCTTATTTATATAAAAACAGCCATGTTGTTGAGATTCAGTTCAATCTCTGTTTTGTTGCTTCATTTAGCTCTTACTATCCTGTCAACAAAAAATGTGGCTAATCCTTGTAGAAGCAGGAGAACGTCTTTCCAAGGGGTCCAAGTGCTAATCAGCAGTACCTGTGAATCTATGTAAGATTCTAACAGAGGAGAAGAGACCCCACAGCTGGAAGGAGTCAAGGTTTTCGAGGGCTAGAGATGATGCTGGAATACCTTTGGACATCGCTGCCATCTCAAGAACCCTTTTCAGAGAACATGGCAACATGATAAAGGAAGTGAAGCCAGTGATGTCACCTGGAGACGAAAAGGGTGCAGCGCTACTGGAAGCTTGGAAAGTCAGTGAAGTGGCTGCTTCCCTCCTCTGAGCCTACAGAAGGAACCAGTGCTGGTGATGCCTTCACTTCAAGCAAGGGTCTGATTTAGGAGTTTCTATAATATACTATATAAGAATGTGCAGGAACAGTTCTTTTACTGGAGTGGTGTGCGCTCGAGTGCAAGCCTGTGTGTGTGTGTGTGTGTGTGTGTGTGTGTGTGTGTGTGTGTGTTTGTGTGGGGTGTAGTGGGGTGGGTGTGTATCTCAGAGGTGTTCACGAGTGAGATACCTTTCCAGACTATTCTTCCTTGTTTTCTAAGTTTCCAATGTTGTTTGTTACAGCAATGATGGGAGTTCAATTCCCAGCAACCACATGGTGGCTCACAACCATCTGTGATGGAATCTGATGCCCTCTTCTGGTGTGTCTGAAGACAGTGACAGTGTACTCACATACATAAAAGAAATAGATCTTAAAACAAACTAACATTCAACCTGTGGTGGGATAATGGTAACAGGCTCACTAGTTCTCCTACCCAGCCTTAGTTGAAAGTCTAAACAGAGCTTTGACTCTCCCACAACTTAGTTGCTGGTGACCAGAAGTCATACTGCATGTATGCACCGTACATCTTTTGTGTATTGCAAGTCATTAAAACTACTAGGGACCCTCATATTTTTTCACCCTTATCTGTAATTGGCAATTGAGTGATTCAGTAGAGATGGTCAGCATCACAGGGCAGATATTAAGGCTTGGCCAATGGGGCTGGCTTCATAGTTATGCCTGGAGGACAGGACCCTAAGGTTAATTCTAGGCAGTTGAGATCCAATACAGCTTTATTTTTGTTTGTGTTTTTCCCAACTATGCTTGTTCACACGTACAATTTGCATTATGTTCAAGGTGCTGGTACATTTTAATTTTGAGTAGTAGATTTGCGGCAAGACTTTTTGTAGTGATTACATGAGCCACTGCTATGTGCATATTGAAAAGCCACAAATTGCATGTTCTTCTTCTTTTTGTCTTATTATTTTCAGAATATGCAGTTCATCTGTAGCCATTGCTCAAATGGTTCTAATACAAATATTTACAGAGAAGTGGGTTTATGCAGATAGAACCCATGCTGCTCAGGAGTTAGCTGTCTTGTTCCTTCAACACACTGACATGTGGGGGATTTGCTCTCAGGTCCAAAGGATCATGATGGAATCCAATATTTTTTTTCTCATTTTTCTCTCCTTGACATTGTGCAAGTGTGGATTGTGAGGGGGAAAAAAAAGGCTCTTTATTTCAGGTTTTCTCAGTTTGCTTGCAGTACTTAGCCTGACAAGCAGAATTCCACATGAATTACCGAAATCATAGCCGTCCATGCTCCCGCGGCAAGCATTCAGGTCACAAATGCAGGGTGTAGGTTTGTAGCACATGTTCAGATTCCTGCTCAAATGATGTCAATTACTGTTTCCCTACTGTGTGCTGGCCACTGAGCATCACATGTTTAACATCAGGAACATCTCAAGCAAACCCAGAGAATTAACTGAGACAGGGCATGCACATGGTTTGTGAAATAGCTTGGATTGTTAGTGGCTATTTTTTGGCGTATTGTTCTCAACAACTAACCCTTTGGGGAAGCCCGGGCTGCTGAGTGCTAAGTATATGCTGGTCCATACAGATGTCAATCACGTTATCCCAGCAGCTAGATGGTTCATCACTTACAGGTTTTCAGCAGCCTAGGCCTGTGAATCAAACACAGTTTACTTCCTGTGGTTTCATTTCTCTCTCTCTCTCTCTCTCTCTCTCTCTCTCTCTCTCTCTTTCTCTCTCCCCCTAGAAAACAGTAAGTATACATATTACATTCAAGTAACTGAATCAGGCTATCTCTTATACCCAGGCACCCCAAAGTGACAAAGAACAGGAAGCAAAGAAGGGTAATTAACTACTGCTTTAAAAAAAAGTTGTGAATAGAAGAATCACCCAGTCATTTCCTCATCTAATAGCTGGACTTCCTTCTACCAAAGCTTGCTTTTAGTGATAAAAATAAATACATTTTTATTTTTATTAATGGTGAGGCATTTTTTCTGAAAGCAATTTTCAGGTTTGGCCTACAACCTGAGTTAGTGGTAATTCAAGTCTCTATTATGAGGCTAGCCTTCATAGTTTCAGATGCCTCTCACAGTGAAAATAGGCCAGAGGAGAAAATCATCAGAATACTATTCACTCATTCCCATATCAACAAGCATTTATTGGCCATCAACTTGTCCTGACACACTACACTTTCTCTTTCCAGCGCTCTCCCTTCCTGTCTCTGTTAAGATGCCGTCACGTTGTTTAATAAATAGAGAAGTCAGACATCCTCAGAATGTAGTCTAACAGAGCTAGCAGTGCACTATTAGTTCTTTTATGGAAAGGAGCTAGACGGAGGGCATCAGGAGGAAGGGTCCATCTGCGTGTGGGAACACAGATGTATGCCTCATGGCAGAAGGTAACTCTGGAAACAGAGTCCAGTAGGAGTTCATCAAATGTTGTGATGTGGACATGCCCTTCAATTCCCACTGCAGAATTCCATATTGTAATTACATAGCTCTTGTGGGATAAGTCCTTCAGGAGTGGCAGGTTATTAAGAGAGATTAATGGCTTTCTCTTGGGACTGGGTTAGTTTTCATGAGGACAGGCTGTCTTTATAAAATGAGTTCAGTCTTCCCTTGATGTTTCTTTCCTACCGTGAGATACAAGAGTGCACGAAACATGTCAAGAGAACTGGACCCTTATCTGGAGATTTGAATAGGCTAGAATGTATTTATGTTGTTTACTTGTAGTTGTACAAATGAGGACCCCAGACTTGTTCTGGCTCTTCAGTGGTAGCCATCCTCAGTTCTTGCGGGCATCTCAGTGTTTCTGGCCATGTGCCATTTATCAGTCCATTGATCACCAAACAAGAGTCTTATACAGTGTAGCAAAATCACAGGAGTGATTCCCTGTTGCCCTAGAGTCTTACACAATGTAGTAAAATTACAGGAGTGGCATCCAGTTGCCTTTTAATATGTTCTATAGATAGAAGAAGCATGTAATGGGTCTTATCTGTAACCAAGAAGAGGGGACTATAAAGAGTGAGCAAAAGACATAGGTTTCTTCTAAGAGTTGGTCACTACTTAATACTGGGAGTGAGAGAAATACACAGAAAGAGCACAGTGGGAATAGTGAGAGTTCTGAGTAGCTGTGATCAGACAAAGAATTGTGCAGGAAGGATGGTAAGACTGGGCAGGTATCACAGTTGCTAACATTTATAGAACATTTACTCCACGCCAAAGTATTGGAAATCCATCCTTGAAAATCCTTCCATGAGGTGTGTACTGCCATCACAAATTGATGAGGTGAAAGATTCCAGGAACCAAGATGAAGTCGCTTGTAAATGGTGGCTCTGGATTCAAACTGTGTGGTTTCTGAGTCTGTCCTTAACACATTCTGGTCATAGTTTCCCTAGGATATTATCTAGGTATGTGTGAAGCAGATGATACAGGGTCTTGCTGGAGCATTTGGATCAGGAGGCAGTGTGGATGTCCTATGGGGGCATATGATCAGGGCTAGGTACTCAGGCTGTCACACTGCCAGAAACATGGACCAGTCCAAGGACACTGATGTAGGTGAGTCAAATACAGGGGCTCTGGGACTGGAAGGTGGGAACAAAATTATATAATCTGATTCGGTGGCTATGTTAGAGCTGACAGTGCAACAATGGAACTGAGAAACAGTATTGCTTCTAGAACATCCAGCTTCCCTCTCTAGGTGACTTAATGGCTAATGGTGGAGGAAAGGCATCCATTAAGATCCAAGGACCATTAAGGGCAAGGACCACATGTTGCTTTCATCTACATCCTCTGGGGTCCTAATGCTTTGTTTGTGGCCATACACACAAGGGATGCAAGAACACATCTTACATTGTACTGCTTCTCCATCCTCTTCCCATTTTCTTCTCCCCACCTCCTGCCATGGCCTTCAGTAACCACAGTTGTTTTCTCACGTTGTATTGCAGGGTTGTGGACTCCACGTGGCTGAGATTATACAGCATTTGTCCCTGGTGTTTGCCCAGTTGGGTGACAAATGGTTAATAAAAATACATTGTATACCTGAGAATTAGAATAGGCTTTTGTAGTGTTCCATCTCCCACAGGAAGACTGAGGTGTGAGGCTATGTATCAGACAGGTTTTATCATTCTAACATATATTGGTGCATCACATTGTGTTTCATGAACTGAAAATTTTGGGGGTGTCAATTAAAATTAAAAATAAGATAGCAACCATGTGTACTTTTGCTTGCCACACATTAAATATTGCTCAAAGGATGTCATTCACATTAATTGATTCTTGTCACACTCCCTTCGCATAGGTATTTATGTTGTGCACAAGAGACAGTTGTAGGTGCAGCATGACCCAGGCTTCCGCTGTCAGCTAATGTCAGAGTTAGGATCTAAACTCAGGCAAGCATGACACATGCTTACCCACTATACAAAACACACACACACACACATAATACATACACATATATACACATACACAAACACACTCACACACAAACACAGACACACATGCACGCATGCACGTATTTCAAAAGGCCATTGAGTGATTTTACCAAAGCAGAATGGTTAATTTTGGTACAATGTGACAAGTTTATCAGTTACCTCAACTGATGTCTTTTTTCCCTAATCTGCAGTGTCATATTTTGGGACTACGTATTCTAACAATGTGTTCTACTTTCCACAGTACTTGAGGTACTCAAGCCTATGGTCTAAGTTCTAGTCTAGACAGCTCTACTGTGTCTTATGCAGCACGCTGATATCCATGTTTCAATGAGTTGCTTTCTTAGATATTTTATATGCGTAATCAATGCATTCAAAACTGCCTTGAGTAGTTTCCCTCACTCAGTAACATCAGCAACTGAAAATGATAGGGTTGGCAGGTCCTTGCTATTTCTGTTTTATAACAAGGAGCAAAACCAGGCAGAGGAGATTGACCAAACTGAAGCCAAAAGTTCAGTTAAAAGGGCTGTTATTGCAACTGAAAATATCTTCAACCTGTTTGCTTTTCAACTGGAGTAGGGGGCAGTGATGGAACTATAGGCTGATATTTTCAACATAATGGTAGTGACTCTGATCAGTCATTACTAATATCAACATTGCTTTTTACAGTCACACCAGCGAAATAACAAGGTCATAAAAATGCAGGTTACATTAACGTATGAAAATATTTTAATGAAGCCTATTATTATGCATAATTAATATAAGCTTAACCACAACTCAGCATCTTACAGACAATGGGTCTTTTGCACATCTGAACTCACAAAGACTCTGACAACACGCGCAAGGCCTGTATAAATTTAAACCAGAAAAAAATCTCAATAAGAGGAAGGGGAACTGGACACCAAGTGGGGGTGTGGTGAGCAGGGAGTGACAGAGACAGAGACAGACAAAGACAGAGACAGAGAAAGACAGAGAGAAAAAGAATTAAGAATAAATTTGTATGAAAAGAGGGGCAGGAAAGATCTGGAAGGAATTTAAGTAAGGGAAAGAGTATGTGTATATGGTATGGAATTTTTTTAAATATAAAATAGGGTGTGTTGAAAGTAAAAGGGGCAGGAAGTTACAAATCTGACATCTAGGTATTGCTTAGTTAGTAATTAAATGGCCATTGTCTGTTGGGGTCTGTTGAGTGAAAACGAATGCAAAGTAAAATGTCAGAGTAACAGATTGAACCACAAGGACATCAGCTGTCACCCTGAGCATTGCTTACCACTGTCACTCTGACCTCTCATCAACTCACCAATTCAAAGTGGATTTAGGAAAATAACCCTCATCAGCAGTGTGGCTGTCAAACCACTCTCCCTGCACAGTGCGGTGCTCTTTGTTTTTCCCTTTGAAAATCACCTCTATGATACCTTAATCTGTATCAATTTTCTCATTTCTTGCCATTACTTGCAGCCTGTCTTCTTTCCCCTAAAAGACAGCATGCCTCAAGAAACAAAGTAACTGTGTTCCTTCTTTTTGCTTCTTGCCCTATCTTCTCAATGGTCCTCGGTGTCCCAGAAAACAGATACTATTTTCTCCTGCTTTAAGAATCAGCTCAAGGGTCTTTGTGGGGGGTTGGGGTCTGCAATGACTTCTAAGATGGCCCTACTTTTCCTTGTTTCCTATTGCTTATCTCTACTCATAATTCCTTTCGAGAATGAGCCAAATCTATTCCTCTGCCAAGCACTGGCAAGAGTTACTTCCATTATAAAATTGGGCAGTAGTTAATTTTCTCACTGCCATGACCATATATACCTGTCAAGACACAGTTTATGGGAGGAAATGTATATTCTGGCTCACAGTTTGAGAGTATAGGTGGTCATGACAGTGAAGGTGTATGGGAGAGTTAGATCAGCAGTAGTGGCAGGAACATGAAGTTGCTCGCTCCCATCTGGGGGCATCAGGGAGCAGAATGCAGAGAAAGGGGAGCACCATGGCCCCACTTTTCCTATTTTGTCCCTTTACTCCCAGAAGTAGGTACCTTTATGCGGTATCTTCTCTCTCAGCTAATCCTTTGTAGACATGCCTTCCAAGGTGGACCTAAAGTCTGTCTTCCTTACACCCTTGGCATTTCTTAACCCAATCAAGTTGTTGATGAAGAATAACTATGAGTGCAGACTCTTGGGATGATCTTCTTGCAAGCAGGAACTCACTTTTGTTTTCTCTGCTGGTATGCTTTGAAGAAGCAAGTTTCCATGTTACAGAAGCCCATGTGTCAGTTAGTGAATAAATGTGACTTCAAATCCAGTAGTGTGCCTGGAAGGGATGTTTTCCAACAATCACATGTGCTCCTAGGGATACATCCTCAGCATTACTTTCAGATGAGACCAAACACATAGGCCTATTGCCTTGGTTGTACCATTTCAAAACAAAACAAACAAAAACAATCCCCAAAACCCCACATTATTATTAAAGACCCTACTGAGGCATTTGCAGATGTTGCCCCGTAGAAACAGTGAGACTGAAATCACATGGTGCAGGTGACTACTATGATTCTCTGAAATTTGTGACACATCGATAAATGACTAATATGTCTTCCTGTCAAGAGGCTTTCCCACACGCAAAGCATGTCTTCAGTAGGTAGCCCTCTTCTTGACTTCCTAGTGTAACAGTTGCACCACTGTTTGTCTTGCCCGTCTAAGTCCCTCAAGGGGAGTGACATAATCCACTGCCCTGCACTGCCCCTGGTTCAGCATTGACTGTGTATGAAGTAGTGAATGTGTGCCCGGGAGCCTCCTCTGCAGCCACTGCTCGGCCAGCCATCACCCCTACCGACCACTAAGACAAGAGAAGATGCTTTGGCTCCGAGGCAACTGCTCTCATCCTTCCTGGGTCTTTGCCTTGTTTACCCATCAGAGCAGTACCTCTGACAAAAATGAGAAAAGCACATTTTTTTTTCTCTTTTTGGTCTTCTTTACTTTTTTCCAGTCAGTCTCAGGATTTAAGTTTTGGAACAAACAGATAAACAGGGAAACAGTATCTTGGAGGGTGATGCCTACCCAATAAGTAACAGAGATGCTGTCTGCATTTGACAGTGTGGGACTTTGAATTCCCTGCTCCGTGGGCATGGACAAGATTCCTGAGCACTAGGAAAGGACTGTCCCCATGAAATGTGCCCTGAGTTCCTCAGACTCTGATGGAGGTGTTGCTTTAACACCCTGTAAAGTGAAAAGTCGTGAAAGTCTCATGAAGAACCCGAGAGGGTGGCATGGCCACAGTCTCCTTTGTACAGATTGGAAACTGAGACAAAGGTCAGCGCGTCCGAGGTCTGACACTTGAAGGGGAGCAGGCTGGGAATTAACCTGAGGTGGATTTAGTTTCTTTAAAAAAACAAAACAAACAAAAAAAACCAAAGAAACAAAAAAAATAAAACAAACAAGCCAAAAACCCCAAAAGAAAAACATTAGCCTGGATTTAGGAAAAGTGACTCCTCTTGGGACGTTTTTCTTCCTTCTGCGGGAGAGAGAAATGACAGCCAGCTCTGTGTTCACATGTGTTTGAATCTGGGGTTCCTAAAGTGAAATTAATCCATTTTCCATTGTTAATGAGCATCAACTTTTCTCTGGAGAGCAAACCCCTCCTGCTCTGGATCCCTACTGCTGTGCAAGAGCTCTAATTAAGCCTATGCAAAATACCTTAAAAAAAAAAAAAGAAATAATGAGAATCTGGAATCAGAAAGACGGGCCTTTAAGAAGAACCTTGATCACGATTTGGCTAGATTTACCCCTTTCCTCAGCATCCCATGGCTGTGAGCAATGGGAAGGAGTTGCAAAAATGTAAATTAATTTAGGGGCGAAGAAAGTTTAATTGGAATTATTTTTCTCAAGCAAGAGCATAAGTCATTATGCTAGTCTGCAATGCATCTACTGAGAAAAATTTAGAAATTCATTTCTTTTTCTTTTTTCCCCCACCAGTTGTAATTGCTGCAGAGAACAGTCAAATAGTTACATGTGATTTTTGAGAAAGACCGGTTCATTGTTCTGTCCCCCAGACACCCTAAAATCTACAAAAAAAAGGTTCTCAGCTGCTTCTTTTGATATTTGCATCCATATCTCTGAATAGTTTGTTCATATTATTACCTTCTGCTTATTTGTGTTTTGGGCACCTTCTGGAGAGAGTTTTATATGTCACCCTAACATTTCCTTGTCAGGCATTCCCCCAAAAATAAAGAAAAAGAGGCTGAGTGTTAATCCACATAAAGATTGAAGTTATGTTTGCACAGGCGCTTTGAGGCAGATGGGCAAGGGAGAGAGAGGACATCTGGATGAGACAATGTAAGGGCAGTAACCATAAATGGGGGGGGGGCACCTATTATTACCTGTGTTTTGGAGTAAAACATACAGGCCAAAGCAAACTTTCAGGGTCGTGTAAAATCAAACAAAACAGAAAAGGAAAAAAAGCTCAAGGAAAAATCTAACATTAGTATGTATATTGTGTGTGTGTGTGTGTGTGTGTGTGTGTGTGTAGTTGTTTTCCAATGGAAACCTTTTGAAAATCAGTGATAAATCTACCCAGTACCATCACGCCATCATTTCTGACCAAGCAGTCTATTACCAGAAAAGCATCCCAAGGAAATAGGACCAGGGAAGCAAAACATCCTTTGTGAATCAATAAGGTCACTGTAGCATTAGCTCTGCACAAGAAGGCATGACTATGAAATATGAGGTACTTAAATATAGTGCTTAATAAATTAATATCAATATGTAGATATTTATTCAGCGATTAGAGGTGATAAGTGCAAAAGATAAAAGCATGAAAAATATGGCTTTCTGTCAGCTGAGGAAAGCAAAGCCAAAAACCAATTTGTATCGTTCCATATCAGCCATAACAAATGAGTGTGTGTACGCCCTTAGTCATGGCTACAGTGCTGAGAGCAGAAATATTTGAAGTAGGCAAACCAATCTGAGTCTGTGTCTTTTGTTTACAAGCACTGCTTTTTGAACTATCAAAATAATACTCCTTCAAGCCTTACTTACTGCACCCATAAAACTGGAGGAAACTATCGCCCTTTAACATTGTCATAAACATTAGCAAAATATATAATCAGAGGCCAATACCCACCATTTTGCAGAAAGGACTCAATACACAGTGACAGTATTGCTTATATAGAGGTCAGAACTAGAAGGTGATACCCAGAGATGGAAGAGAACAAACTTAGAAGGATGAAATTACTATGGGTGATACTCTCTCCCTATTATTCCATGTGTATGACCCCTACAATCCCACTTTTCAGCTTACTTTTGAGCTCCCCCAGTTACATAGCTAGCTAGCTAGAATTAGTGTTTGAATTCAGTGCAGTCACACAGAAAGGGCCCTTTTTAGTTAAAGGTTCATGTCTGTAAAGGTACCATGAAGGAATAAGCCTGGGGTGAAAAGAAATCAAGGCTAAGAGCTTCACTTGCTCATAGAATTCTGTTCTTTTTTATTGCCCTTGTCTCTCCCAGCTCTTTGTTCTCCTCTGGACAGTTCCTGCTGGAACTGGTACATTCCCGCTAAATGGCACTTTAACCCTGGTATTCCCACAACTTAATGCTATCTCTTTAACGGGCATTTGCATGGCAGATGGCACAAATGGCCTAGCAAATATATACTGGGTCAACTTTAAAGAACAGCCAGATTGACGGCTTTGTTGGCCGTGTGCCTCCAAGCGGACACACGACTGGAAATGCTCAAATTTTCAGAACAAGTTGTAAGCTTTCTCTCACCCCCCACTTGCTACAAGAGACCAGAAGGACAGGTGAGGACAGGGCTAGCGAGGCTGGCTTCCCTTTTAAATAGATGTTCATGTGGGCAGATGGGTTGGCACACAGTGTGAGAAGTGGGGACTCAACCTTTCTACTCCTAATCCTGTTTGCATTAGATTTCTCGGGAATGGAAGCCAAAATGTTAACCTTTTCAGTCCCAGAACGTTCCACTGAGTAAAGGTAATCTTCTTTCAAGGAGAGACACGAAGGCTGATTTAGAAGAGTTGCAGACGTTTTCAGTATATAGTCCGGGAAGACTGGTCACTTTCTTAGGTTTTCTTAGTATTTTATTGCTTTCAGGGAAGGGCTAACAATTGATTTAACTTATGTCTCTTCTTTATCCCTGTGGTTTCATCTCTATAGTCCACTTCTGACCAAGGTCTTCCAAGCTCCGAGTGCCAGCAAGGAACAAATCTATAGGCGCTTGAATCCTTATGATACTTGGTAGAAGCTTTTCCCTGTCTCCACCTGTAACTAATGCACGCTCACAAGACAGTCACACCTTGCCTGGTTTACAGTGCTATGGTAAGAGTCTGTCTTTCCCTGTTAGGTTTCTTTACCCTGGCCTCATGTCTACAGTCTCAGTATTACAGTGAAGAGTGCCAAGGTTTAATGAAGTAATAGGTGGCTCTGAATATGACATGGTGCAGATAAACACCTCTAGGGACATCTCCCTGCTCTGCACCTTTTGAATCATATTCCTCTAAAGGGTCACCTTGGAATGTCCTGCTCTGTGTCTACTTACAGATACGGAGTGAGTTTCCTCCAGAGGAAGGTCCCAATTCCTGTCCTTATAAAGAAAAGCTACAATGGACAGTTCTGTTCTTGAAGCTTGATGATCATAAAGGAACAGCTCTTGGCGAGGAAGGGTAGATCTGAAGTTTGGAAATATGGACCTGGGACTGGGGATTACCTCAGAGGTAGGGTACTTGTTTAGTATATTTAAGGTTTGATCCCAGCATGGGAACTGGGGGGGGGGGTGACAAATCAGAAAATGTGAGCCTAGAAACGTGTGCACCATGAACGCCAGATGATCTTAATAGTACCAGAAGCTAGGACCAGAAGAAAAAGTTAGTCTGTAGCCAGATGCTAGCGTGTCCTGTGCAGCCATGTGTAGGAGTAGCTTTCTGATGTGCCTTGGGGTTCTAAATTTAAACATAGCCTTCAATTTACTGGACTCATGGTCCAGAGACTATAAAATCATGCTCATTTTCAAAGTCCCTATAATTTTTAAAATCCTGGACAATCATGGGGTGGGCTTCTATTTAGAGTCTCACTCTTGAGTCCTGAAAATGTTAAAGGTGGGCTAATATCTTTTCAACTTGTTGTAGGATAGAGTTGGCACAAAAGGTGGTATAAATCCCTACGTCTCTATCGTCTGATTGAGCCTTCCTATGGACAGATACCTTTAAGTACACTAATTGCCCAGAAAGAGAGGTGGAAAGCTCAGTCTTTGTTTGCCATACTGGGGGTACATTTCTTATGTAAACCCCAAGCCACATTGCATCAGTCCCCTCGTTCTACCCATATTGGAAGCCCTCCCAAAGTTAAAGAAGGCTCTGAATTACAGTCATTTTTAATATGACATAATTTCATTACATGTTATCCCCAAGCTGATGGGCAACTAAGTGTTGCTAAGTTGAAGTCCTGTGGGCCTCCTTTCGTGAGAAGATAATTGGCTCATTAATGCTTCTGAGTGAAACAGAACAAAAAGCCCTTAAAGCCCTTGAAAATGATGTTTTCTGCAAGAGGCTAATGTCTCCCACGCATTCTCATATATAGCTGGCTCATTCACACCATTCTGTTTACGGACCTCAGGAAGATGAACTTTAGCCCTGTTTGGATCAGAAAGCACAGGACCCTACTTGCCCAGTTTGACAGCGTTGATCTCTATTTGTGGACACATCATGTAAGAATTCAGACCCAGTATCCAAGTGTCCAGTCTCTCCTCCATGATACCTTGAGGATAGAGCAATCATTGAGATAATGATTATTACAATTTATAGAAACATTTCATTGTCTCTTTTCAAATCCCACTATAAGCAGGAAGAAATTAAATTCAGAGGGAAAACAAGAGCTTTAGAGACCATCTGCTCAAATTTTCAAATTTAAATTTTATACATAAGAGCACATTAGCTGTGGGGGGAAATGTGATCACATTTTTTCTAGCTGTCTGAGCAATGAAGAAATTTTCCTCTTTGGGCTTTCTACATGGAAGTAAAGGGTGCCATTTTGCTGAGGAAAATGAAATGGCTTTGGTATGGGGGACATTTGCTATTCACCATCTTATATTTATGGAATGCTGAGCTTAAAGAGCTCTTCATAAAATATGAAATAACAGCCCATGCCTCAGGAGTTTGTGAGACATGTTAGACAAACACTGTTCCTGGGCACCTCAGAAAGAAAGAGGAGGCCATGACAGCCTGCAGGTGGTGGTGAATGACAGTGTGGATAAGGGTAGGCTCCCTGGTGACAGAGGGTGACCAAGAAGAAGGAGCAGGTAGGGAAGGAAACTGCAAGCGTTTCTAATTCTGACTCTTGACACTGAGTCCTATCCATGGACTGCTCACCTCTAGGAATCTATTTTCTTGTCTGGGGATAGAGAAGAATGTGGCAGCGTCAATAGGTAGGAGAAGTCAAGGGCCGGAAAGATCAGAGAAGAAAGTCGACAGCAGTAAGACTCACAATGGCCAGTGACCCCCAACCAGCCACAGTTGGTGACTTTCCGCAGAATGTTTCAGACAGCACAGCACTTGATTAGGTCAGCCTGCTCCTCCTGCTGCCTCAAACCTACCTTCCTGACACTCGGTGACAGCAAGAAAGGTCACTGTGAACATGGAGACAATTAATGTCCATGCCCTTGCTTTGTCTCCACTGCCTGCCTCCCTCCCAGGCTGCAGCATTACAGAAACTTCCATCTCCACTTGCTGATGTCTGGCAAACAAGCCCAGCCTCTTGCTTGCTCTTTCTTTTGTTTTGCTTGTGAAAAAAAGTCGAAGCGGTACAGCGAGCCCAGGCTGATGGAATGAGTGAATGCAGACCCCAGCAGATAATCGTCTTTTGTAGCTTTCCTAAGATCTCACACCTTAAGCATCCAGTTCAGAGAGGGGTGCCAACCATCACTTATAAACATCTGGATGGAAAAAAAGATACAATTAAAGGGAAAAGCTGTGAACTGAGGTTCAGGCAAAAAGAAATTCAGTTCATTCGATTGGATGCTGTTGTAGAAAAGCATAAATGAACTGGATAGTAAATGAAGGATGGAGGAACAAGGAAGCCTACTGGAGGATTGTTAAGTGCTGAACGCCAGATTCCATCTTATCATAGGATCCCACCAAATAAAATCACATAGTGTGGCAGAGCTCAGAAGTCAGACAATGTATTTGATTCTCAGGTCTTCTGTCTTCTAGCTGCAAGACCTTGAGTAGGTCCTGAATGTCCATGCTCTCCTCTGCAAAGTTGGGATGATACCAGTACTTCCTGCTTATGTTTTGGAGGATTAAATGAGATAAACACTCAGGCAGTGGTTAGGAGTGTTTGAACTAAGGAAAGTCTTCTGTAGATATGAGGCATCGGTGGCCTTCCCTCAGGGAGTCCTAGGTTTCTTTCTAGAACACAGGAGTATTCCTGTGGCAAGGACCTGTGTGGACAGTTATGCCCTGACAGCAGCTGCCAGAGTTGTTCACCTTTCAAAGGCTTCATTTTCTAGTTTATCTGAAAACATCATAAGGAATCCAATCAGGTACATTTTCTAGTTTGGTCTTGTTGAAGTTGGCTGGTCACTGTGCTCTCTGGGGAATTTTCATATACTGACCCATTCAGTCAAATAGTTCTTTACAATCCAGGCTTGCTCAGAGTAAGGGTTTTTATTTTGTTTGTTTGTTTATGTGGACTAGAAATCCCGACTTCCATCTTTAAATCTTAGCCTTGTCCTCTGAATGATAACCACATTCTCTTCAGAAAACAAAACAAAACAAAACAAAAAAAACCAACAACAAAAACAAAACAGCAATCCTTTCCAGTATTGCCCCAAAGCTGAGGTGTCACTTGAGATTTCCTTAGACGTAAGCTCAGAAACTGACTCTAGCAATCTAAGAAGAAAAGGAGAAACTTGCTGAGGTACTGTGATGCTCACAGTACTCTAAAAGGGTCTGGAGAATAGGGCTCAGAGGACAAGGATTGTGGTTTTTCATTCAGACTGTCTGATTTGGAGGGAAGCGTGTTTGCCCAAGAGTGGAGCCAGACAGGCACAAAGCCACCAGAACATCCTCTAGTTTACTGAACCATAGGAATCCTTTTCTCCCTCCTATGTGACTATCCTCCAGCAAGTCACCAAAACAATAGCGTTTTGCAGGTGACTTACTGAAGTCTGCTTTCAGCCTGTCCTTGCATTCCTGTTGAGCAAGAAGAACTTACTTTCAAGTCATGAATATTATAAAGCTTTTATTCAGTGTTTGGGCAACTAGAAGGTCAGCGACTGAATTGCTAACCTTCCTAACAATGAAGACCAACCCACACAACTAAAACCTCAGACAAATGGTGAATGTACCATGCATGTCAGTCCTGTGTTGATTAGGCAACGCTACTCTCAGAGTTTTGTTCTAAATAGAATCAGCAATAAATTTGTTTATTCACATCTATGCTTTATTTTCAAACCTGAGCTTGGGAATTAACCCTTGTCAATGTTCCATCTTATACAACTTGTTTCTGTTAGTCCTGACTTGTCAGAATATCTACCATCTTGGCTTTAGGAAGTTGTTGTGTGACTTTTCTCACGTCGCATTCGTACTTTTAAGTTTATGACCAAGGTAGTGAAAAGAACTGGATCAGTTGGAGGGAAAGGCAGAGATGAGGAGATAGGGTATAAAACAGGGGGAAACATCTGGACAAAAGGAACCAGGAACTGAATAAGGGACAGGCAGGAGAAGCAGGGGCATGTGCAGTGAGAGGTGAAAGCAATGGGGTCTACCATGGTGCTAATTACAGGAAACAGAATCTGCTCAAGTAAAACAAAACAGAACAAAACAAAACAAACAACAACAACAACAACAAAACAAGAAAAGCAATTGTATAAAGCCATAGAAGGCTTTCATACAACACATCAGGTTTGGATAACGGCAAGTTCTAACAGCTGGGCATGAGGAACTACAGCCGAGGCTAAGAAGCAGAGGTAGGCTGGACTGAAGGTCAGTGGGGCTGATGTTCAGCTATTGCATGGCCACTCTCTGCCCTATCTACAGCCTGGGGTCATAGATAAGTTCTGGGCAAGGACTAGCCCAACCTTTCAGATGAGGGAATTTTGGTCTAGCCCTTTGGTCTCCACAATGGAAGACTTGCTTCTGAAAAATAGATCTGGCTGCAATTTTGAGGGGCTTGTCTGTAAACAAAAACACTCAGATGAATGGCTTTGCCATGGACACATTAACTTGCAGGTAGCTACCACATCCAGTCTCCAGTCCAGGCTCTCAAATGTTCTATTCCCTTGGCTGTTCAGTTTCTCCAGGAATATGTGTCAAAGTAGGTATCACAAAACCAGGACCAAACTCCTACTCTATCCTCATTTCAGGTGAGTCCATCTTCCAACAGGGTGTCTCAGTCCTTTGAACTGCAGTTTCCACGGCTATTCCCATTATGACATGGCCTACTGAGTTTATTTCTTTAAATCACTTGACTGCTTTTTACCACTGCTCACTACCTCCACCAGTCCATGATAATCCCACCTTTCCCCTATGTTCCTACAATAACTTCAGAATCCCCATTGAGAAGCTGTGTCACTCCATGTATGGTCCATGTATCAACAGCATCTACATTTTCTAGGATTGAACTGAAATATAGAATGTCAGGCTCTAGCCCAGATTTTCTGAACTAGAAGCCCTGTTTTAATAAACCCTTTAAGAACATACACAGGCTGTACCTAGTTCTCCCATACATACACATATAGCAGATGTGCAGCTTGGTCTTTGTGAGGATCCCCCAACGACCGGTGCAGGGACTGTCTCTGACACTGTTGCTGCCTGTGGATCCTGTTATCCTAACTGAGCAGCCTAGTCTGACCTCAGTGGGAGAGTACATGCCTAGTTATTCAGTGACTTGAGGTGCTATGGTAGGTTGGTACCTGGGAAAGAGTCTACATTTCAGAGATGAAGGTGAAGGGTAGTAGGTAGTGGGGCCATGTGAGAAGTGACTGGAAGGAGAGGGGGGCTACAATTAGGATGTAAAATTAATACATTAATTAAAGAGAGAATAAAAATTATACCTTTAAGTGATTAGTTTGCCAATGAGTTTGGGGCAGGACTTTAACACCATCCAAATCTTACTTGGTACACTTCCAACATCCTCCCATTAGGCTTTCCTGATCGATGCTAACCTCTACAGTGAGAAAGCAGAAGCAGTCTGGATCTCTAGGACATGCTTCGAGCCTCTGAGTTGCCTCCCCAACCCACTTGCATCTGGACACTCATTCTTTCTTCCCAAAGCCATGGTTGAGTGTTCGTCTCAAATCTGAGTCCATACCTTTCTTCTCATGAACAAAAATCACATCCACGTCACTCACTGAAAGTCATTGCTCCAGCCACAACTGGCCTCCTCTTGCCTCCTCTCTTTGCACTTTTTTACTAGCTAGTTTCCACTACTCTGAAAACTTTATTTGACCTCTAATAAGTAAGCCCAAGAGAATAACAAGAGAAACTCTCTTAAGACAGCTTCCCTCATACTTTCACCATTTATTTCTTCTCTGTTCCCTTTACACAATTTCTTGAGTAAAATTAATTATACATATCTTTGGTCCAGTTTCTCTCTTCACACTCTCATTTGATTTTTATGGCCCCATGCTTCTCTTGCCCCAGACACTGTAGCTACCATGTTCAGAATCTTCAGTGAAGACTGTTGCTCCTGCTCATCTCTCAACCTCATCCTGGTTGGCTCTTAGCTTCCTTTGACAGATAGACAGTATCATTTTCTCTACTCAGGTTTCAGGCTCACTCTTTCCTGATCCTTCTATTGTAACTGACTATCTCCCTTTAGTCTTGTTTTCTTTCCCTTCTGTTTCCACAACTTTCTAAAAGTGAAGTACTCTCTGGCTCACTTCAGATCTACCCTAATGCTACACAAGCAGTCTGTGCAAACAATAGTATTTGTTAGTAGTATTGGGTCTCAGAACCTAGCCCTACCTTTCTAAATCAGTCTGGATTTTAATAAGATTCCTCTGGGTGATTCCCATGTCCATTAACTAACCTAG
This sequence comes from Micromys minutus, assembly GCF_963924665.1. Lineage (NCBI taxonomy): Eukaryota > Metazoa > Chordata > Mammalia > Rodentia > Muridae > Micromys > Micromys minutus. The sequence continues at coordinate 39,684,291 of NC_137957.1, read as the reverse complement.
CCCACTAATTGCTAACCTTAACCTTAGCTACACATCAGAAACACCAAGAGAGATTAAAACTAAATTTGTATCTAAGTCTAATCCAAAATCAATTAAACAAGTGTTTCTGTGAGAAAAAAAGTCTCTAGGTGGTTCTGAGATTAAATGTGACACACTGTAATCTCTCACTTTCTGCTATTGACATATAATCCTATACTCTTAGCATGGGTAACTGTAACTTCTAAGCCACAGAATATAGCATGGGTGATAAGATGTCATTCCTATGACTCTATGGTACTAGAATGGAAAAAGTGCCTGGTTGGCCACCCTGTGGTTGCATTGATACGTGTGATGTTTGACACGTGGGAAACAGAACTAAGGAGTGGCCTCTTCTTAGACTGATGGAGCAGGTAGGCTTGCTAAGGTGTCCAGTGTGCTTGGGGTGGTATTATGGTTTGAGCTTAATATGCACCAAAGCTTGAATGTTTGGTCACCAGATAGTGGTACTGTTAGTAGAAGTTTTTGACAGTATGGTGTGGTGGAAGCTAGGTTACTGGGAAGTGTGGCCTTGTGATCCAACTCTTTTCTCTCTGCTTTCTGGCTTCTGTGAGATGAGCAGATTTCCTCTTTTATATGTTCCTTGTCATGATGTTCTGCCTTACCAGAGAACCCCAAACAAAGGAGCCAAGTGATTATAAGAGAAAACTCTCTGAAACAATACTTCAGAACAAACCCTTTACTCCTTTATAGTCTATTTCTGTCTGGTACCTGTTGTATCAACACGAAGTTCATTGATGTGGCTGGGTCCTGGAAACTGCTGATAGCCTTAAAGGAAGGAAAATGGAATAAAAAAGATTTTAGCTCAGTAGTGACCCTTTAATACAGTTCCCCATCTTCCAGTGACCCCAATCCTAAAATTATTTTATTGTTACTCCATAACTGTAATTTTGTTACTATTGTGAACCATAGTGTAAATATCTAATATACAGGATATCTGATCTGTCATTCTCAAAGGGGTCTCGGCCCCCCAGGTTGAGAACTGCTGCTTAGCCGAAAGGCAAGAGAAAAATAGGAAACTAGGGAGTCCCTCAGCCACAAACAAATGCATTTTACTAGCAGATAAATGAGCTTAAGAAGGTATTCTTTCCCACTTGAGTCTCCAGATGTGAATGAACCTCAAGTGACTGAAGACTGACCTTGATGACAGCAGGCTCATGAAAATTTGAGCAGATTCTAGCTAATTATGCTTCTGACTTCTATAAATATTGAGATTGTAAGTATGTGATGTTTTAAGCCACAATATTTGATTAAAAAACAGTATAGTAGTCGTAATGAATAAGTACATATCTGGAAAATATGTGAAAACTTTAGGCACTATCAGTTATTGATTATTAGCCAAAAGCAGTTTTCATGTTTAATGGTTTAAAATAACAAGAAGAAGTTGCCCTCACCCAGGCTTTCTTTCTCTTGACTTTTGGTTGGATGTGGACAAAGAGAGACAGTGAGAAAAGGCTGCAGCCAGAGGGATTTGTTATCTCTCTCCTGTGTCTTTTCTGAGCTGCTGTAGGTTTGGCAATGGTAGAGCCCTCCATAGCCAAGCTTTTCTTGGATCTTCCCTCTTTTATGACTATAAATTTTTGTTAAGACTATTTTTTCTATGTGTCTTTAAGCCAAGGTTCCTTGGGGGTTGGTAATGAATTCCTGTTGTTGGAAGTCCTTGGCTGTTTTACCACCTTTGTTGGGTATTTTATTATTCTCACACCTTTATCAATATCTCTTTTGTTTAGACATCTTAAGTGAGTCACCTGTTCCCTACTAGATCCAGACTGATGTACTTACCACCAATTTTTGTTTTATCCACATGTTTGTTTCACTAGAACATAAACATCATGGGGACAGATGCCTCATTTAGTCATTGCTTTCTTCCCAATTACAGTACAGGTTTATATAGAATAGATCCTAGTAAAGATTTATTGAGAGAGAAAAATATTTAAAATGAGATGCTGGCTTGATCAATAGATGTTATTTGTGTAATGGCACTGTCAATAGGACCAGTCTTAATTGTTCATCAAAGACAGAAAGAGAACAATTAGACATAGGGGCTCATAGGGATCCATGACACATAGACAGAGGGACAGTGTATAATAATCATTGTTAGCTCATCCTTCTATGTCATGAAAGAATGCTATCTTCCTTGATCCTAGAGCCACTGACTTGGGAGTACCATAGAAATGGAAAGTTGTAAGTTCAAATTCTGTGTCCTCTTCTTATTGATAGAGGTACAACTTGGTAATTACCAAAGCCCATCAGAAATTAATTTTCCACCTTTGTAGTGGGGTTGTTAATCTGTTACATCTAATTCACTGTAATGACTACTGGAGATGAAGCACCTGAAAATTCTAGGTGTGTTCCCCAGGGATGCATGTTCCTCTGTATTAAGTATTACATGCATCATCTAATTTAATTTTCGTCATGTCACGATGAAGTCACACCTTCATTATTTTGGGAATTGAGATGCAGAACATTTGAAAATTGTTCTCTTCTTGTCAACGGACATAAATGTCTTCCTGAATTATCTTTATAAGCTTTGTAGTTTTCATAAGAAGCTTATCTGATGTCTGGATACAGATCTGGGCCTCGGTACTGAAAGTCACTAGAGCTCAGCATATTGACATTAGATGAGGAAGTGACTCAAGAGATGGGAAAAGGTTACACTGAACATATTCTGTCTTAGACTGACCGATGAGACATCTTGCTTAAGATTCAGCAAAATTTAAGTATATATTCTACACTTGGGAAACTTCACTAGTTTATTCCTCTTGACTTTTCCCTACTTGGGTGAGAAATTACTATTTTTTAGACTTTCATGCTTTTAATTTAGCAAATCCCATCAAAACATGTCAATTCTTTAAGTCACTCATTAGTTATTAGTTAATTGGTACCTTGTTAGTTAATTTGCCTTTAGGTAATTTTCAAGTCTAGGGAGATATGTACAAAATCTTTTGGAAAAGCATTCCCTACTAATAAGGGCCTCTACCATCTTGGTAACATCATGATTAAGTAAGCCAGAATTTTATACGAGATTTTGCTTTCCAATATCAGATTCAGTTTTCATAGTGTTTGAGTTTTCACTGTGTGTGGAGTTTCACTCTAAACATATGAGAGTCTGATTTAAGTATTCATTGGGTTTGAGCTACAGTAATGGTAGTTGTATTGATGAAAACCTACTTTTGAGTCATAACAAAGGCAGTCATAACATGTGAACTCAGAGGTGCTTTGATGTAGTCCATAGTGTCTGGTTTTTGCTTCTATAATGAAATATCTAAAATGGTGAAAAAAGAAATATGTAATATAAAGGGAATAGGTTGTAGTAGTTACTATTCTTATTGGTGTGATAAAATACCCAACAAAATAGATTAAGAAAAATACTTATTTTGGGTTCAAGTCATAATGGTAAGGGATGTCATGGCAGAAAGACCTTGAGATGGCTGGTCTCATTGCATCTGATATGAGGAAGCAAAAGAGATCAATGTGAGTGTTCATCTCAACATCATTTCAACTTTTTATTTAATCCAGGACTCCAACCCATGGAATGATGCCCCAAACTTGATCTGGCTTATCCTATGCCAGGCATAATCCATTGCAGGCATGCTCAGAAGCAAACAATCTAGAGAACCCCTCATAGGACTGTCCAGAGGCTTGCCTTCTTGGTGATTCTAGATCCTATTAAGTTGATTGACAGTATTAGGTATAACAGAAATTTGTTTAGCTTAAAATTTGAGGAGGAAACTTCTTACAATATAATTCTGGCTTTGTGGAGGGATTTATTGGTTATATCACTTCAGACTATGTTGTGATGATTAGGAATCAGTTTATGGAAGAGTGATTGACTTTGTCATTAGTCAGGAAACCAAGAGACTAAAGAGTGAGCAGGCTGTTTTATACCAGAAATCTTGAAAGGATGAGTTCACAGTTCCTGATAGAGCCTCCTTAATTCCTTCTGAAGGCATAGCAGAATAGTCCAAGGATCTCCCATCCTTATGCTTCGTGGTCTTCTCACTCTATATACAAAACTCACAAATTATGAACCACCCAGAGACACACTCAAAACCATATTTGAATGATATCCCACTTTTTACTTGTGAATGGCCTAGACAAGAGACTGGGTCTGCTGAACTTTAAGAGATGGAGTTCACAAAGAGCAGGATGATAGTATCTATTCTCCAGTATTTATAAAATGTTCTGTAAATTATATCATCCATTTTTACACCCACCTGGTAAGATGTTAAAAATAAATGATTCTTGGGTATTTCTTCAGTGGTCCTAAGAAGTACAAAGACCTTGTATTGCTCACTTTATGGATATCTTCACGACCACATGGTCAGGACATGTCAGCAACGGCTTTCAAACTCCAACGAATGAGCTGCAGAGCCCTAGCTTGTCATTACTCATAATGTTGAGTGAGCATTCTGTAGAAGCCACTGATGTCATCAACAGTACTATGTTATCCTTCTCATGCACCTTCATCCTCAAGGTCTCTGTACTGCTCAGAAGTATACTAAGCATGCTCCTTAAGTATGTCAAGCATCACTTAACAAGTATGTCTGGTAAATGGTTAAATGCCAGGCAGGATCCTCACAACAGACAGAGAGGCAGTCCAGCTTCAGTCCTAGAACTCCTGATGTCAGAGTGTAGAGGGGCTCAGTTGGGCATGTGACATAGGGGTAGGCCACAAAGAAGGAGCCTCTAGCAAGGCACTCTGATCCTATAGGCTGTATGTTGTATTGTAGAGCAGGATGTCCTTTTGTGTGAAAATCATTCATTCCTCTTCTTTGGAAACTTGTAGACGATAGGACATTTTTGTTAGGAGCTTCTCTACAGGCTATTAGAAGGATTTTTAAAAATGTTAATGGTCTTATGGTAAAAAAGGAACAAAGAAATTGTGAATTTTAGAAGCTATTATAAAAAAAGAGTTGGCTAAGTAATTTAAATATAAGAATACAATATAATTTCTGCCCTCTTTGTGAGTTTCTTTATCAGAAGTACCAGTCCTCCCTTCATGCATGTCCAATCCACCACTTGGCTGCCAATTACTTAGAGGTTTAATTTTGGTGAACACACACTTATTCCTCCATTTTTGCATCTATATACTCCAAGATTCTAGATCATTCATTGGTACAAAACAAAAATTTTGTATCCATAAGGGCAACCCTACCAACATACAACTATACCAAAATATCCTAAATCTGCTTTGAAATTTGCATTTGCTTAAAATATTTAATTTAGGGGGAAAGAGCTGCTATCTCACAAAATGTTGCAGTTCTGGATGTTATATTTCTACTAAAATATATAGAAGGGTATATGAGATATTTAGAGTGAGAGACCTTAGAACAAACCTAATTTTTTCTATGCTATAAATAATAATGAAGCTGTTTCCTAATTAGAAGCTGCTTCCCCAAACAAAGGTACTATGGTCATTTATTTTTGTAGCTCCTTTAAAAAAAAGTCAGTTCATCAGCATATCTGAAATCCATATACCAAAACTGGCAGAAAATCAAGATATTAATTTTATATGTGAGGGGAATATCTCTAGAGAATCCCATTTAAATATCTACATCTTGGATTCATTTCAGGTCCTGATTTAAAATTGGGAATTCAATATTTTACAGCAGATTATAAGGTGGAAGGCAGAGAATTAGATGAGACATTTTCTGACTTGTATATAATATTCTTGATGAACTAAAGGCTTGCTTGTAGATTCATTTCCAACATGATTTCCCCATTGGATTTGTCTCAGATACCACAGTGAGAAGCCAGCAGTGTGACCCCAGGGAAGAGGTCAGAGGAGATTCTGTCAGAGGCAGAAATGGCAGGGGACTGGGCCCGAGAATTGGAAATTATGAAAGAAGGAGAGGGAAGATGACAGTGGGGGCAGGGACAAGAGTATGAAAGACAGGAGAAAGACAGAAGACAGAGAATTTTCCCACTCAGGGGTGTGCAGAACACCACAGAAAATAACTCGCTGAGTATTGCCACCAACACAATTGTGTTGGCTTTTCCTATTTAAGTTCTCTTTAAACCTTCACTTGTAATTAATAAAAACTGCTACTTAAGAATTTTCAGAAGGACTTCTGCTAAGTATTGAAACATAAAAGAAAATTATTGGCCTTTCATCATCTCTTAAAGGAGGGGCGAACCCTCATGATGTATGTGTATACTTTAGAATCAAAGCCTCCTTTTAAGTCTCTGGGAGCCTATCATAAATAGAACTGAAGACTGATCTCTCCAAATAATAAAATAGTGGGGAGAGAAAGAGATAATGCATCCTACCCATTGAAGCACTTAGATTGCATTGTAAGAGCGGTTTGTGTAAATGCTGCTAAATTAGTCCTAACAATGCCAGACACTAGAATTTGCACAGTGAGGTTTTCCTGTGTAGATGCCACTGCTGATTCAGTAATAAAAGTAAATTCTTCAAGGTTCTTTCCTAAGGCCATTGGTCATGTGCCCTGAGACCTCTTTTCCTATTTCTTATCTCCATGTCCCCTGGAACTAATGGTGTGTGTAAGACCCTCCTCTCAAGGAACTCACAATTTCCTGGACTACCCAAAGGAGAGAAGATGAATTCTTTATGAATCAGTTGTGGTACTAAACTGAGCCACAGACTGGGCGCAGAGTTTTGATGGACATTCAAATAAAGATAAGCAGCAGCCACCCAAGGCCAGGGAAGCATCCTTGGAGATAACAGATAAATAGAAAGCAGAAGGGCTATGTGTCTGCAGCTACTATTGACAGGAATTCTTCCCATTGTTGTCTGGGCCTTTGCAAGACAGACTAGAGAGGTTTTAGGTAAGTAGCTGTCAGGGCAGACATCAGCTATTTGTGATCTGGAGTTCTTGTGTCAAAGCCAATAGTTGAGGACCTTTATTTTACATAGGGATGGAATGAAGAAGGACATATGACTGACCTCTAAATTTAATCGGTGTGGGCTTGCTTCATAGCTTTCTCCTCTTTCTACACTGGGTGAACTCACCGGGCCCTGACTATTTAAAAGCAATCTATGTGATGTCTACAAGGTGCTTAGAGACTTCCTTAGTTCATGGAAAATGCCATAGAACTGTCAGCTGTGTTATTTATTGTAGCTAATTACTAGTAAACGTTTACACTAGAATGTTTGATCATTATTTCCAAATTAAATTCAAAATGGAGTTGCAGGTTTACTGCTCCCTCAAGCCAATGACCCTTGTGTTGTTTTTCTATCTTTCTAATTGCAGTCTGACTGAGTGACTCGGGCCAAAAGCTAAGGCTTCATTGCTGATTTGCCTTAATTTCTTTACTCATCACAATGAGTTCATTAGATGGTCATTTTTGCCCAACATCTAAAATATAAAAACAAATTCACATACCCTTTCCCCCTAACAGTCGATCCTTCTCTTCTTCCTCTCCTCCTTCTCCTCCTTCTTCTCTAATTCCCTTTCCGGTTTCTCCATCTCTCTGGTTGCTATTTAGATAATAAGACTTTGGAACAACTTTCTGCTCAGGAAGGTCCTGAAACAATGAAGATGTTCCATAAATGCAAATGTTTGCACTTACTAAAATGTAGATTACCTAGTTACGTGGGCAAATGACATAGGATAAACTTTGAATATTATTCATTGGTAATATTCAGTGGCAATACACATGACATTAAAGAAAAAAAAAATTCAGGAGAGACCTGGCAATGTACTTAGAAAAAAAAATGGGGCACAGGAAACGATGTACGAAGCTACATTGCTGACGTAAAACGTCAAGCCTATAGGAGTCTATGAGATTCCGTTACCTCTCCAGAAGGAATTCCTGAGAATTCCCTATTTGCTCCTAAAGTCATACAGTTTTTATACTCAATTGGATTATTGCAGTCATCATGAAAAGATGCTGTGGGTTTTCCCCCCCTTCATTAAAATATAAAAGTTGAACTGTATTCCTTGATGACTCTCCCTGTTGCTATACTCTCTTTTTGAACAAAAAGTATAAAAAGTCCGTAAGCCCTCCCTTCCCATTCTTCTTGGGATTGCATTTGTAATTTTATAGCTACCATATCACTAAAACTGCTTCTTTGAAGAACACAGACAGATTTTTACCTGTTGACTCTTTAGTCCCTGTCTGGCTATTGTTAGCAATATCCCTTGATCATTTTTGTCCTTTTTATTCTCTGTCATTCCTCATCTCCTTTAATTAAATCTATTCAAGTGCCTAGGACTCTGATATTAGATCTCTCTCTCTCTCTCTCTCTCTCTCTCTCTCTCTCTCTCTCTCTCTCTCTCTCATTTTTCTGAAGACATTAAGGGGCTTTATAGTCTTAACTTTTATTTGTACACACTGCACATTTAGGACTCTGAACCATTTGTTTTCATGTCCATTCATCATCTCTCCACTTAGCCATACAACAAATCTTACAACATAATAATATCCAGAACAAAACTTGGAAAGTTTTTCTATTCAAAGCTTCTCAATATTGTTTGTAGCCAAGAGGGAAAAATGTTGGTTCTTCTTTCTGATTTCTTCAGTTGGAGGGTCAAGGTACTTGCAACCTTTGATCTATTCTCAGCACCCCCCCCCCCTTTAAGATATATTCTTTGGGGTCTTCACTTTTAAAATATACCATCAGTATGATGTATCTCTTCATAGTTGCCTTGGCTTTACAGATGTCCTTTGCCTGGAATATTTAAGTGTCCTCCTAATCTCTCTGTTCTTTTCATCCTGTCCTGTTAGGCTATATTTAGCAAGGTAGCCAGAGAGCCTTTAAAAGCCTAGTTGACTCAAATCACTACTTGGCTCAAAACAGTTGTCATCTTTTTGCTCTGGGGGAAATGAAAGTCCCTACAAAGAACTCTAAAACTTTTATTTCCCAAAAGAGTCAAGGTTCTTGAGAATTTTATTTATTGCTCACCATATCCCTTGGCATGTTGTAGATTCTCAACGAAAGTTTTCTCTATCTAGAAATTAAAAAGCCAAACAAACCAATCTCCAGATATGTTAGAAAGGGAGACAGTGTTGCTATAGATTAAAAATAACTCCAGATTTCTCAGAAACTCCCAGAGGAGTAATTTCCACATAGACCTTGATAATTGATAATTGGTTCTCTTCTGTCCAGTTTCTTGCTCATCACTGTCTGTCCTAAATGATTGGTTCCCTTACCACTTTATTTCATTCCAGCTGTGCTGACCTTAGTATCTGCCAAACTTTCCAAACACATTCCTGTTCTGGGGGTTTGGTACTCATTACTCTAGTTGTATGAAGCCCACTTACTCCAAATGTCTACACATCTTGCTTTTTAACTTTTATCCCTGACCCAGGTAAGTTTTCCTTCCCCTCTCCCAGTAGTTCCTTTATGAACCCACTTTTAAATCATTTAATCCACAGTTGTTATATCAGCTTTCCTATTTCTCTTTTACTTCTTTCTCCCTTTAGGGATCGATTTGTACCACTGATAACAGGGACCTTTTATCAGTGGTTTTGTCCGAGTAGAGGCAAATTCTTTTAGGCATATTTGTCTATCTAGTTTTCCAATAAAAATTCAGCATCCCCTCCCACTAGTGCCTTGCCCATAAGAGCCTCCAAAATCTCTGGCTAGAAGAGACAAATGAGGTGTCTTGAAGAAGCAATAGTCTCAGCCTCACTTGAAGAATACTCTGAACGGCAGGCATCTCAGGGGTTGTTGATGAGTATTTATGTATGTCTCTATGTATTTACTATTGGTACATGAAACTTGGCAAATCCATGAGCTGCGATTAATTATTACTGTAGAATTAAAGAGAAGATATCCCTAGAACATTATGGATTTTAAAAACTGTCATTCTTGCTTTGAAGACAGGACATACAAATATTCATAAAAACCTTTTATTGGCTCACTTATCATTAAACTAGAGTTTAGAATGGATTAGTTTAATCTGTGTTTGTTTGTCAGATAGACTTTGTCACCAAGATCAAATCAGAGAGAAGTCTAGACTCAAGATGGGGCTATGCCACAATAGATCCATTGTAAACAGACAATATTGTAAATCAAAATGCATTTAATGTTTCTAGCCTATGAAAAACCAAAAACTTGGCTACAACTACCTTGAATATGTTTATAATTCATCATCCAATAGTTAGACAAGGCCATTCAAAACAGAGCCTGTTTTAAATGAAGTCTTGAATACTTGAGGTAATTTATTGAATAATGTATTGCAAGTGAAATATTGAATGGCTGCATAGTAAGACTTTATACCTCCTAGAGTAAAAAAAATGGAAGTGGAACCCTTGTAAAGCTGGGGGCCAGGAGAATATTAAGAACAAGTTGTGTTAGACTACACTGATTTCCTGTTTGCTTTACTGAAAACTAGAATGTCAGAGAAATCTGAGAGACAGAGTCTATTTGCATTTTATCAAGCCACTGATGAAAAATCTCACATTATTGTCTTATGGATAAAATGAGAAAAAAAATAAGCCAGACTTTGCATAATTACATGGATTAATGGTTTGTTTGACAATTAAAATGATTGCTATCATTTTTAGATAGAAATTCTACTCAAAAAGTCTTAATCAGTCCCCCATGTTTGGTGAGCATTATCTGTTCTTTCATTTTCTCCTCAAAGTAGTGATCTCCAGTATCTCACAGCTCTTTCTTTGGTCCTAATCAACATATAAGCTAACATATGTTTAAATAATATCAAACATTTCAGTCCAGATGTATTAAATGAATGAATTGAGATAAAATATCATCAAGCTTCTACCATGGCCAAACACAAGTTCCTGTTCAGTTTAAGCAGTTTCTTATACCAGGGTTCAATGGGAGCAGAAATAGTTCAGTGGACGTCCACCTGCAAAGAATTAGACATTTGATTTGGGGAGGTGGAATTGACAGATCTCAAAAAGCTGAACCCAAAGACAGAAGTCTAGACTCTACTGGACAGATGTATTTAATGTCCATTTGCTTGACCATCTACTCTGCATGGTTAAAGTCATCTGGTTTTATGTCAATGTCTGATAATGTCCAAGGGAAGTTAATTTGTTTTTGTTTTAAACAAGTATTTTAACTTATCAGGTAGTGAAAATCTTTTCCCTTGTAAGAGTGTTAAGTTTTGACACATTCCTAATTTTCAAATGTGTCATGCTTGCTTCTATGGCTAGAGATATTAAACTTCTTGCTTTTCTATTGAACTCGGAACTTTGTGTAATTTCATTCTGGATGCTGTCACAGAGCCTCCCATAACATGTATCAGAGGTACACTCCAGTCAACAAACAAACATCAGCAGTGCTACCCACTTACTGTTCTGGTAAATATTTCCTTATTGTTTCCTCTGCCTCCTTCTCTTAAGTCAATTTTCAGAGATCTTTGGTACTTACTTATGTGTTATCCCAAGGATTTTGAGTTATAATGACTAGGAAAGGTTTTTTTTTTGTTGTTGTTTGTTTTTTTTTTTTTTTTTTTTTTGTTCAGTTGGCTGGTTTTGGTATGTGCTTGACTTCAAATGTAGTTGATCCTCACAATGATTTTCTCTTAAATGCTTGCAAAGGTACTCTTTAATTTTGTTCAATTCTATTGGTGAGAACATTATTGCAGAGTTGTACTATGCAGCAAGGGAATCGAGAAAAATGTACCACTTAGGTCTTGGTAACAGGACAAAGTGAAACCTCCTTTATTAAGAAGAACATATCTGGTTGGAGAAATGGCTCAGTGGTTAAGAGCAAGGGCTGCTCATCCAGAGGTCCTGAGTTCAGTTTCTAGCAACCACACAGTGACTCACAACCATCTGTAATGGGATCTGATGCTCCCTTTTGTCATGCTGGCATACATGCACATAAAGTACTCATATACATACATAAATAAATATTAAAAAGAACATATCTTAGAGAATATTGTAGTCTACAGCAGGAATAGTCATGAACAGCATGATCAAGGAGGCTGGAGAGATGGCTTAGTGGTTAGGAGCACTCCCTGCTCTTCCAGAAGACTCAGGTTCTATACCCAGCACCCACATGGCAGCTCATAACTCTATGTAACTTTATTAAGCTCTAGTTCCAGGCAAATCTTCTGGCCTCTGAGGGCAGTGGACACACATGTTGCACAGACATACATTCAGATAACACCCACACACACAAAAATATGTAAGAAATAAACCCCCAAAGTAATAATAGGATCAATTTAGCTTGAGAGAAGAAATAGATGAGAGTTTATATAATATACCCCTGAATTTGAAATAGCAGGTGAGAATGAACCTCAGTTTTATTATTGACTCTAATTATATTATGTCACTGTGGAAGAACACTGTGAAGATGTATTTGGCCCATGGTATCAGAGCATTCCAGTCCATGGCAGTGTGGAAGGCAGGGTGCTGGATCAAATCAGCAGCTCATTCTGCATTGATGAGTAGCTCTCAGGCTTGGTCTGCTCACATGGCATCAGGCAGGAATCCGAGAATGCAAGCTAGAACCAGATCATTGATCCTTTTCTGAGTCCTATCCCCAGTGATTGACTTCTACCAGCCAAGTCCTACCTCCCTACAGCTTAACAATGGTATAACAAGAGGAGGACCAAGCAGTCATAACACGAGCCCGTGGGGGATGTTTCAGGCTTAAGTCACAGTATTCTACCTCTAATCCCAGCATTCTCAGAACCACTGTGTGATGCAAATTGCAATCGGTCTAACACAGTCCCTTCATATTACTAATGGTTCCAACACTGTTCAGAGAGTTCTTCTGAGATTCAAGAAAGTTTGTGGCTGTGACATCTTGTAAAATTTAAAAATAAATTTGTACACTTCTAGTAGGCAATGACACAGTGTAAAAAGAAAAGTCATGTTCTAACTGAGATGAATGGGAGATTAACAAGGGAAGGTTAAATAGGACAGGCAGAGATTAAACCCTACAGTTTAATTTGCAACATCATGTCATGTGGTGGCATTTACTCTTTCAATACCCTTGAGCTGCGATATCTCCATGACCCTGCCATTTGGAACACATGACAGTGTGTTGGCTTCACTTAGTACCTGAGGATTTCTATGGTGAACATCTCATGTCTCATGTTGTTTGCTTCTCCAATATCTTAGGATCTTCATTGTAATGTATGCTTCTCCCTCAGAAATCCACATATTGGTTTTTTAGGGTCTCCTAGCAATGCCTATTGGTGGGGTTTTTGTTTTGCATGTTGGTATTGCTTCTTTAATCCAGGAACTCTTGCTTTCTGCTTGTCCACAAAGCTAGTACCATGTGGACAATGCAGGCACTGCTACCTGCTTGAGTTTGCATTTTACACCCTTGGGTCCTTTAGTACATAAAGTCTTGCCCATTGCATCTCTTTTTCTGTTGTCTAGCACAAAATGTATCATGTTCTCCCTAATGTAACTAGTCTAGTTACCCATTTGCCTTGTCTACATCTTCAACTGCTTTCATGTCTGGCCAGGTAGTTTTTTCCTAGCTACATTGTTTATTTTTACATTGCCATGCTCTGCCTTTTGCTCTGTGTCCTCAACCTAACCATAAATGAAAGTAGCAAGCAACAACCATACAGGGTGGGGGGAAGGGAGGATGTCTACCCTGAACATTGTGTTTTGAGATTTCTTCTGATTGATAAATGAGTCTACTAAGTTTTGAGTTGAAAGTTAGCCAGATTTTCAAGGCATGGGAGTATGTAGACAGATTCTGCACCAAAACAGAACAAGGCTGCCTCTGGTCCAGTGTTTGATGATGTCCTTGTCACCTGAAACCTTGTCAACTCTATTGGCATTCTGCCCTTCCAGAATCCCACTGGAATGGCCTATTAAACTGTTTACAGCGCTCTGCAGTCTCCATAGTCCATATCTGCAAACTCTTCAATACTCTTCTATCAAACCAGTCATATAGACCTCTAAAGTACATGGTGAATTTTAATTATACCACGAGCCCAGTCCTCAGTACCAATTTCCTTCATTGGTTATATTTCTCTTCATCGAGATAACATATCTGCAGGAGCATTTTGCAGAGGGCACAATGAAGAAGTGGCTTAGTCTATGGTGTCAGCAGCTTATGACAGTGGCTCCCTTGCGTTTGATTATCATGCATTAAATCAAGAACACAGACCAGAGCCAGAAGTGAGTATAAGAATCAGTTTCCCTCCTAGTTCTACTGCTGCCAACCAAGCCCTTCAAAATAGTGGCTCAACATGGAGCCAAAGCCTTCAGAATATGAGCCTTTAGGGGCAGTTTGGATGTTAGTGACAATATGCATGTGACAGATACACAAGACCAAAGGGAATATAGATAGAGCACTGTACATGGAACTACAAGTGGGTAACTACACATCTGAGAAGATCGTAGAATGTGGAAATTTAGGTAGGGAATTTTCTTTGGCAAGTGTGATAACCTTCTTTTCTTTCTAGCATGAGGGAGGTTCTAGACAAAGGGAATTTTTATTGCAAAGTAAAAGTCAGGAACACTGATTCCTAACGTACAGCTAAAGCTAAAGGTGGTTTCGTAAGAGTGGCCGAGAAACCAAAAGTCAAGAAAATAATAGTGTTCGTGAAGCAGAGAGGGAGAGGGCTAGTCATCTTGAGTCTGACAACACAGAAGAAAGGAATGATATCATATACAAGGGCATAGAATAAAATATTGAATTCCAAGAGTTTAGGAAGGGTCTCAAATTACAACAATGGAGACAGTAAGCTAAAGTAAAAATATATGTTAGAATCAGTACACATACACCTACATGCACAGATACACACACACACACATACACACACACACACACACACACACACACACACACAGAGAGAGAGAGAGAGAGAGAGAGAGAGAGAGAGAGAGAGAGAAACACAGGCACACATGAGTGCACATACATACAAATAAGCATTCAAATTGACAAAAATAATGTTAAATTTTCTAGTTTAGAATTCTAGAATGATACTTTTCTAGTTACAGAAGTAATAAATTCAGGTTTTTATTCAAATCCTCTTACAACTCTAAAAAGGTAAAAAAAAAAATCATCAAGCAAACAGAAAGATAAAAAGTTATCACACCCCACCCAGCTTTCATTGCTACCTGTTTCTTATTAGAGGTTTCAAATCTGAGGCCAATCCCAGCTGAGGAAGAGGAACAGCTATGCTGTTAGAAACAATTGGCAGTTTTGATTAATATCTTGAGTTGGGCATTTTAATTACTGAGCTCAGTCTATTTTTGTGCCTTAAAGTGACCTTAGGAATGCCAATTATCCAAGACTGAGAAAAAATATCTCCGTTCTGTTACAGAGAAGAGAGCTCCCCCCCATCACATTAAAATGGTAAGATAGGAAACAAAATACTGTTGCATTTTAATTGCACCACAAATCATAGTTCATCAATATAGCGTTTACTGGTGTGCGGTGTTTGAGAGGCAGGAAGAGAAAATGCTCTCTTATACAGTCACGTAAGAAAGGGAGCCATTCATGGGTGGCATACACACAAATAACACAGAAAGGACCCAGTTATATTCGTGTAAGCACAAGGAGGTCCAGAAGGATTGTGTGACTGTGTTCTCAGAGTGAACGGTTGTCATGAGGAAGGAGCCTAAATTTCCTAGCTGTCCTATGGATAGAGGTATCAATGTATTATGTTTAATATGAAGATTTCTCTGTGAACCATGACCCCTGACAGGATGTGCTGCCCTGGATGATGGTAAACATTGCACCACTGGAGATGCTCAGGTTCGTCAGTATCATGGTGGGATTGTTGGCAGAGGGTTTCAAACAGGGCAAGGGTGATAGGAGTCAATCATCCTTAAGGTTCTTTCAGACTGGAGATTATAAGTTTCCATGTATTTGGTTTATTGTTATCTTTCCATTATATACTTATATTATCTGTAATTCCATCTGCCTGTCAATCTATTATCCATCATCTACCTATCATCTATCTATCTACCTGTCTGTCTGTCTATCATCTATCATGTATGCATGTATCTACCTATCTTTCCTCTATCTATATAAACATATAGTTTCTATGTACATCTGCACGTATGCAGTATGTAAACTACAACAATGACTTTCAATTTAAAAGTGCATGCAGTCTTTGACTTAACAAGCACTATCCTGCCTAATCACATCTACTTGAATCAATATAGGAATGGAGTATAAACTCTAGCAGTACTTTTTATACTATGGAATGTATAACTTAAGAAATACTTTGAGTAGTAACAGTTGAGGTAAATCTAAGTAATGATGACATTTGTCACTTGTTTATTTCCAAAAGGGGAAACTGCCCACCTTCCCTCTTGTTCCTCCTTTCCCACAGCACACAATGGCTCTGTCTGTTACTCTCCTACTCTTTATTATACACAAGGCTGTCACAAATCCTTCCACTAGCGACAGGCCACCCTTCATTTATCCTGTATATGGAGGCCTTTGTCTGGACACTTCTTTCTGGAAGCAGTGGTAGAAGCAACAGCTGCTTCGAGCTAAGTGCACCATGTGGGGTCCTCTGTGCATGACTGTTCTTTTAAAGAATTGTTTGTGTCAATTCCCCTTACAGCTTTTCTCTGGTCCAACAATAGAAGGAAGCACACGCTGGGTGTTCCGTGGGAGAAACAATGGTGGCCTCTTCTTTTCATGTCTCATTTTGGGAAACTACTACTGAGACAAAAACCACGTTGGTCTTACAAAACAAGCCACACAGCCTAAGAACACAGGGCATTGCTTTCATGCTTGTGTCTTTAATGACTCTGTGGAATGCAGACACAAGCCATGCATGGTCCCTGTCAGTGATGTTCCAGAAACCTGGGAGATTTTTTTTTTTTTTTTTATGGGAGAATAGCCATAGTAAAAGAAAATATTTAAGTGTGGTAAATGCTGTGAGGAGAATATTGTGAGAAGTAGAAAAACCCTCCAAGGATAGTGAAGGTGAAGTAAACAGACCATTTCAAGATGCTTGCTTGCCTGAGCACATGTATCTTCAACTCATCTGCATCTTTACCCCCTGGTGTGGCTAACACTTTTACTTGCCTTCTTGGGGGGGTCACTGTTTGCTGTTTGAGGCTGTGCTTTGTTGTTTGAGTAGTAGGGCTCCAGCCCAAGGTTAGACTCCTGATTGGCTTTGTCAAGGTTAAAAACCTGATTGGCACAGATTTGTCTTTCTTGTGAATGACTGATTCAAAGAAGAATGTGATAATGAGATTTAAGGGAGATCAGGGGAAGGCTTCTGAGAAAGTTTTCCTTCGTGATTTAACAAAGACAGGTCAGGAGATGGAGCTCAGTTGGCAGGGTGATTGCCCAATATGCCAATATGCACCAAAGTGTAGGTGCATAGTTCCTAGGACCACAGAAAATCCGGACTGGTGATGAGCTGTTGTAATCCCAGTGTTTTGGAGGTGGAGACACAGGTATGAGGGGTTCCATCTTTAGCTACATAGTAAGTCAGGACCAGCTTGGGCTACTTGAGAATCTGTCTGAAAAGGAACAACACAATACAAACAAACACAATAAGTAAGATGTGAGGCATTAAGGGTAATTTCCCCCCTTTATTTCAAAGGTAGGTGGGTAACTGACCCCTGAGTAAGTGACACTTGGTCTTCATACAGAGGGATCTGTATCTTGATGGGAGATGTTGCAGATACATGGTGAGTGACAGACCAATGGAATCAAAGGACTCTAGTGTCAACTTGTGTTTAGAGGTTTTGTGTAGGGAACAATCCCCAGGTTTGTCTTAATAGTGCACATCCTTCCTGTAACTTAGAACCATGAACATGGCTCTGTCTGCTGAACTTTTACAACCTGCTGCCTGCTACCTACCTTTCTTACTCACTGTGCAAGGTGCTATAATGAAAGTAATTCTGGTGGCATCACAAACGCTGCCATCTCTTCCCCCGACTTAAAACCTGACTAGATTATTGTTAGATTCTTTCTAGGCTCTGCCCCAATTTCCTGGCAACAGCCAGGTATACCTGACTCACTATAAAAGGGGCTGTTTGCCCCCTCCTTACCCTGTTATCCTCTTACTCTCCTACTCTCTGCCCCTTCTCTACCTACCCCTTCTCCCTTCTCCCTTTTTCCCTTCCCCTCTCCCTCTCTCCACATGTTCCTGGCCAGACTCTCCTCCTCCTCTGCCTCCTCCTCCACCACCACCTCCTCCTCCTCCTCCTTCTCCTCCACCTCCTCCTCCTCCTCCTCCTCCTCCTCCTCCTCCTCCTCCTCCTCCTCCTCCTCCTCCTCCTCCTCCTTCTTCTTCTTCTTCTCTCTCTCCCTTTCCCAACTCTCCTTCCCATGCCCTGAATCAACTATTTCATACTATATCTGTCTTACGGCTGGTACCTCAGGGGGAAGGGTGCCTCAGCACAGACCTATAGTCGCACACTCTTCCACCTCACCACACCTTGCTCTCTACCAAACATATTCCTGGCTTTCTCTTTGTAATAAATACTCTGTTGTGGCCATTTAGAGAACGCCATTCTCCGTTTTACAAATGCTACAAGCTCTAAAAGTAAAGGGTGACATTTTAGATACCTGTTGCCTAGTAAAACATTAATTTACTACTATTATGAAGGGGAAAAAAAATCCCTCCTCTGAGAAGGCTTTAGGAAACAGATTGTAATTATACCTGATTATGCTTAGTAATAACTACCATCTGGCTAGGATATCCTCCACCCTCTGTTGCTGTGTTCTCTGCCCTTCTGCCTGACTCCTTCTCGTCTTCTTTGGAAGTTTTTGGCAACTGATGTCCATGTTCCCTTCCTCTCCAAGTACCTCCATGTCCACGGGTAAGTTCTGCATCCATGCAGAGTACAGTGTAGGATATAAGATTTATAAGTGGGAGCTCAGCCCCTTCACTGAATTAGCCCTTTCACCAGGCAACCTTGTTAGAAAGCCATCCCAGGTTGTTCTATACTTTCAGAGGTTCCACCCAGCTGCTGCTGTGTGTGATTCCTACATAAATTTCGGTTTCCCTGGTTCAAGCCTTAATAATCATGGGTTAGAGAAAATTTGTGAGTGCTTGACAAAGGATTTGTGAGCTTAAAATTGTCATTCTTAAAATTGTGTCATGTGTAGGCACAATGGTGGCACTGTGTCAAGGCTTTCCTTGTGTTATTCAACTGCTGATTTCTCTACCCTCATTTCTTACCCTCAAACATGGCATTGTAATTCTTATACCAAGACTCTTCTACTTCAAGTTTCTGTAAATCATTCTTGCCATTTATTTTCTGCCTTTTCAATAAATGCTCATAACCCAATGGATGGGCAAAAGAGAGAATAAGGCAGAAGCTTCCACCTTCCATGGGGAGAAGAGAAGAGAGGAGAGGAGAGGAGAGGAGAGGAGAGGAGAGGAGAGGAGAGGAGAGGAGAGAGAGAGAGAGAGAGAGAGAGAGAGAGAGAGAGAGAGAGAGAGAGACCTTCAGATTGGCCAGGAGCATAGAGGAATTCGAACCATGAGAAAGGGTTATGGAGAGATTATGGAAACCAATCTGAAGCCCAAAGAGCCAGACCAATAATAGAAAGCAATTATATTATGGTCATGGCTGGCAGTTAGACAGATTGGCACAGGAGGTTAATATATCAATACTTTTCCAGTGATTGAGGTACAGCTTGAAAAAAAATTCTGGTTTCACTGTATAGTTATTGAGGACTAGTATAAGTTAAAGAAATACGGCTGCTGGATTAATCTAATATTTACATTTATATTAAATATATTTCATGTTACAATTCTTAAGGCTTTATAAATGACTCAGCAGTTAAAAACACTTCATGTGCTTACAGAAACCCAGGTTTAGTTTTTGTGCTCACATGATGTCTTACAACTGAGAACAACACAGTCTTTGCCTCTTAACTGCATTCTTGTTTTATAGATGAATTTGGTTGGGGATTGGGCGGTCCATAATGAACAGAAAGCTGTAGTCCTGATCAAGGACACTTGGCTGTGAAAGACATCATCTTTCACTTCTGTAATCCCGGGTCAGCAACAAGGCCATGATTCTCAGGTATACAGAACACTGGACGGTGGTAAGAATTCCCCCTAGAGGATGAATGTACAGAGTCTTGGTTTTCCGGGAGACTTATAGTGAAATTCCTTTTTCCAGCCCCCAACATTCTACCATTAATCACTTTGTTTTTGACTTGGACCAAAAATAACACTAAGTGTGACTACTGCGCAAGCTACGCAAAGATGTGTGAGCAATTTTGTCAGAAATATAAATTCTACATATTGCAGTATAGGAAACATGGAATGTTTGCCAAGTTAATGTGAGAAATATCTGTCTAAAAAAGTGTGCCAGCTTGCTAAATATAGAGTTGTTACAAAGAGCAAGCCAATGTTCTTGTTAAACCCACCTCAAGTGAGATAATGGGGCTAAGCTGCCTCCTAAGATATTCAATCCTTCTCCCTAAGGGGGTTAGGAATGGGTTAAGGAACTTTCTTCATGTGAGCCACATTTTAGTGTCTAAGGCTGCTGTACTCCAAAACAAAAGGGCTAGGCTATATCCATATGGCCTCCCACACCTGAGAAAACAGGAAGTCACACAGGCACAGGTCTGAGATGTGCCTGTCTATTGTTTGCATTTTGTTTGATATATTTTTAATTAAGGAAGTTATAAAGGGCAGTAGAAACCCACTTTACATGCTCTCAGAATGATCTAGAACTTCTGGCTCATTGCTTTATTAATGAACAAAGGTCTTAAGGAAAGGATTGCCCCAATGTTAGAAAGCATGTAGAAGTGTCAGTGCATGACATGAACAAGCCCACATGTCTTAGGTAGGAGAACTGTAACCAGGGAAAAGGTTAGGTTGAGGAAAAGAGAGTATTATGTGATTTGAGATGATGTAGTGATAAACATGCCAGTTGCTATTTGGGAAAGTGACATGTGTTCCTGATCAAATAAGAGTTAGTCTATATAGTGTACTAGATGTGAAAGAGAGCGGGCTTTTGGAAGAAGGTACTGAAAAAACCAGAGAGGTCATTCTGCTCCTTTAAAAGACAAGTACAAATTCTAATGCCACATACCTCGTAAATGTGAATGTGTGATAGATCACAGCCTTCACAAATATGATGAAGTCAAGAGGTTCATACAGATTTTATTGTGGAAAGAGGAAGACACCTTAAGTCTGAGGTTAGTATCCTTGTAAGAGAAATCAGGTGGGTGTGGGGGATGGTTTGAGACACTGAGTCAAAGATACAGAAAAGCAGGCATTGGAAGAGAGGCAGAACTGAATATGATCATCTATAATCCAAGGGACATGTAGGCTCACATGTAGCAGCCATGAACAGAATCTGGGAGCCACATGTAGAATGGACTGATCGATAATTGCCTCGGAGAGACCAACCCTGGTGACCTACTTTTGGATTTCTGGCTTCTACAAGAATGAGAGAAAGTATTTTTATTGTTTTATGCCTTCTACGTTGTGCTTAGAAAATGAATACAACCATGTACATCTGAGGTAGGTAGGTAGGTAGGTAGGTAGGTAGGTAGGTAGATAGATAGATAGATAGATAGATAGATAGATAGATAGATAGATAGATAGATAAATGATAGATAAAGATTATATCTATCTCAATATAGATATAAATATAATTGGTAGACTTCAGTAGGTCTAGAAAATGGCAGTGTCAGCCACATAATTATTTCAATAAGCCAGACTTAAATAAAATAAAACCATTAATCTCTCAGCTGTGCCAGCCCAATTTCAAGAGCCAGTAACCATCTGTAACAAACCAGTATTATAATGCGACATGAAATAGAGAACATTTTCATCACCAAAGACACTTCTGCCAGACTCTGCTTCTGGAGATGGTAATTTCTGTAAGAATTACAAATCAGGGCTCCATGTTTATGAGCAGACAGGGTGCATGGGAGACCATTGGCTTCAAATCTGTCTGCTCCCTCACACCTGGTACAGAAGACAGCAGTTCTCACTGGTAGAGTTGCTGTTGACTTTGAAGAAGAAACACAGGAAGGTTTAAATATAGTGCACCCACCTGTCTCAGAGTTCCTACCATAGGTTCTCTTTTAAAACAACAGACATATTTAGTGACAGTATTGACGGGCAATGATATCCCAAGAAGGCATACCAAATCACTAGGATGGGAACCACCAGAAATGCCCCCTTTGTTTATAGGCCCTGTGAGTCATTTCCTGGGTTTATATATTTTCCCAGCCACTCTTATTGTAAATTGTTAATGCCTCTTCTGTAATGACTTACTCTCTCAGGGGCTATGTGGTTATGGGAAGCAGGAGGGGCTCCTTGATGGCTTTGGAAAACTAATGACAACTTAACAGAGGGTTGATGTAATAGACAGTTAACTTTCCCCCAGAGGTGAACCTGGCAGTGAATGGTGCATTGATTTGAAGGGATAAAGGTGGGCATCTGGGTGGTCTTGATGAAAATGGGAAAAAACTGTGCTCTGAGTTACAAAAGCTGCTGTACCAGAAAGCCACCTGTTCAGAGCTATCTTTAGCTGCACTTGGGAACAATTTATCTGCATAACCTTTCTCTCCCTCACTTCTCTTTCCCAAGGTAGCAGGGAGGTGCTGGTGGGGATTTCACAACTTAAAGACAGGAAATAGCATTACAGAATTATGTGTATGAGAAACATGCAGGGTAGTGAGGGAAAGTGAGAGAGGAGGAGGAAGAAGAAATGAGAAAGACAAGATATGATGTGATATGTGTGTCTGATGTAGTAATTTTGGCTCCAATCATGTGACTTTAATGACACCGAACAGATTTTTATAACCTGATGATCTATCCATCACTCTTTCCATTCTAAACACTCCCCTCTTCGATTCTAATACGTCAGAGAGCTCTGTGTTGCATCCATTTCCTTGTTACAGTGTTTAGAATACCATGTTTTATCTTCTACCTGTGGTAACATTCTACTTGCGTTCAGCTCAGCACATCTGACACGGATGGATAAATCTACCCACCATGCTCCTGTTTTTCCTCACCTAACAAAATGTTCACCCACTATGAATAATTTGACTCATTTCCTTTGCTTTCACTTCCTCTATGAGCAACTAGCAGAATCTATCCTGTAATTGCCCTGAGTGGGCACTTTGAGGAAGCATGCTTCATAGTGCTGTAGGGGTTCAGTGGGTTGACTTGGAAGTCACACAGGACATTAATGCCACAGGGATTCTCTCAGCCATCCTCATCCCCTTGTTGGTACATATCATTGCTGTGACCTGTTTTCATTACAAAAAGTTCATCATCTGGAACTTAGAGGTGACATGTCATTTTACAAGCAAGGAAATTAACCATCATGAGTACCAGTCTCCTTGTTCTACATGCATGGCATACTTACTCAGGTTCTCATTTCCCTGTCATACCTCATCAGCTTAGTAAATGGTACTTCCTTTATTTAATTGTCTAAGTGGCAAGGCTGGGCCTCGACCTTGATTTAATTCATTTCTCTTTGCATTTCCTTCCTCATCTCCAGTTCATCAGCATGGGCTGTCAACTCTCTCCTCAAAATGTCTCCCTCCATCAAGCTCAGCATCTTCAAAAACACCACTCTGGTCTACCCGCAATGTCTTTAGCTTCACTTACAACCCACGGCTCTACAGGATCTTCATATCTACTCTCTGTGTAGTGGTCAGACCAGCAGTTTGAATATATGTGGGGGAATTTTATTTCTTTAGTGAGGTATTCTCATGGTTTCCTACTGCCATTTGAATAAAACAGAAAAATTAAACTCTAAGTTCCACGAGAAAAAGAATATGAACTTTTGTCTTCCTTTTGTGTGTGTGTGTGTGTGTCTGTAAAAGGGGTATGTAGCTGCACACAAATGCAGGTGCACATGAGTAGCACATGAGTGGTGGTTTGAATACGCTTGGCCCAGGGAGTGGCATTATTAGGAGATGTGCCCTTGTTGGAGTAGGTATGGCCTTGTTGGAGGAAGTGTGTCAATGTGAGGCTGGCTTATAGAGACTTTGCCTAGCTGCCTTCAGAACAAGATGTAGAACTCTCAGCTCCTCCAGTGCTATTCCTGCCTGGACACTGCCTGGAAGGATTAACACTTATACACTATGTGCTTTGATAAGTCTTTATCAACCCATAGACTTGTCTTCTCAGACAGATATCTGGGAAATCTGAAAACACTGAACACAAAGCCTTGGAAAAACACCTAATTGACTTTTCCAGATGTAGAAACAAAGGCACAGAGATGGGCAGAAACCCTATTCAACAGATAATAATAACTGTTTAAAATTGTTCTAATTGCTTTAATTGTTTATTTTATCAGAATGAAGACAGTTATACGTTTGGTGGTATTAATAACATTACTAATCCTCTGGGAGAGAGGTCAGAGTAGAGCATTCCCTAAAGGAAAAAAAAAAAAAAAAAAAGAAGAAGAAGAAGCTGCTAAATGGAACCAATTGATTTCAGGTTGCTGGACCAAAGACATGATCATTTCTGAGAGAAGCTCTGTATTTATGTTAACAGAAAAGAAAAGAAAGTCTTTGGACCCTTTCCAAAATAATATGGATCAAATATGATAGTGGAAGACCCTCCCTGAAGATTTTGGCTACATAGAAGAAACACTCACGAAGACCAAACATGACAAGGTAACATAAATTGCTCATCCCTCCATAGGGGAACAACCATGAAACTGCCTTAGATATAAAACATCTCTAGCCAATTTCAACTAAAAGTATTCCATAAATCTTATTGGTTACTGTCTATACAATTTATCATGCCACCCTTCACATGATATGAATGAATATTTATAACAATTGGTTATTGATCAAACTAACTCATAAAAAAGAAAGTTGTCTTTCAACCTGCCTCAAAAAAGGAGCAAAACTTCATCCTTAGCAGATATGTGCACCTTGCCTAATTCATAAAAATATGTGCAAGATTCATATACTGCAGAATGAAACACCAGGATGTAGCTTTGATAAGATC
This sequence comes from Micromys minutus, assembly GCF_963924665.1. Classification (NCBI taxonomy): domain Eukaryota; kingdom Metazoa; phylum Chordata; class Mammalia; order Rodentia; family Muridae; genus Micromys; species Micromys minutus. The sequence goes on along the minus strand of NC_137957.1, from coordinate 39,659,464 downwards.
CATCCTCAGGGATGCTGAGAAGACCTGCTGTTCCAGCTTCCTAGCTGATTCTGCCTCACCTGATGGTGTTTACAGAGACTTGCTTCTAGAATACCTTCAGAAATACCTGCCCATTCCCAATAAAATTGCTTCACTCAGCCTTTCAGACGAATCCAGTCAGAAATTCGGTTAAGCCCTGAACTTTCAAAGCATACAGAGAATGGATAACAAACGCTAAAGCTAGCTTTCTTAAGTCTAAACAATTTTCAACTTTTCCCTGCTGAACTGGGGTGATGCATTTCTTTTTAACTTTATTAGAGTTCATTCATGCAAATATGAATGAGAAAATATTAACTTACTAAAGTATTTTTATCATATTTCTGAAAAAAAAAAAACAAAAGAAAGCCTAAAGATTGTGTTCTGATTTGAACAGTATCTTTGGGTTAGCCACGTGTGCCTAGGACTTGAAAATACAATCTTACCTGTAATTGATGCCTTCAAAGATGAAACCAAGTGAAGATCAGATCATATTGGATCCTAAATCTGTCATGACTGATGCCTTTATAAGAAATAGAGAATTTGAAGAAAGATACATAGACATAAAAAAGGCATCCATTCAAAGATAAGAGGCAGAGGCCAGGATGTTGCCACAGACCATGGAAGTGAAGAAGTGAAAAGAGGATTCTGTTATGGTTGCAGAGAGACTATGGTCGCTGGTACCTTAATTTCTCTACTATTGTGGGATAATAAATGTCTACTTTGAAATAATCAAGGTATGCTGGTTTGTGTCAGAGGCTCTAAGAAGATCGTTACAGGTTAGAATATGAATGAAGACTGTGAACTCCAGCAGAGATACTAAGTCAGTGTCTTTGGGTGATCTCAAAAAAAAGTTCAGTTTTATTGTAGAAAAACTGTTATGAAGCCAGATAGACAGTACAAATGAAAAAAGTTTCAGGCTGACTTCTGCAAATTTTTTTAACCAAACACTAGCAAACCAAACCCAGAAGGAGCACGTTAAAGGGGTCATAGGCCAGGACCAAATGGGATTTATCTCCGGTTTACTAGGACCATTCAACATATGCAAATCAATGAGTTCATTAGTCACATTAACAGAATAAAAATTTGAACAAAATCACAGAATGGGTCTAGGGACTTAGCTGTGTGAGAAAGCACTTGCCTAGTGTGGTTTATATCCCAACATAAAGTCAAGACCTTGAAGAGATATTTTTTCTCCCATGTCCATTGAGCATTAACTACAATGTCAAGAAATGAAACAACCCAAATATCCACCAACAGACAAGTTGTGAAGACAATGTGTCCTATTCTTACTGTAAATATTTACCTTTTAAACATATTTAAATAACCCTTAAGGTCATATGCTTAGTTAAATAAGTCATTTGCAAAGTACTATAATCTGTTCCTTTGTACTACCAAAACCAAAAAACCCTCAAACTTTTAGAAACATAAAAATAGAAGATGGAAAATTAAGGTAACTGTTACACAACATAAATATATTCTGGAGTTTTGTGTGCAACAACTTTTAATTAACAATCTGGTGTTCTGTACTTAAAATATCAAGAAGACCTATCCAGGGCTTAGTGTCCCTAATACACACCACACCATGCTCACCCACATCCTCCCCCACACACACTGAAGGGGGAAACTTTTGGAGACAGTGGGCTGTTTATCAACTGAATTATCCTATGTACACATGTCTCAAATGTACAAAATGTGTATAAATGTGTACATTATATACATTTTAAATATGATTTAATGCTTCAATAAAACCACCCCATGCTGGTGAATTAAAGGTGTAGTAAGGCTAAAAAGAAAACAAAAGCAGAATGTATAGGGTCTCTTAGGTGGAGTTGATGACAATACTTTACGGTTGCCAACTACACATCTTATTTTCTGCTTCAAGGACTCTCTGCTCTGCTCCAGTCATGTGTGTCATCTTCAAGGGCTCACTGTGGTAGGCATGGAATTTTGAAAATATTATGGTGTAAGCATTCAATAGACTAACTTATGCCAAGAGAGACAGGAGCCAAGGTAAAACTCTGTTCCCCTCTGAGTCTCAGATTCTGAGACAATTTCTTTACAACACTCTAATTGCTGTCATTGCCAATTAGAACTCCTGTTGCTCTTTTCTTAATCTGCTCCTAGTACCTCCCTAATTTGCACTTTTTATCCCTTACCACTTTTCCTTACATTCATGCCCTAAGATAAAGTACCTGGATGAGAGCCTGGATACAGGTTCTGCTTCTTGGGGCCCGAGGGTGCACATATGGTGTCATCACAGGCTTGTTCTACAGAGAAATTCTAAAATGTGTACAAAGTGTTTAGTATTGGACCTGGCACACAGAAAGACCCTACTAAATATTGGCTGTTTTCTTTGTGTATTGTGGAATATTCTGGAAGACACATTGACAATGTGCTTTTATCAATTTCTTGATAAGTGTGGAGTGGACGCAGGACTGAAGTTATTTGAAGGCTGTTACAGCCTCAGTGCCCATCTTCATTAACACAAGTGGGGCAGGAATGGTGGAAAGAAGACATCAAATTACATCACCCTTTATGACACTCACTCCAAGTTCTAAACCTAAGAAGTAAAAGGATGAAATCAGACTATTTACCAGCCAGAGGGAGAAGGAGAATAACAGTATGCGGCTTGTAAACTTAACAAATGTAATCACAGTAATTGAGCAGCCCGGGAAATAATTTGGCTAGCATAATTATATTACAAATTGCATATTGCACAATTAAACAATTGCATTTTGGCCACAAATGAAATTCTAAATGTACAATTTATAGTGAAGTGCAGAGGGAGCTTAAAATAGGAGCGCTAAGCTAAGACCCACCAATGAGTGCGTTTACATTTAGGTTCATACTGGAGAGTAAGTAGAGCAATAAAGATAAGGGTTAGCATTCCTCGGGAAAAGCAATGGAATTGACTGCCTTTTCCAAATATAAATTGGCTTTGTGTGAAACCCTAAAGCTTAATCCTTCACATAGTAGCCATTTATAGAACCAAAAATTCTTATTTTGTGCTCTGAATGTGAAGCTGATTCCTTTGAACACTAACGGAGCTATTTGGGAAGGTTATGGGGGCTATTAGGTAGGGGAGTTTCACTGGAGAAAGTGAGTCACTGGGAGCATGGTAGTCTGGTCTCATTTCCTGAACAACATTTGATTCCTGAGTGTAGATGCTATGTGACCAGGGAACTCACACTCCTACCATGCCATACCCATCAAGATGAACTATAGCCCTTCTTAAAGTGGAAACTGAAAAGGTCTCTTTCTCTTTTAAGTTTCTTGTCAGGCATTTGGTCACAGTCTTAAGAAAATGTAACTAATGCAGTGTTTTAAATTGGATCAACTTAATATACTTCTGAATTTGGTGGAAAAGTCAAATAATTAGCCATCAAACATATACCGAACCCCATCAATCTTTTCCTTTCAAATTGCCCAAACATACGAGATGTTGTATGTACAGGGAAATAGATTTCTTTCCTCCAAATTTTTTGAATCTCTGGGAATGTGGTTGTCTTTTCTTATTCCTAAGCATTTACTCTGAACAGCTTAAATGTATGGGGAAGCTTAAAAGTCATGGTCTTGTTCAGAAAAAAATGAGAAGAGAGGAAGAGAAAACAGTCATTACGCCATGTCTCTTACAGAGTTTGATCTGGGCATGCCTCAGCTACAGACTGACTTAGCTAATTACGGCCTCTGAATTTGTTTATTTGATTCATAGTTACCTGCCGTTTAAATCTCACATTATATATATATATATATATATATATATATATATATATATATATATATATATATATGTATGTGTGTGTCTGTGTGTGTCTGTGTGTGTCTGTGTCTGTGTGTATGGACTTTCCAGGAATACTTAATGAAAAAAAATTTGCTATGAGATAGAAAAAGTAACCAATACCACAAGGAAGAGTTAGTAGTAAAGACAAAGGGAGTAAGTGGTAATAAAACATGGCTAGTTATGTGGAGTTAGGGTTTCTTCCCACTGAATGGGCATCAATGAGGAAATAACATGTTCTGAGTTATGCATCCATCAGTTTTTATTTTTCAAGTAAAGACTGACCTAAGACCCAGTTTTAACTGGCGTCATAGCCAAGAGACAGAATGTTCTGAGGTGGGTTTTCTGAGTTATACGCATGATATAAACTTTACAAGACAATGATCAAATATATTAGAATATGTTGTATACTTGCTATTCATTTTGGGGTTATCAGTGTAAATTGGCCACCCTGAAATATCCCTTAGCACAACAGCTTAGTTTCTGTGTTTCTCAATCTTATTTGACTTTAGAATAACTTAACAATTCTTAAGTATCCTGAGAACATGCTTCCCTCATATCTTTGACACTTGAGAATACTTAGTACATGGGAGAAGACCACTAGTCTTATATTTATGTGCACATTTATGTGCACATGTGCACATACCACACCCAGTTACAGTTTTTTGAAATTAAAAATTATGTCACTTTCTTATTTTCTCCTTATCATCTCCAACCCATCCCATGTACCCTCCTAGTTTTCTCTCACATTCATAGCCTCTATTTCTGTATTTGGTGCTACATATATTTTGCACACACATACAAATACTTCAAATATATATAAATACAATCTTAGTCTGTGTAGTATTACTTGTGAGTATATGGTCTCGGGAATGACCAAATGATGTTGGATAAGTAAATTGTGTGCTCTTCCATAAGGAAGACTATTTCTACATCTCACCATTTATTAGTTATCTGTAGTACTTTGTCTAGTGTTGAGATTGCATAAGATTCCCCCCCCCCTTACATGTTACCAAGTCTATTGGTTCCATCTTTACTCAGGCATCCATGTTGATAAGTCTTCCTGGGAATAGCTTCTCTGATATTTCTAAGAGACAATCTCACAGTTTTTCTGGCTCTTATAATCTCTAAGTCCCTCTTCTGTTATGATCCTTAAGCCTTAAGTACAGACATTGTACTGTAGATATAACAGGACTTGAGGAGTGAGTGCTACACAGCAACTTGCTCTCTCTATTTTTATCAGTTGTTTTATGCAGTGCTCTCTGTTGTGGCAAATATTAAAAAGAAATCTGCTGCTCCAGTGTGGAGCCATGCACCCTGTCTCTTTCTCTACCATACAGTCCACAAACTGCCCTTTCCCAACCCAACTGTCTCCCTATCAGCTGGTAACTTGGCTTATATTCTCCACAGGCCGGTAAAATCATGACTCAACAATTAATGATTTATCAAACAGGTGTATATGTTAAGTTCTCAATCCATAATCCATCCACACAATAAGCTTACAACCATTTGACAGAGATATAAAGTGCCCACCTAGATAAGATAAATTGACCTATAGTAATCCATCCCTAGAAAGTATACATATCTACCCATAGCTGCTTGGAGTCACACAGATAGAGATGGGTCATCCTTGTCTTCCATGTTGATTCTCCCCCCCACTTTCTTCTTCTCTTCTGCCTTACCAAAACTTTGTCCCACCCCACTCTCTACCATCCAATCATATATCACCTTGACCTAACTAGTGCTAGCTATCACCTGAATATAGACATAAAACTACATCTCTTTGTTGCAAGAAGATTTTTCTTTAATGAGGGGTGAGACCTAAATTTATCTGTGGGTATAAGGATACATATTTTGAATGTAGTTAGTAGTTATGCAGGTTGATTAAAGTGGTGGTTCTCCTTTAAGATCTATGGTTTTGCTAGCCCCAGGTAATTGTTTCTAGTACCAGGCATAATATCCATTTTAAATGGGACTTAAGTCCAACTGGAGAGATGTTGGTTATCACCAAGGTATGCATTTATTGCACCCTTAGGGAGATTATACACCTGTAATGATATTGCATATTGATGGTCATTGTTTAAGTTCATAGATATCATACTGGGTGTCATAGTTTGTGTCTTAGAGACATCATGACAGAGGCAACTCTGTATAAAGAAAAACATTTAATTAGGCCTGGCTTATGACTTCAGAGATTCAGTTCATTATCATCATGTTGGGAATCATGGCAACATGCAGACACATATGGTACTGGATGGAGAAGGAGCCAAGATTTCTACATTTTAATCCACTGGCAGCAAAAGGAGATTGTGTGCCACACTGAGTGTAACTTGAGCATAGGAAACCTCAAAGCTTTGCCCTATAGTTACACTTTTTCTTCAACAAGGCCAACCCTCCTAATAGTACCAGGCTCTATGGACAAACATTTAAATATGTGAGTTTATAGAAATTATAGCTATTCACAATGGTATAAGACTGTTGATTACTTCCTTCCATTGAAAACTTGAATGACAATTTTTGGAACAACGAAAGTCTGTAGGACAAGAATTTCAGGTCAGAAACAGCTAGAATCTTCTAGTTCCTGTGTCCAAGGTACATGATGTCTCCTTTAATTGTTCTTTTACTTACACTTTTGTGCTGAGTTGAAAGTCCATTCACTTGACACTTGGGCTAGATGAATCTTCCATAACCAGTTGATATATGTTAAAATGATTTCAATCATGAAATTATTATTGAAACCTTGTTTAGGTGGTCCTCTGTTGAAATGCCTAATTTGGAGATGTAAGTGAGACTCTTATCCTTGACTATAGAGTTTTCTTAGAGTGTTATTGCTACAGCAGCAAACACGTCTAGGGGAACAATATCATTAACCTGAGTCCTAGGGTCTTGACTCTGAAAGCCCCAGCCAAAATCTCTATGTCACTCCTTTGTTGAGGAACTTGCTAAAATGCTTTGCCCTTAACTTCTGAGATTCTGTGTGGGAACACCTCTGCTTACTGCTCTGTCTCCTCACCACTCAACCTCTCTCATGACATAGAATATATTTGATTCTATAACCACCATTCAATTCTTTCTCAAGTGGACTACATTATGCATTCTTTCATAAACGTTTTTTTCATCCTTCCCTAGTGAAGCTCTACTCTCTTAAGCATTTTGATTTTACATTATCTTGTCTGTGAGGCCTTTTCCATTTGCTGCAGATTTTTAGTTGTGAACGGTAGAAGCAAAATCTGGCTTATTAAGCTGAAAAGGATATTACATGGCTCATAAAATTTTGGAGCATGCTGGTTAATCAAGTTCAAGGCTCAGTTCCAGGGAATGAGCCCCTAAAGCCAATACTGAAGAATCCATCCAATGAGGTGACTGCAAGCACTGATGTCACCTAGTCTTGTGTTCTAGTTGTGGACTACAGCCAGGAGGCTGTATGACTAGGGCTGTGATTGCCACCAGCGTTGACACACAGCCTGAGCCAAGAAAAGGCTTTTCCAGCCACTGCAGTGGTAGAAGCTGGGTGCAATGAAGGCCAAATGGTTCCATGTGGAGCACTTGGATTTACCTCCCTTGGTTCTAAAGCAAAATTTTCCATCAGCAATTCTGACTGGCATAGTTTAAGAAATAAGCTTGCATCCCAGATATAAACAAGGGAAGTTTTCTGGTTCTACTATAAAGAATTAGGATCTACAAGTCTTGACATTCCCTCTTGCTTTAAAAGGTGTTTCAAAGATTCTGGAATATCTCCTAATGGTCAATATCCATTTCTTCAGCCCACTGGAGTTTCCATCTTCTCATTTTATGCATCTTCATGGAAATGTTGGCTCTTTCTATTTTGTAACTCACCAACTCTGTTTGAAGAAAGGGCTCTGAGGTAGAGAATACATTTTTATGTATAGTTGTATCTGTAGCTTCTAGCTTCTAGTAATATTGTTTCTATATAGTAATATTCATGACAAATATTTTGAGAGAATAAAATTGATTTAGTTAATCTAGATCTCAAAGTTGCCATTATATCCAAGGAAGTTTTATCCCATACCTTCTGCTTTTGTCTTAGATTCTGACTCAGTCCTAGATTTGTATTGAAGTCTATCAATTTGCAATAAATTCTATCATCAAAGCTAAAAAAAACACTTCAGGTTTTACTCCCTTTTACTATACTGAGCCTGCAGCCTTGACAAGTGGTTATTAATTTTGTATTCCTGGAATCTCTGATTTTTGTTCCTAAGCATGGATTAGAACCTATTCCCATAAGAAAAATGACTTGGGAAGGACAGACACTCTCGCTTGCTTAACTTCCGTGACATTTCAGCCTCCTAGCTACTGTCCCTGTTCTTAGTTTCTCTTCGAAGTGCTTATTTGCTTTCAACACTTGAGTAGGTTTGATGATTTGCTCTTTTATCTCTACATCTTCACATTTCAATTTCTCCCTTTGCTTGCAAGACCAGCAAAGAGTAGGACTAGCAATGTTCAAGATCAGAGGATTGGGTATATGGAAAAGGACATAAAAGAATATCAGTTCATTTCACTGAATTTGGATTGTGGGTGGAATACAAGAAACTTCCAAGCATTCAGCAATTTGAAAACTGACCCTTATTTCACACATGAAATCATAAGAGAGAGCTAAAAATGAAAGTGGGCAAAGTGGATTAAAAGACAATTCCAAACAATTCACTTAGACTGAGGGAGTCAAGGGAAAAATATCAACCTGTTTGTCAATCAATGGGATAAGCTTTCTCACATGAAATAAACATAAAATACAAAAATCAATAAATGATTGAGTGAAATTATAGGGAGATAAATTATATGGGATAAAGGATATAACTGAAGAGCTTTTACTTATAAAGAACATGAATATACCCTTGAAACAAGAGGTACTAACAGGAAGTATAGAGTGGAGAGAGAATGAAATTGAGGCAATGTGCCCTGGTGGAGCATTATGGCTGAAGAATTCAGGTGTTCAGATGTTCTCCTGAAATTTATGTGACTGAGATATATTTGAGGCATTGAGGAGAATGGTGAAGATGAGAATGAACTTTGTAGAAATGAAGAAAGGTTATTTAGGGATGGAGAGAAGTATCAGCCTCTATCAGAAGAAGCACTTGGTTTATACAGTGGCTGCTATTACTAGTATCATGTGAAAGATGAATGAATTATTTAGACTTTGAATTCTTCTGAAACAAAATAGTATTTGAGAAATGCAGTTACAGTTTAAAAATAGAAAAACATGTCATGCTTAATAAGATCTACCAGATTAATTTCCACTGACTCATATCCCAAACTTCCTCAGGAAAAGCTTAAGTGTGATATTTCTCAAAATAGCAGGGCTGGAAGGTTTGGTACTAATTGAGTGTCTATGGAACACCGGACATCACAGGTGCTCCACACGTCATCTTCTTGAATCTCAACAAAATTCCCAAGAGGCAGCTGCTACCATCACCAGTCACCAGGATAAAAATTATAGAAATAAGATTTACAAAAGTATTTATTCAGTGTGAAGCATCTAGTCAGAGAGAGAGAGAAAAAAATAGAGATTTCACCTGAGTGTTGTCTCTTACTTGTGTTTACTTTCAATAAGACCTGAGGATGATTTTACAGTTTTCAATTTTTTATTATATTTTTATTTCCATCCATGCAATTTCTTATTTATTTATTTAGTGATTTGCTCAAAAAATGTATGGAGATATAGATTTAGTATTCAAAGGCTCAAAAAATAAGATGAAAGACAGATGAAAGTAAAGAGAGTGAAAACAAATTTTGGAATAATTTTAAGATAAGCTATTTGATAACTCTACTTTGCCCTAGAATATTTCTGAGGATTTTAAGAATGAATGTGATTTGTAATAAGAAATAAGCAAGACAAGCCTAAAAAATGACACCTCTGATGGGTTCCTCTTTTACTTGTTTTTATGTCTAGGTCCAAATGTCTCTTCATTGGAATAATTTCCTTATGTCACTTCTGCATCTCTTTAGCCAAACAAAAGTTGCAGTGTGTCAGAGATCAACTCAGAGAAGTAAGAATCACAAAGTTCAAAGACATGCTACTGAATTTTGCAGGGACTATATATCAACCATATTAACACAAAAAGCAAACTGCATTTTATTTCTATGAGAGCAATAAACATATTAGATATAAATTAAATCTATCAATTGCCATCTACATTAACTTTTAAGAACATCAAATATGTAAGAATTCATTTATCAAAAATCCAAGACTTATGTACTATATTCTTAGAAACTACTGCACAGTGGAGATGAAATATGTCTTAAACAAATAAACGTTTTAAATAACTATGTTGTTAAACTGTTACCAACATTCAAGCTGATTTATAGATTTAGTGGATTCCCAGTTAAAATCTGGCAGATTTTAGAAGTAGAAATTAACATCCTTATGTTAATAATTATATATAATAAAGTATTGAACTTAGTATAGTCAAGAACAAGGTTGCAACTGGATGTGATAGTTCATGCCTACTATCTTAGATCTGGGGAAGGAAAGGCAGGAGGACCATGTGTTCAAAGCCAGCCTGGGCTACAAGGAGAGTTCTAAGTCAAGCTGCATTATACAAAGAGACATTCCCTAAAGAGACCAAAACCAAATAAATCCAAATGAAGTCCAAGTAAAAAAAAAAGTAGGAGCTGTATACAACCAAACTTCAAAACATATAAAATAACAATAATGAAGATAGAGCTATATTGACATATTGATGTCAGGATAGATAAAGAAATCAACAGAACTGAAAAGAACTAGGAAAGAGAACCAGTTTTGATAAGATACAGTAACATTTTTTGATTTTCCAAGCATAGTTTAGTAGAAGAGTTTCCTAATGGTAGGGCTTGGATTTTTGGATATTTTGAAGGAAAAATAAATCTTGTTAAAATATTGACACCTAAAATGTATTCGAGATATACCTTAAATCTAAAAGAAGAAACAAAATACTTAATCTTTCAATTACATGTATCTATGTGCTTCAAGAGCTGGATAGATAGGTATTGAATGCTTCATGATACATGTGAAGTTCAGAAGGCAACTTGTGGAAGTTGATTTTTCTCCTTCCACCTTGTGGGTCTGGGAGAGTAAATTCAGATACTTGAGTTTTACATCAAGGGCCTCTATTGGTTAAGACACCTCAACAGCTGGTGAATGTATATTATAAAATGGTGCATTTAAGAATATCTCCTGACTATAGGTTCGGGAGATATTCTGAACTATTTATGGAATAAGATTCAGAAACTTTCCTGAAATAAGAAGCAAAAAGAGCACTAACAATAAAAGAGTCATGTACTTTGCCAACTTCAACAAGCTTTAGTTCAACCATTAAATGTATAAAAACCCTGCCAGACTGGATTTAAGATGTTCATAATGCGTTTTTCTGATAAAGCACTTATATCAAGAGTTAGGAGCTTTATAAATGAAAAATCAAAATATAATTAAAAATGGGCAATGGTTTTTCAACTTGATAAAAGAATATTGGAATTAAAATTCCCTGTTTAACATATGAAAAGGTGTTTAGTGTCATAATCATCAGAAAAATGACAGTTAATACCAAGCATAGTGAGGCACCACTCTCCAGAATGGCTGCAATGAAAACTACATTGACATCAACAAATGTTAGTGAGCTCATGGAGAAGAGTGTGCTACACATGCTGGAGAGATGTAAAACTATAATAACAGCAGAATACTGACCATTCCGAAGGACAGTAAACCCACGTCAACTCAAGACCCAGAAAACCAGTGCCCACATCTACAAAAGCCTGCTCAGAGGATACTCAGGGCAGCAAACTCTTCATAGCAATGAATAGGACCTCATGCCACACACAAAATTTATTCAAAATGCCCTGAACATCTATGCATTACATTGAAATATAAAGCTTGAATAAAACAATACATTTTGATATCAGTTAGGCAAGTGGTAGTTAGACATGTGAAAGAAAATATTCACATGAGTTAAAAAAATACATAGTTTCATCAAGTCTCAAAATCATTTTTGCCTTTCAAGTAATCTACCAAGAAACTGAAAGGATGGTCTTACAGAATAGAATTTCAATAAATCATATATTGATCTAATAATGGCTGCATATTCATAATATGTAAAGAACTCTTATAATTCAACAACAGAAAGTAGATATTTAAAATGTACAAATAACTTGATCAGGTGTTTCTCTAAAGGAGATATAAAAGGAGCCAATATAAATATAAAACTGTGTTAACTTCAGTACTCATTAATCAGCGACAGGATTCATTTCAGACGCTCCAGGACAACGACAAAGAGATACAGCAAACATGGCGAAGGGACAGAAACATCATACTTCTCATTTACTAATAGAATGGATATAAACTGGTACTGACACTTGGCAAGACAGAGGCAGCACACTGAAGAGGACCCAGATGACAGGTGGCTGAATTGTCACAAAGAGACCAGTATAACAAGAATCAAGTGAGAGGTCAGAGTGTTAACAGAGAGGCAGGTCAAAGAAAGCATGTCGATAATTGGGAAGGTACCAGACTGCTTTAGAGCAGATCTCAAGACTCATACTCCTTCTCTCCTACCCACTGGGACTCCACTGTTGGCAACTGAGGCCCTCAGTCTGTGAAACCTCAGCCCTGGATCAATGCTATATAAGTCAGATCACTTCCTTGGGCTAATTGCCCACATTGTGGCAGATTCCTGGGAGGAAAGTACATTCCAAGGGCTTAGACACTTGGGCAGAGTCTAATGACCACAGCGATAGAGAGGCAAATGTGGAATTGGGTAGAATAGTGCAGAAGAACTTTCTTTGGTGTGATGTAAGTCTCTATAACCTATGTTTGGTGATGCTGTTGGTCTACATAGCCTAGACTATTTACTATCTTGCTATACTAGTTAACATTGTCAACTTTGTAGAATCTGGAATCACCTAGGACACAGACCTTTTGACATTATGAGAAGAGCTTTCTAGATAGGCTTATTGACGTGGATACACTGCCCAAAATGTGAGCAGTACCATTCCACAGCCCAGGGTCACATACCGAGGAAAATGAAAACCCACTAAGTAGCAGTTTTCATCTCTTTCAGATTTGTGACTGAGAAGCCAGTTCCAGCAGTCACCTCATGTTCCTGCCACCAGGACTTTAATGCTACTGTGGACTGTATCTTCAAACTGTCAGTCAAAAGAAATTCTTTCCCCTCTTAACTCACTTTTTCCTAGGTATTTTGTCAGAGCAGCGAGAAAGGTAGCTAATATACCTGCCAAATCTTGACCTAAAGAAGTCACCGGAATTTTGATAGAATTATATTTGAGTGAATGAGGGTGAGATATGACAGAACATCTTCAATAATTAGTGAAAACAGATTAAAAATAAATCCCAACTTATAAGAAAGAGTGGTGGATGGAATGGAGTGAAGTCTGCTCTACTTCTTGTCATACTTTTTAATATTTTCAGAGATTTTGGAAGGAGAGTGACCTAGGTGTGGCAAATGTTATTGCCAAGAATAAAATGGGATTTCAATATGCTACTAAAAATTATTGCCTTCCTGTTATCATTATGGAGGTCTAAATGGTTATTGTGCTGAAGCAGAATTTAATAGACACCTGAAGACTATAAAAGATTAAGTACATAATCAATAGTGTACCGTCAGTGTTGGATTTTTAGCAAGTTTAATATAGTTCTGAGACCAGGTTCTATTAAGAAGGTATTCTAAGTGTCCTTGGTTTCAACTCTAATGTCTTGCTCAAAAGTAAACTTTCCATGCAAATTATTCATTGCCCGAAGAAACTGCGTTCACAGGATGCTAAAATTAGAACTACCATCCAAGGAATTGTTATTGAATATTTCAAACAACTAGTGCTTGCTTGCCTCCGTCATAGTTGGACAAGACACAGGAGATGACAAATGAATACTTTTTAATAGATGGATATTTTTCTGAGCCACGTTTACTTTGAAAATTATTCCCAAGGACAGAGTCATGTCATGGGAAGGCTGCTTGAAACACCGAGGAACAGTTAAGTTCAGTCCAAAATGCCAGTTATCCTTTTTTGACAATGTGATTTTAGGTAAGTTACTCTATTTCTTTAAACCAAAGTTTCTCAAGCTACACAGTGGGTGTAATATCTTATTAGTGGCTATCATGTGTTTCAAGGTTCTCAGTACTATGCATGTTTCACTGAGACTTAGACCACCACTCTTTCAGGGATATGCCTATTGTGGGTCCATTTATAGATTGATGAGAAAGAAATATCGTATTAAAGATGTCTCAAATAAAAATTATGGGTTGTTTAACCAATAAAGTATCAAAAACAAACTGTTCCTTATAAGAAGGATTCCAAACAGTATAGACAGAAACTTGACTTTTTATACTCAGGTATTCTTTGTAATAGGTCAATGAACTAAAATTACATGTTACAGAGGCAATACTCTTCTTCAAAGAACTACAATGTTTTTTAAAAAACAACATTCTCATTTCTCCTCTAGAACACTAGATTGAGCCAGAAGGTCATAATTTGGTGGCTGTGTGTAGAGATACTTGATCTGATTTATAGAAATTTTCAGATTTCCATAAAGTATCTCCTTAATTTGGTTAAGATTCCTAGGCAGCCGTGTGGTGATTGGTACTCATAGGCTCCTATATTTGAATGTGTAGTTACCAGAAAGTTTCTTTATTTGAAAGAGTTAAGAGTTGTTGGAGTTGGTGTGACCATGAGGAAGAAGAAAGTGTGTCATTGGAGGTAGTCTTTTAGGTTTAAAATCCATTCTAGGTTTACCCCTCCCCCTTTCTCCACCTGTTAGTCAGGATTTAGCTCTCAGCTATTTCTCCAGTGTCATACATACACCATGCTTTCCATTATGATGATGATAGAACAAGCCTCTAAAACTGCCCCTGATTAAGTCTTTTCTTTGTAAGAGTTGCCATGGTCATGGTATTTCTTCACAGCAGCAGAAGAGTCTCTAAGACAAACTGCACTTCTGATAGCTACAGCGTTCGTTGTTAACTGTCACTAAAATTTGATCTTTCACTCTAGGGCCATTAGTCATAAAGAAATAAAGCTTTTATTATCTTCAAAGACTTCTGCATACTTTGGTAATGAGCACGAACAACAAAGGCCCACTGAAATATGACTCTTTATGGAAGCAGACTTCCCACCTATTTTGTTTGATCTTAGAAGTTAATCTCACAATCCAACAGTCAAATATCTGCCTCAGCAAAATGAAGGCTTTCTTTTGTAGTAGGGCTTAATCTATGAGACTTGTCTTAGTAATCACAGGGCCTGGTCCAGACTGTGGTTAGAGAAGGTGAGAGATCAGGATATGTACTGAGTCTCATGTAGGGGAAAATGGGTTCTAAGGATTAAAAATGCTGTATTATTGCAGAAGTCAGGAATGGCATAGGAGGCTGAAGAAGCTGCTGCAGAGCTGGGTAGGTAGAAGCAGCCAGGAAGGGAAGAAATGAGATAGAGTAAAATATAGAGTGTGCCAAAGATGAGCATGCAGTGTTGGTAGTGTCCCAAGAAGCAGGGTCTGATGCCTAATGATTTGCTGCATGGGACACTTAGAGGTTTCTGAGTTATCTTAGTTACCATCATTTAAGGCAGAATTTTCAAACAGGAGGAACACACATCAAATTCAGCCCAAAAGACAAAGAATCATAAGAAAAGTACTGACTGACATTTATTAAACATTCATAACACCGTAAGTTCTAAGTATTTTCTATGTGTTAGCTCACTAAAATCACCCTGAAATCTTTCGGGGTGGCTATTTCCAAATCCTGTTTATAAATAGGAGGCCAGGCTAGCAACTGGTTGGTTATTTGGTAATGTCACATTTATAGAAGTGATAAATTTCCTCAGAATTGTAGAATGGAGCTATATTCTAATAACTTCAGGGAGACAAGCTCAGTGGTGGGTTTTCAGAACCCACCCAGACTCATGAAGGAGTCAGCTCTCAGATCAAGTCCACCTCTGATGTTCTTTCTTCCCATCTTTTGGCCTTGCTTTCACACTGACTTCCTTATGCATTTTTTTTATCACTGTCATATCTACCAGGAACGAAGCACCTTGATAGATCAATAAGATAATAGGTCAACTTCTTCCTTCCACATTTCTTTTAAAAGGCCTTTTTTTTTTTTTTTTTTTTTTTTTTTTTTTTTTTTTTTTTTTGGAAAACTCACATTTTTACTGATTCACTGTTCACTTTCAGCAGAGACAATGCTAAATCTCTAGACTGTATCCTCTACACTGAAATGAACATCTACGTCACCTGACCTTTTTCACCAGGAACCTTTGTAATCCAGGTAGACTGAAAGGCATCATATGTGCTAGGATTATTTGAGGGATGTATGACAAATTATTGGATCTAAATATAAAGCATCAGCATTTAATCCATACAAAGCAAACCAATTGCATATAGATCCTTAAATATGTGATTGGGGAGCTTCTGATTGGACAAAGAATGGTGACATCATTTGATGCCATCCATGGTCATTTATTTTGCCAGTGCACATAGTGAAGACTGCCTCGAGCAGCTCTGGCATCAGCTGGGTTCATGTGATTGGTGTGGTATTGAGTGGGTGATATATGATATTAAAAGCCTTAAATATGCCTTATAATTCTTTCCACTATACTGTGAAATTTGGTATATTATGAATTAAAGATGATGGCATTGTAAGATGAACAGAGTTAGTAGACCCCTAAGGCAATACAGACAGAGAAGCCACCCAACAAGGACCATCTTTATTAGAGAAATAATTTTCCAATTTGTTGAGTCAGATACTGAGGATAGTTTGTTATAGTAGCCAGTAGTAATTAACATTAATATTAATACTCTTGCTTTTCTATATAGTACAAATAAAAATCCACATCATTCTCATAGCTACGTTGTAACTTTTTGCTAGCCATGTTATATAAAAGGAGAAACTGATGCATCAAATAGTTAATTTTCTAAGGTTAAAAGACATTAAATGGCAAATCCAGGAATTGAAGACAGACTGACTGGCTCTGAAATCTTTTCATCGAGCTCAGTAGATCTCTACAAATTTCCACCAATCATGTATCCTCCCAAGAAGTCAGGCTGAAAGGACCACAGAATTAATAAATTAATAATCACACCTAGGTCTCACTTTTAAGATCTCCACAGTACAACAGTGGAAATAATCTCATAAAAGAATTTTGTAGCTCCATATTTGTATTTTTGCAGACTATGTTTCAGATAAGTTTGCATGGAAGATGGCTACTACTGTGAAAGACAATAAGAATGAGTCAGGAGAGAGGCATGGGGTGAACAAAAAACACTTGATTCAGGAAAGCAGGGCTGATTCTCATGGAAGCCTGGCTCCTAAGAGGGGTTAAATTTTTATCAGCATTAGAACAAGTCTGGGGACTCTTTTTCCCCTCAAGTATGTATACTCTGTAGATTTTGTTTCTCTGACTTGAGTCTCTTCTTTTTCTGCTGAACCATTTGGTTATTTTAGGAGCAGGGACAGAGAACAATTAAAAACACATCAATTACTGTAAATAAACTTGACAGCCAATATCCCTTATGATACCATAAACTCTCGAAACGATCGGCTCGCTAACAAGTGAATAATTCTTGAGGATCAATGATGACAATAACACTGTGCTATATTTAGAACCATCAAAACAAACACGCGGCTACATAGGGCCCAATCCATTCCTGATACTCACAGGGGAAATTCTCATCGAGCCAGTGCGCCATGATAAGGAAAAACCAAGAAGGAGAAACAATCCACTTCTACTTGAAATATAGTGGGTTTTTTTTTTTTCCTCTAGAATTCTAGAATTGCTCTTGCTTTTTTTTTTTTTTTTTTTTTTTTTTCCTATTCCAAGGCTTTATGATATCTTGTACAACAGGGATATTAGCTGAGAGAAAATGATGGCACATTGGCTTGGAAACACATCCACTCCTTCTAAGTTGTTTGTGTAGGAACTGTATAACCCTTAGCAGCCTCCTACCATTGCTTGCTTATTGAGGCAATTACTTGTATCTCTGGTTTCTTTGTGTTACAGGTTATGGAAGCATTTGGGTATTCTACCCCTAAAACAGATAGCATTTTACATTTTCTTTTGTAATAGTGATATGTTTAGTAGGCTCAAGTATTATGTGACCTTGTACAAACTTGCTCTCACTCCAAAAGAGCAAATGACTTGAGTATTACTGAAGTAATACTGAAGTAGTAAGTTGGTTTCATAGAATCCAAATAAGGGCGTAAATACCTAGCTAGAGCATAGATATGTGTTTACTTCCTAATGGCATTGCCTTCCTTAAATTCAATCACGAGTAAAGAAATGACTGCTGTGGGATGCATATAAGAGCGATGGCATTACAAAATTTAATTATGACAGAACTTATGGGACTGGGGAGAATAAAAACTGCCTTCAGCATAATGTTACAACTTGGCTGGAAGAAGTAGTGGGAGGGGCAGGCTAAAAATAAGGCAGCATATTTGAGAGAGACCAGAGACTTAGTCTTAGAAATTGCTTCCCCATCTTGCTCTCCAGCACCGGCTTCCTTCAAGTGTCCTATCCTCCTGCCTCCACCTCCTAAATTCTGGAATCATGGCTATATGTCAGAACACCTGGTTCAAGCTTCCTGTCTCCTGAACTCTTTGTTAAAGAACTCTGTCACTTGAGTCAACTGTCCTTTCCCAATCCAGTCACAATAAACATGGTTCACTAGGATTTTTTTTTTTAAAGAAAGCCAGGTGTCTCCACCATTCAAAGAAACACCTCCTCAATAGATTGTCTTACCAGTGTTGGCTAGACTGCTTATTAGCTTCAGACATCTGTAATTCACGTCTTTTTAATCCCTTTTTGCTTGGTCCAAACCACCTATGAAATGTATGGTGCGGTGTCTCATGGGAGTCAATCCACCTTCTCATTCTGACTCCTAAAGCTTTTCACTTTAGCATTTATAAAAACCACTGTGATAAATCATGTCTAGTGTCAGTGCCATCTCACTTCCTATTAGATGCCATGTCAGATCTTGAACCTACATTCGATCTGTTTCCGCATGATAGAAACCCTGGGCATCTGAGGTAGGAGGCAACCACTATCTTTCTGGTGTTAAGAAAAGAAAAAAGTATGGCTCCTCCTTGATCATGAGCTGGGGAAGCAGCTACCCTCCCACAGACTCTATGTGTTTGGGAGGAAGGTAGTTTTTATTTCTGTCATTGCTAAGTAACAACAGAAAAATGAAACCACAGTCATGCCACTAGAAAGTTGCTGAATTTTATATTATTTGTGACTATTGTGAAGGGTGTCATTTCCCTACTTTTTTCTAGCCTGTTTATCCTTTGAGTAGAGGAAGGCTACTAATTTGAAGTTGTTTTTTGTTTTTATTAGATTTAAGAGTTCTCTGGTGAAATCAAGGACTGTCACATAAACCTAGATACACTGAAACTAATAAGAGAGAAAGTAGGAAAAAACCTCGAACACATGGGCTCTGGGGAATATTTCCTTAACAGAACACCAATGGCTTATTCTCTAAGATTAAGAATCAACAAATGGGATCTCATAAAATTACAAAGCTTCTATAAGGCAAAGGGCACTGTCATTCTGTAATTGGGATAAAATGGCAACCAACAGATTGGGAAAAGATTTTTGCCAATCCTACATCTGAAAGAGGGATAATATTCAATATATACAAAGAACTCAAGAAGTTAGACTCCAGAGAATCAAATACCCCTATTAATAAGGGGAAAGATCTAAACAAAGAATTCTCAACTTAGGAATATTGAATGACTGAGAAGCACCTAAACATGTTCAACATCCTTAGTCATCAGAAAAATGCAAATCAAAACAATGCTGAGATTCTACCTCACAACAGACAAAATGGCTAAAATCACAAACTCAGGTGACAGTAGATGCTGATGAGGATTTGGAGAAAGAGGAACACTCCTCCATTGTGGGTAGTATTGAAAGCTGGTACAACCATTCTGGAAATCAGTTTGGCCATTTCTCAGAAAATTGGACTTAGTATTATCTGAGACCCCAGTTATACCACTCCTGAGCACATACCAGAAGATACTCCAACATATAACAAAGACACATGCTCCACTGTGTTCATAGCAGCCTTATTTATAATATCCAGAAGCTGAAAAGAACTCAGATATCCTTCAACAGAGGAATGGATTCAGAAAATGTGGTACATTTTACTACTCAGGTATTAAAAACAATGACTTCATGAAATTCTTAGGCAAATGGATGAAACTAGAAAATATCATCCTGAGTGATGTAACCCAATCATACACACACACACACACACACACACACACACACACACACACACACACACACACACAAGCATGGTATGCACTCACTGATTAAGTGTATATTAGCCCAAAAGCTCAGATTACCCAAGATATACTTCACAGACCACATGAAGCTCAAGAAGAAGGAAGACCAAAGTGCAGATGTTCTAGTCCTTCTTAGAAGAGAGGACACAAATATTCTCAGGAGGAAATACTGAGACAAAGTTTGAAGCAGAGACTGAAGCAAAGGCCATCCAGAGACTGCCCTACCTGGAGATACAGCCCATATACAGCCAGCAAACACAGATAATATTGCTGATGCCAAGAAGTTCTTGCTGACAGAAGCACTGATATACCTGTCTCCTGAGAGGCTCTGCCAGAGCTTGAAAAATACAAAGGCAGATGCTCAACGCTAACCATTGAACTGAAAACAGGTTCCCCAATGGAGGAGTTAAGAGAAAGGATTGAAGGAACTGAAGGGGTTTTAAATCCTGTAAGAACAATAATATCAACCAACCAGAGCTCCCAGGTACTAAACCTTTCTCCAAAGAGCACACATGGACAGACACATGACTCCAGCTGCTTATTTAGCAGAGGATGATTTTGTTGGGCATCAGTTGGAGAAAAAGCCCTTGGTCCTGCCAAGGCTTTATGCCCCAGTGCAGTAGAATTTCAGGGCATGGAGGCAAAAGGGGATAGGTGGGTGAGTGGGTGGGAGAGCACCCTATAGAATCAGGGTTGGGGTGGGGTGGGATAGGGAATTTATGGAGGGAAAACTAGGAAAGGTGATAGCATTTGAAATGTAACTAAAATATATCCAAAGAAAAGAAAAGAAAAGAACGTTGCTGGATGATGATTCTGAATATTTATATTTTATAGGGCTACAAAATGCACATTAAAAATAATATATTAAAAAACATATCTTGCTTATTAAGCCCAGAGCAGGTGCAAATAATAAGGTAAGTCATTTCAAGATTTACCTAAGTTAATATTCCTACCTTTATGCAGCAAAACTACTGACATTAAGTAATTTCTCTAAAGCCAAGTAATATAGATGATTTTGAGTCCAAGCCAACAAGATTCCCTAGATTAAAATTATTTTTACTTAACTCCTACAATGCACTTCAATTACAAGGACTTGTAAAATTAGCCTTCCATTGGACACTTCTGTATCTGCCCAGGCTGTTTTTCCCCCTGCATGGCTCTATGTTCTCTTAATTATAAAACAGCTTGATAATTTATGGTGCATGGGAGGTAACACCATTACAGATTTCTAAATTTGAGCTCAGCAACATGGTAAGTGCCTGGTCTCAAGAGAGAGAGAGAGAGAGAGAGAGAGAGAGAAAGAGAGAGAGAGAGAGAGAGAGAGAGAGAGAGAGAGAGAAAGAGAGAGAGAGAGAGAGAGAGAGAGAGAGATACAACTGTGGTACCTGACTTATTTTGTCTTATCAAACCAAACCTTGTTATAAACATTCTATGTGAGGCAACCAACCCTTTGAGTCTTGTGACAGAATACTGGTAGCACAATTATGACAGGCACAAACCACAAGAGGCAGCCGTCTCCTATAGGGAATATTCTACCTCTCTAAGATACAAGAGTACAAATTTACCCATCCAGGTTGGCTGACCTCTACAGACAGTATACCTTGGATCACATATACTCAGAGCTTAAGCTGTTCAGGCTAAGCTGGGACATATACTGACAAGCTGCATTCAGTTGTTTCCTCCATGGGATCCAACACACATGCTCCTTCTGCTTGCCTCTTTTAAGGGGCTCTAATTTCAGGCTCTCGTGGAAGAAAAACAATAAGCTGATGGTCAATAGACTTTAATTGTGCTTTTTCATCAAGGCTGTTGATTTCTGGTTAGTCACTGATCAAAGTGTCAAATGCATGTGTAAAACTCAATCTATTTAGATCTTTTGACAAGCATAGACACTGGAATAAAAGCCTGTTACCCACTAAGACACTAAATGCATGTTGTCTATGAAAATTTAACAAAGATGGTGAATAAAGCATCAGGGTCTACTTCGGACTATTGGCTGGACTTGAAATCACAATTATGGGTACTGAAGAACATTGGCTGGCCTCCCCTTACCTCACTCCCAACCTGTTCCACTGTAAAGAAGCATTCTTCTGGGGTGTCACAATAGGCTCTGAGATTCAAGGTCAAATGAGGCAGTGCCATTGGCTTTATGGAGACAGATGGCTTTCATTGGGTATAATCACTTGCATGATATAAACTTTCAAAAAATAAAAATAATTGACATCCTGTGGTTAAATTTTTCAGTGTCTTCTGCATATTTACAGCTACCAAAGAATAAGAAAAGGGAGAAAAGTTATCTTTGGAATGATGTTTGTTTACTCACACTTGTTCTTACTATCTAGAAAAAAAAACACATCTTGAAAGCTTTCAGCCAACGGACTGTAAAATTTGAGAACAAAATGCTTACAATATGTCTGTTTTGCATTTTCAGAAATAACCCTGCTCTGGCATTATATAGTAATATCACTTTTCAGCAAAACATTTCTAGGTGGCATGCATATAATTTGGTCTACCACATTTTAAGTTGTTCTATCATAGAGTCGAGGGCTTGTCAAACTTATAAAAGAAAAGAAAACTTATAAAAAATGACTTTAAAAATGAAATAAAAGAAGGCTCAATGAAATACTCCAGATTCATTTTTAACTTAAGTATTTTGAGCTGGAGTAAGAAGGGGTACACATTTACTTTTTTGGCCTTTTATAAACCTGTTTTCCTTGTGTGTTACATCAGTAACTCTTTATCATCCACTAAAATTGCCAGTAGTTACGTGCAGGAAGAAACCATCACTTCTCCATTCCTTCCCGCTAATCCTTGGTGAGGGAGAAATTCTAATTTTCTGGTTCAATTCATTAGCATCAATTGGAGTAACAGCAATGTCACCAGGTAAATATCTACTTTAACGTGCCAAGAAGAATATTTGCCCCTTGTCAACAACTCACCAGACATACGTCTAAAATCCTTGCATCTATTCAAGCATTCAAAACCCCACAATGTAGATATCATTTTAGAGAGAATGTCCTTTGTATTCTATGGATGTATCACCTATCAATTAAAAAGTCTGTTGCCTATGGCTTAGGCCAGAAATGAGAGGTGGGAAATCCTGAAGTCAGAGAGAATTCTGGGATAGATCCAGGCAGGGGAGATTCACCTGGAAAGATGTGAGGAGACACGTGGTACCTGATCACAGGTAACCAGGCACTTGGCAAAATGTAGGTCAAAATAATTGGAATATTTTAAGTTAGGTATAGTTAGAGGAGAGCCTGGCTATATGGCCAAGGTATTTGTAAATATATTTTGAGACTGAGTCTTATTTCTGGGAACATGGAACTGGGAGAAAGAACTGGATCTAAACTGAAACATATTATTGCCCCCACTTCACAGAGAAGAAAACTAAGGAACTGAGTATCTAAGATGCTTGACTGAGACCAGGCACTTACTATGTTGCTGAGCTCAAATTTAGAAATCTGGATGGTGTTACCTCCCATGCACCATAAATTATCAAGCTGTTTTATAATTTAAAAAAAAAATAGAGCCATACAAGGGAAAAAACAGCTTGGACAAATACAGAAGTGTCCAATGGAAGGCTAATTTTACAAGTCTTTATAATTGAAGTGCATTGGAGGAGTTAAGTAAAAATAATTTTAATCTAGGGAATTGTGTGTGTGTGTGTGTGTGTGTGTGTGTGTGTGAATATCCATTTCCTTTACAGTATGTCCATATTTCCACAGTTAAATTCCTAGATAGGTTCTTTTGTGAGATCTATTTTATGTATATGAATGTTTTGTCTTAATGTATGTCTGTGTACCATGTGCATACAGTTCCTACAGAAATCAGAAGGCAACATATTTTCTGAAACTAGAGTTAAAGATAGTTGTGAGCCAATATGTGGGTGCTGGGAATTCAATGCAGGTCCTCTTAAAGAACAGTTAGTGCTCTTAACCACTGAACCATCTCTTCAGATCCAACTTGGAAAGCATTTTTGGCAAAAGCTTATATAGTGCTTATTATGTACTTCATAGATGTAAACTAACTTTGTCAGAAGGAAGCATTGTTATTATCCTTTTTCATAAAAAGTTTATAAAGCTTGCCTGGCTGCAATTGCTCAGAAGAAGAATTCAATATTAAGTAAAGCCTTAACCTATACTGGCTCCTTCTGTTGCTTCTCCAATGACAGAAGGAACTTAATATACTTAGAATACCCCCACACAAAGATTAGTCTGCCTTTTATATTCATTTACTTTCTTCTCTCCAATGATGTCCTATTCCAAAGACAGTGCTTCAATTTATTAGTTTACTTTGTTATTTTTGCTTTAATTTCTGCATTTTATTGGATATTTTATGTATTTGCATTTCAAATGTTATCCTCTTTCCTGGTTCTCCCTCCCATTCCTCCTTCCTCAGTTTCTATGAGGATGCTCCCCCACCCACCCACCCACCCACCCACTCCTACCTCACCATCCTGGCATTCCCCTACATGGAGGAAACAAGCCTTCATAGGACCAAGGGCTTCTACTTCTATCGATGCCAGTCAATGCCATCCTTAGCTACATGTGTAGCTGGAGCCATGGGTCCCTCCATGTGTGCTCTTTGGTTGGTGGTTTAATCCCTGGGAGTTCTGGAGGTATGCTTGGTTGATATTGTTGTTCTTCCTATAAGGTTACAAACCCCTTCAGCTCCTTCAGTTCTTTCTTCAAATACTCCATTGGGGTCTCCATGCTCAGTCTAACTGCAAGCATCTTCACCTGTATCAGTAAGTCTCTGACAGATCCTCTCAGGAGACATCCATATCAGACTCTTGTCAGCAAGCACCTAAGACAGGTCTCATGCAGGCCAGGATGGCCTCGAACTCTGTATATAGCTGTGAATGAATGATCTTGTCCCTCCTGCCTCCATCTCCCAAGTCAACAAGACCTGTTTATGCAATGCTAAAAATTAAAACCAGGACTTTATGCATGCCAGACAGGCATTCTACCTACCCAAGTGCATCTGCAATCTATGTATTTATTTTTTCCTTTGGTTATTTTCACAGTGAGGATTATACAGTGTGATTTTAAGTAGAAAAAACACAAGAAGCCCACATATTTGCATCTCTTTGTCTAGACATGTTTTAGTGTTCTATATAAACTTTTCTGTTTGACCTTCATAGTAACCCTGGCAGATGGGTCTTTCTTCTCTAATCTTCTAGTTGAAAAGAAAGGAAAAGATCCTTTAAAAGTAAATGCTCTTTGACTTATCATTCAAAATTAGCCATGTAGCAGAGACTAACAGCAATTTAAAAGTCATGAGGACTCTTAAACTGGGCTCAGATAATCTTAAAGTTGATAAAATGAACATATATCAGGTTATAAACTTAAGGCTAGAACCACAGGCCCCTTAATTCCAGCTAGTGTTTGTCAGTTCATGACATATTTCATTGTCCATTCACCCACACATTTGCATCATATTTTAAATCAGCACTAGGCTTAATTGGTTCATTTCTGGCCATTCATCACCCCTTTGTAATATAAATGATGGACAGTCAGTGTTTCTGAACAGATTTGCTGCTTAGCATCCTGCCTCGAAATGCATACAACTGTCTATTTGTCTGCAAGAGATTTCATAACCCTGCTGATCCTCATGACTGCCTCCACGACTGTGAAATCACTCAGGATTTCACCACATTCTTCTGGTGGAACTCGCTTTGCTATGCAAAGGGAACTTAACCTGTTGCTGAGCAAATTGAATTTGGGAAGATGTCTCTAATACCGTGTAAGTTAATGGAGGCTTAAACAAAGTAAAGACAACCCAGTGTGCTTCAGTAAAGATACTGTGAAAAGAAATAGTCAGAATGTTATTAGATATTTTATAGAAACTACAGCAGAAAATCCCACTGGGGCATCATCTCACTGGTAAGGCTGAAAAAGCAGAAAAGACATTTTTTTTTTTTTTAAAAAAAAGAATAATATCCAAATGGTCATGGAAAACAGTCGCCAAGACATAAAAATAACAGGAATAATAAATCTCACTTATCTTGAGGGGCAGTTGTATGTTAAGTAAACTTCTAGTTTTGCTAAAATAAAACACTAGCCATCTTATCCCATTAGCTTTTATAATGACCTTAGACATCCTCATAGCTAAAGGAAGCTAAGTACTCATTTAACTTACATCACAAGTAATTGACAGGCACAGTTTATAAGTAAGAGAGATGAAGACGAATTTTTTTTTTTAAGAATGCAATTTTGTTCTCTAGAATCTAGATAAGATTAGAGTTCTTTCTTTCCCTTCTGATTTTCTCATGGCTGTAGTTTGGAATGATGTAGAGCCACCATAGGTTTCTAATTAACACACTCTCAGAATATAGGTTTGGTCACTTAAGGAACTAAAATGGGTCAAGTCCTATGATTTTTATGTATATGGCTACCAGGCTTTTAAGTCAAGACATGAAAGGAAGGAAAAATGCTTAACTAGATGGATGGGTTATCTAGACAGACAAAACGGCCAGAGAGTCTATGAGCCTCTCTTGCGTAGCTCATGTTAGTGAGGAAGACAGAAGGTAGCAGATGGAGGTCAGGAATGAAGGGGTCAGTGGCCATCAAATCTCAGGGACATGGTCAGTGATGCACTCACAATGAAATGACAACCCTGCACAAAATTACTCCCATGTAGATAATCAGGATAATGGGGAAAATCACCCTTTCCCCCTCACTGTTTCTATAATTTGAGATAATAGTAATTGCATGCAAAACATTTTGGAAAGCTACTTCTACCAAATGCTCTTCTACCAAATGGGATTCTTCTACTCTCTGACCCCTATGGCTTATCTAAGTGAACACAGATTACGACCTGTGGCGGAAACCATGATTGAGTGTTTTGTGAATTAGCTCAGGCCTTTGGACCTTGAACTTGCATAGATAACAGATATCTGGAGATATTCTGTTAAAGTACAAAATCACAGTTGTTAGTAACCTGAGTCCACAGGAGATATTGAGTAGGTAAAGCTAGGTCTTTGGCCAATGATCAAGGATACAACTTGGCTCTAACTATAGGAAATTTCATGACCTTTTTTCTTGGCTATAGAATTTAGTGACTCTGATAGTGAAATAAATTTGAACTTATATGTAAATACATATGCTAAACTACAAGATCTATAAATATAAGAATAACAGCAAAAAATAAAAAGCCTTCTGAAAGTTCTCAAAGATCATAGCATCTTGAATCACCTGGCAGAAGAATAGAATCCAGCCTAAGGACATCCCAGACACAAAGTCACATTAGCAAATAGAAACTTTCATACAGCTGTGAACAAACCTTTGCAGAAATACCTTCAGCTTCCCATGTGAAAGAGACCCTGGCCTGGCCAGGACTGACTATGGCTGTATACACATATAGGAATTAAAAGAAAGCTGTGAGGGTAGTCTTTGCCAGATCATCCTGGTCAATCTATTATAGGTCCCTTGACTATGTCTGTTCTTGACACAAATATCTTCTCCCTTTCATGTAAGATCAGTGGGAGAATAAACTGAGTATCACATCAGATGCTGGTGCACTGGGAGAATAAACTATCACATCAGATGTTGGTTACTGATCATTTTGATCAGTAACTGAACCCAAAATGACCATGAAGAAGATGGTTAGTTGAGACTTCCTGAAGCTACTAAACATACAATGGATCATGATCTATGTTTGGCATAAAATTAGAGTCAAACGAGAAAACAACAAGGACATCCTGAACCTTTTTCTTCATTCAAAGTAAGGCCAATGAGGACTCTAGTCGGGATCCATCTCTTCAATTTGCTTCTTGTGTAAAGTAGAGGGTTACTTCAATTAGTTCAATTTCCACAAATATCATTCGAAAGTTTGATACTAGTACCTAGCATATGCTGACAGCATGCTAAAACATGTATGTGTTCTTAGGGGTTTCTTCAGGGTTAGGGGGAAACATATAAAGTACATAAACTATTATAGATATAACACTGTTTTAACATGTATTATGTGTAAAGAACATTAAAGGAAACATATTCTGGCCAAAGGAAGCATTAAATTTGTGTCTCAGAATAAGAAAGTTACTCAAAAATTAATGTCTAAAAGTAAACATGAGATAACAAATATTAAGAGGTAGGTCATAAGAACAGACACGTAAAGGGACACTATTCTTAGAAAAAGACTCAACCTGTCTGAGAGGCAAAAATGAAATAAAATGAAATATAATTTTTCATAAAACTTGAGAAAAAGAAAACAGTTTGATTATATATTCCAATAAAGATGAAGTGGTCATGTTGCAGTATAACTTGTGTTTTAGGGAATGACATTATGTACTATTATCAAATTAGAAATGGATATGATTGAAATGAGCTTTTTGTGGTGGTGGCGCACATCTGTACACCCAGCACTCAGGGGACTGGTGATAAAGGAGAGTCACTAAGCTTAGATTCTACATAGAATGAGTGTGTTAAACCAGAATAAAGTAAATTTTAATCTAAATAGATAAGCCAATGTTTTTGAAAAAGCAAAACAACTTAACAGCCACTCATGAACTTGGTTAAAAATTCTAACAAACTAGAAATGCTAAGAAACTTTCCCAACCTAACAATAATATATATGAAACAGTTGACAAATGTCTTCATATTTACTGATGGAAGACCATGCCATTCTCTGTAAGGCCAAGATTACAATGATAACCAATGTCCTATTTAGTAGAGAAAACCTTCATCTATCTCCAAGTATCTCAGTGTACTTTTCTGTTGCTATGATAAACTCTGTGACCAAAAGCAAAATAAAAATAAACAATATATTTCTATATCCAAGACATTGCTCAGGAAAGTTGGAGGCCAGGAATTCAAGCCAGGAACCTGGAAGAAGTAACCAAGGCAAGGACCATTGTGGAACATTGTTTATTGTTTGGTTCCCATGGCATACTCAGCTCTCTTATACAACCTAGGACCACCCTGTCAGATGGGGTACTGCCTATAGTAGACTGGCCCCCATACAACAATAAGCAATCAAGAAAATATTCTACAGACATGAGGATAGTTTAATGGAGGCCATTCATCTGTGAATATTCATTCTTCTCACATTGTTTGTGTCAAGTTGACAAAACCACTTAGGTTTCATGTTTATAGGATATACAGTCAACATAAAACATTCTGTTTCTGCTTACTAGCAATAAATAACCAGAAATTAAAATGTGAAGTGATTCACAGTAACAGAACTAGCACAAAATGCTTCTAAAGATTGGTAAAACATGTGTAAAACATGCACATTAAAAGTGTTGAACTCTGCTAAAAGAATATAAAGATCTGAGTAGAATTTTTTATGTATGGGAAGATCCAGGAGATTAAAATCAGGCCTTTTATACCACCTGGTTTCAAGAAACTACACCAGAGGCTGAGATAGAGTAGATTCAGCATAAATCTAAAAGAGACCCACATGTTTGATAACTCCCATTTCATTAAAATTATAAAAATGGGGCAGGGCTCTTTAAAAGGACACAAAATATAAATAAAAATTCAAGGAACAAAATATGAGATTTTTTTGGAAAACATCCTGTTTTCAATTTCTGAAGTAGAAGTGAGTATAGGAAGTTCTAGAAGAAAATCATGAATTAAATGATTACATTAATCCGGAACTTCAGTGATGGTATAAACCATAGTCACAGAAGCAGATCACTGCTGGTAAAGGTCTGGCTGCAGATGAACACAGAACCCTTTCTGGATGTACTGCATAGGAGCAAGATTTTAATTGCATGGTTCTAAGAACTTTGCAACCATTCTTAAAACATAGCAAAGTGAGATTTCTATTAACTATATTAAAATACTACTCCATGGAGTTGATTCAAGCGAGCCAATGTAAAGCATGTTCATCAAGTAAGAGATGTATTTTACTTTAAAAAGAAAAGCAAAATAAAAATCAAATGTAAATTTTCAGTTGTGACCTGACTTGGTATTTATGATAACTCACTACTATGTAGTACAGCCCATAAACCTATTAGGTGTGGATTTATGTTAAGTCAATGCATGGTTGGACAGTGGAGAGGTAGGCAGATGAGAAAAGGTTATAAAAAAGGAAGAGGAACAGAGATGGGAGGAGATCAAGATGGAGCTGGGGAAGGCAGACCTGGATCCTGTTGCTCTTAATTTGTATTAGGTAGAATTAATTTTAAAGGGATTTTATAGGTCTTTTATCTCTTATAAATGGGTAGTTTGTATCATTGTCTATTGGATATAGTTTTACTATGTAGAGGGTTTGTGAGTTGAGGATTTAATATTTAAACCTGTATGAAAAGCTATCAGGCCTTAGAGTCATGTTTGTGCCAGATGGTGGGGTAAAAAAACACCATGTCAGGGCAAAAGCCCCTGGGAAGGGAATCTCCTGGAGAGTGTAGCTTGTAGACCGAGTGACAGAGTTTGTGCACTCAGCTCCACACTAGAACGCATCCGCAGAGTGAGACTGTGGGGACTGATAAAGAGATAAGCCTTTCCAATTTTCATATTTACAGCAGCAAATAGGATACAGTGAAAATGTCTTATATGGTCCAGAGGTTACCTCCATGCTGGTTGTTTAGAGATGTACTAATCATGTTTATTTTGTGGTTTTTATATGTGTGTAGTTTTAAAGACTTATGCATGTGTACAGCTCCTGTGTTCAGGAAAAAATAAACCCCGTCCATAGAAACATTCTTAATATTATCATCATAAGGTACTAAACAGCGGATGTTAGTTTATTTTTATGACTATATTCATACAGCAGTCATAATAGCATATACTTCTTCAATTAAAATAAATCTAATAGAATTTAGAAAATAAAAGGAAACACTAAATTTACCTTTTCCTAAGGGTTTTCTCTTTTTAATGTTGCCATTATAGGTAGTCATTTTGTACCTACAGTGTTCTTCAGATCTCTGTATATTAACTGTTGCTTCACATGGCTGGCTCTGGACCCATGGCTCCAGCTGCATATGTAGTAGAGGATGACCTTGTCTGACATCAGAGGAATAGGAGGTCCTTTGTCCTGTGAAAGTTCGATTCTCCAGGGTAGGGGGATGCTAGGGTGGTGGAGCACTTTCATGGAGGCAGGGAGAAGGTGGTAGGTTGGGGGGTTTTTGGAGAGGAAACCAGGAATTGGATAACATTTGAAATGTAAGTAAAGAAAATAAGCAATAAAAATTATTTTTATTACTAGCTCATAACTGTAAAAAAAAATAAAGTAAAAAAAAAAAAAAAAACCCTATCTATTCTATTCACCATTGACTCTGGAACCATGCTTTTTTTTTTTTTTTTTTGTTATAACTCTATCAAGCATCAGCCTAGTATTATTCATTGGCCAAGCTGTTTCCGTTTGGTTTGTTTGGAGCCTTCGATCCTTTCCAGGTGGGCAGAAGAAGGGAGGCATGAAAGGGGCATGAATTTCTTTCCCCTCTAACAAGTCTTCAAAACCAACCCTGTAATATATGTCCACTCATAATCTGGTTTAAAGCAGGACCCGCTCTGAAATGTAAGTGTGAAAAAGGATTTGACAAATGAAAAATTACATAAAGTGTCTAACTTAAATTGTTTAAAAAAGAAGTTGTATGTTCTATATCTGCTCTTTCCTGCTCTTCCCACATCCCTAGGACTGTACTCTAAAATGATGTCATAAACCAAGTAAAAATTACGGCTACCTGCTCTCAGTGGGGTTCGTATATGATAAGGTTAATGTGTATGAGTCTATCCTAGGTAGGGGAGGGCTAAGCCTAATTATCTGGTGTAAATATGCAAGCTTAATCCCTGAGATGGGCTGTCAACACACATTCCACAGGGCAAGCAACACCACAATCCTGTCCAAGTCCCAGGAAAGTCCCGAACCCCCACCTTCAGTTGCATGAATGCAGGGCAGGGTCCTAGTGGAAAGTAGCATTCAGGTTGCGGTGGCGCTCTGCTGGGCACTGGGCTTGCACATGGTGGTGAGAATCTGAGTTTGTATCTCCAGAAGCATTTTGAAAATTTGGGGGTGGTTTCTGATGCGCCTCTTTTTTTATTTTTACTTTTAATTTTTATTAGATACTCTTTGCATTTACATTTCTTTTTTATCATCTTCTCAGTCATTTGCCCCACTATTTATGCGTATGTATCAAAATTTGGTTATAATTTCTGTAATTCAGTTATTTGTTTTGCTCATGGGTATTCCTTTGCCCACCACTATTTATTGTGCACCTCTGATTCCTTCTTTTCCCAATGCTTCTAAAATCTAGTAGTGCTTTTGTGATGGCCTGCAAGATTTTAGTATTTAATGAAAGTGAACTTGTCTTACTCTCAGTTTGAATTACACAGAAGCATTACAAAAAGCATAGGCCTAATGTCACACTGTGTGCAGGTTGACCCTAGTCTCCTTCTGATCTCTGGTTGCAACAATTATTTTTAAATACCTATTGTATGGCATACATTATAGACATACACTTATATCAAATATTGAAAATGCTAACATGTTGCCCATGCCTCTGCTTTTCTTCTGTCTCTATGCTAGGATCAGACAATTTTTACCTACTTTTTTTCTTGGATATTCTATGTATTTACATTTCAAATGTTATCCCCTTTTCCCCAGCACCATCCCCCTCCCTCACCACTCGCTTTCATAAAGGTGCTCCCTCTCCCAACCACCCTCTCCACCTCAGTGCCTTGCCATTCCCCTGCACTGGGAAAGCATGCCTTCACTGGACCAAAGGCCCCTTCTCCCATTGATACCAGACAATGCCATCCTCTGCTACATATGCAACTAGAGCCATGGGTTTCTTCATATGTACTCATTGGTTGGTCTTTTAGTCCCTGGGAGTTCTGGAGGGTTTGG
Organism: Micromys minutus; assembly: GCF_963924665.1. Taxonomy (NCBI): domain Eukaryota; kingdom Metazoa; phylum Chordata; class Mammalia; order Rodentia; family Muridae; genus Micromys; species Micromys minutus. Next base: position 39,626,590 of record NC_137957.1, on the reverse strand, counting down.
TTGGTTGATAATGTTCTTCTCATGGGGTTACCTTTTCTAATCTTCCAAATATATACTTTTCTCTTCAGCTGTGATTTACTAACCCTCTCTATATTTCGGCAGATAAAAGATTGCATACGTTTCTTTTTTCTTCACTGCATCAGTATTGTTACAAATTCAATTCTTCACACTTTGGTAATTTCTTATTTTTCACTTTGAATTTTTCCCTCAATGGTGTCTTTCAATGTATTTATCTGACAGTTTCTTTTTCATGTTCATTCTCTAATTTCAGTTTCTGGGGATATTAATTTTCTACTGTGCTGTTTCTATTCATCTCCCATGTGGTGGATAATTTCCTTAAGTAAATTGTAACTTTGGATGTATTTATTTTCCATGGTGGTCTTTCCTACCTCACCATCCCCTGCTGTCGATGCGAAACACATCTCCTCTTGATTTTAGAATGAGCTCTACCATGTGGTTTCTGGTCATTAGGGCAAGTCTCAGTCATGAAGTTTACAATGCTCTCATGATGATATATTTTTTTGCATTATTTTCTTCACTTGTGATCCTATCCACACAAGCAACACATTCTGAGCTGACTGGTTCCGTGGTCCATTCTAGGCTTTTCCGTTTCTCACTAAAGAAGTTTTCCTTTTCTCCATGAGTTACCAGGAGATGCTTTTCTTGGCACCTTTCTGCTTTTATACAATTGTACACACATTTTTTTCTTACAACTTTATTTTAAAGAAAACAGACATACATGTACAGATTTTTAAAGGCATTTTGGCATAAAATTATATGAAATATTTTTGTCAGTACTTGATTTTTTTAAAGGTTTGATAGTATGCATTGAAATCTTACTAGTTACAATGAGCATAAAGTACATGTAAAATAAAACATAACATGGAAATAGTCAGAGTTCTCTTGGTATGTATAGATTAAACATAATAATTTTTAAATACCAAAAATTGCTCTGGAGTTACTAATGATTTAAGGCCTAGGTGCACCCCACTCTGAGAGGGTGCTATACACTTATTGTTTTTTGTTTTTGTTTTTTTTTTTTTCTAAGAAGGGATGAGGCTTACACTTTTTGGTCTTTCTTTTTTTTTGAGCTTCATATGGTCTGTGAGTTGTTTCTGGAGTGTTCAAATCTTTCTGCTGCTAGTATCCAATTATCAGTGACTGAGTATTATGTCTGCTCTTTTGTGACTGGGTTATCTCACTCAGGATGAAATTCTATAGATACATCCATTTTCCTAGGAATTTCATAAAGTCATTGTTTCTAATAGCTGAGTAGTACTCCATTGTGTAAATATACCACAGTTTTTGTATCCATTCATCTACTGAAGGACATCTAGGTTCTTTCCAGCTTCTGGTTATTATAAATAAGGCAACTATGAACATGGTGGAACATGTGTCTTTATTGTATGTTGGAGCATCTTTAGGGTATATGCCCAGAAGTGGAATTACTGGATCTTCAGGTAGTACTATGTCCAATTTTCTGAGGAACCACCGGACTGATTTCTAGAGTGGTTGTAACAGCTAACAGCCCCACCAACAGTGGAGGAGTGCTCCTTTTTCTCTGAATCCTTGCCAGCATTTGCTGTCTTGTGAGTTTTTGATCATAGCCATTCTGAATAGTATGAAATGAAATCCTAGGGTTGTTTATATTTGCATTTTCCTGATGACTAGGGATGTCAAGCATTTCCTTAGGTGCTTCTCAGCCATTTGATATTCCTCAATTGAGAATTCTTTGTTTAGCTCTGTACCCCATTTTTTAATAGGATTGTTTGATTCTCTGGAGTCTATCTTGTTGCGTTCTTTGTATATATTGGATATTAGACCACTATCAGATGTGAGATTGGTAAAGATATTTTCCCAATTTGTTGGCTGCTGTTCTGTTTTCTTGACAGTGTCCTTAGCCTTGCAGAAACTTTGCAATCTCATTAAGTCTCATTTATCGATTCTTGATCTTAGAACATAAGCCATTGATGTTCTGTTCAGGAAATTTTCTCCTGTGCCTACGTGTTCTATGGTTTTCCCCAGTTTCTCTTCTAATAGTTTCAGTATACCTAGTTTTATGTGGAGATCTTTAATCTACTTGCACTAGAGCTTTGTACAAGGAGATAAGAAAGAATCTATTTTCATTCTTCTGCATGCTGACTGCCAGTTGAGACAACACCATTTGTTGAATAGACTGTCCTTTTTCCATTGAACATTTTTCTGCTCCTTTGTCAAAAATCAAGTGACCATATGTGTGAGAGTTCATTTCTGGATCTTTTATTGTTCCATTGATCTACCTGCCTATATCCGTACCAGTACCATGTAGTTTTTAACACAATTGTTTTATAGTATAGCTTGAAGTCAGGGATGGTGATTCCCGCAGAAGTTGGCATGTTGTTGAGAATAGATTTCAATATTCTAGGTTTTTTGTTATTCCAGATGAATTTGCACATTGCTCTTTCCAACTCTATTTAGAATTGAGTTGGAATTTTGATGGGAATTGCATTGAATCTGCAGATTGCTTTTGGTAAGATGGCCATTTTTACAACGTTGATCCTTCTAACCCATGAGCATGGGAGATCTTTCTGTCTTCTGAGATCTTCTTCAATTTTCTTCTTCCAAGATTTGAAGTTCTTGTCACACAGGTCCTTCACTTGCTGTCAGTGACTGGCACCTGTCTCTCCTGTGGATCTGAGGGCCTTTGGGCTCAGGAAGAAAATTGCTTCTGAGTGTTCAGCCTTTTGTGGGCAAGCAGTGAGTTCTGGTGACAGTGACTCAGCTCTTTGTGGCTCAGGTGTGGGAGCTCTTGTGAGACTGTTCTGGGAGCTCAGCCCTCTCCCCACAGGTCCTGAGTACTACTGGCAAGGGCCTGGTTCTTTCTCTAGGCCAAAAAGCACCCTTTTTTGAGAAAGCACCGTACTCTCTGCTCTCTGAGAACTCCTGTTGTGTCCTCCCTTCAGCCTATGTGTCAAGTTCACCTCTGGTCCAGATGTAAAAGTGCCTGTGGAGCTAATCTTTGAGCACCATCTTTCCTGGGCAGATCCTGGTTCCCTCTGACAAAAGCCAGGCCCTTACTGCAGGTCAGTTAGGAACCTTTCCCTCGAGTACCACTAAGCACTCTCTGTGCTCAAGGTACTCAAGACACAAGCTCACCAGGCCTGTGCCCCAGGTACTCTTCTGGTCCAGGTGTAAAAGAGCCTGTGCATCTAGTCTGCAAGCACAGCCTTTCCAGGCAGATCCCGATTCTGATTCCCTTGGACAGAGGCCTGGCCCTTACTGTGGGCCGGAGAGAAATCATCTCCTCAAGCACCACCAGGCATTCTCTGTGCTCTGGGTACTCAAGGTACAACCTCACCAGGCCTATGCCCCAGGTTTTCTGTATTTACATTTCAAATATTATCCCCTTCCTCCCTCTACTCCCCTTTCCCCTACACTTGTTTTCACAAAGGTGCACCTTTTCCTAATCACCCTCTCCACCTCAGTGCCTTGGAAAGGAAAAACACACCCTCACTGGACCCTCTAATTCCGGAATTTCTACAGTGAAGTGTGAGTTTGAGAATTCCCAGAAATTCACAGGACAGTTATCGCACTGTATTATAGCACCTAAGGAAAAAAGCCTGTCTCAAGTGAGGTGGAAGTTGTGGATGGAAACTAGGGTTGTCTTGTCTTTATACTTGTGCTTAAAAGCAGACACACACACACACACACACACACACACACACATACACACAATCACCACCACCACCAATATCAATAACAAAAGCATTCCCTCTGTAAACAAACAGCAGCATATCAGTTTAAGCATAGGTTTAAGAACTCTCCTAGTTTTGTAGTACAAACTCTATCACTGCTGTCTTATACCCCACGCCTTCTCTACATTCATCTCTATGTAAATAACTTTACATATCTGAAAATTCGAATTACCCTAAGTGTCAACCTCACAGAAGTCTGTAAGGGTTAGTGAATTAACAGTTGTGAATTCCCGTAAAGTAGTCTTAGCCCTGAGAAGTAGCTGATGGAGAAAAATATACCTCCTCCCTCCCTCCCTCCCTCCCTCCCTCCCTCCCTCCTTCCCTCCCTCCCTCACTCACTCACTCTTTCTCCCTCTCCTTCCCTCCCATCCTCCCTCTTTCTTCCTCTCCCTCCCCCTTACTCCCTATCCCCTTTTAGTAAGAGTATCTCCAAAAGCCTGAAACAAGGGGGGGAGGGCTTGGAGCCAAGTGAGCTTCTGCCCTACTTTGCCTCAGTATTTTTACTTCCTCACTTGTAATCAGAGGTGCCTATACCAGAAACACAGACCAGAGAAACTTCTAAATGAAAATGTAAACGTGTCTACCTCATGCCAAATTTCTTCCTTCTAGGATTCTGGGGCTGGGACTCTGTCACAGATTTGAGCAATGGTGTTATAAAACAGACTGACAAGGCTGTGAATTGCAACACTACATCAAGCTGGGGTTCTAAGCTGTTAGACTTTTTACTTTTACTTTTTTTTTTTTTTTTTTTTTTTTTTGCTTTGGGTTTTTACCCCATATGTTTAGTATTTCTGGAGCCCTACTTACAATGAACCGGGATGTCTGTTTCCCAGGGAAACAGAGTTTCCGGGGTTCAAATCAGTCAGGATGTTGCTGTGTAAGGGTAGGGAATGATGACATGTGAGAATTAGTAAGAAGAGAGCTCTGGGAGGAAAATGTACATTTTTCTGTGCTCTGCTCCCTTCAGAATCCTTCTGTGGTTGCATCATTCATGTCTATGCTGTCTTAGCTTTCCCATTATGTTGTGAGCATCCTGAGATAAGAACTGTGCCTTGTGTATTTTCCGGCTACAAACAGCAATGGCTGTAAGGACAACAGATTATCTTTACCGCATGCCAGCTGTCACACTGAGTCCTTTATAGGCATTGTGTTGAGATAGCAGATGTTACTTTTATGCTGAAGTTGCTTCAGAGTATCACTTGGTTAAGTATGATACAGTTAGGTTTGGAACCAAGAGTTACACAACTCCAAAATTGGTGCCTTTGGTGGGTAGATTGCCCATGACTCTTTCATAAAATGAGAGTTTGTGTCAGTAACTAGTGGGCCACAGCATCATGAATCACCCCTGCTAGGAGGCAGGCAGATATAGAAAAGGTGTTAAACTCAATACTTTTTCATAACGGTGACTGAAATATCTAACACAGCTTAAAGAGCAGAATTGTTTAATTTAGCTTCTGGTTTCATGATCTTCAATCTACCGAGGATAAAAGTTCTTGGTAAAGGTACACAGTTCTCTTTATGGACAACGAGGACTGAGAAAGGAGATGGTACCTGTACCATTCTAGGTCATTTTTTGCCTTTTCTTTACCCACAAGTCCAGGGCATGATGCTGTCCATATCTAGAGTGAGTCTTCTTCATGCTGGTAAATCTATTCTCCCCCATACCTACCAGTGTGCATTATCAATCTCCTAGATGGTTTAAAATGTTAACAACTAGGCAGGATTAATTTCATTTGGTATGATTGGAAGAGATGTGTTTTCTACCCTTTAAAAATACCTATAGATAGACATTTCTTCCCATTATCTCTAGAGGTTGGAGGATGCTGCACTGTGCACATTGTACCATTTCTGAGGGATGTGCCCTCTTCTCAATGTTGTTGATGCTAGGCATTCTTTTTGCCCGCCCCCTTTGGCTCTCCAAGGACAAGGACCCACATTGTTCTTAATGTCTTAGAATCTAGAAACAAAGGGAAGGGGTGATTTGCTAAATTTATTAGGATTATGTTGAAAAAATAATCACAGAATAAGGGGTCATAGAAACATTACTGAACCATAATTGAAAATATTGTGCAGAAAAGTATATAATATGTGGGGCAGAGCTTTGAGACCTAATGATATTCTCTGGTGGTTAACTTTGATGTCATAAGGAATATAAATCAGGGCCCAAGGGCCATGGGTTGACCTACATTCCATACTTTCTGAATGATGGATTTGATCTTAAATTTCTTGTCTCTGAAATGGGAGTAACATGTAATAGTTGTCTCTGAAAGCCAAGAGTAGGTTGGGGAAATGGGGTAAGGCTGACAGCCCAATCCCCAGAACCCATGGATTGAAAGAAAGAACTGATTGCTGCAAGTTTTCTATGACTTTTACATATGTCCTATGATATAAACAAACACAAACATACAATACCACCCCCCCACACACAGAGAAAGAAAGAGGGAAAGAGAGCATAAATGTGTTAAAGTAGGTGAATGTCACATCATTTGGTATATAGGAAAGTACTGTAAATCATAAGGCTTTTTATTGTAGTAATGAAAATCACATCACCCTTCCCCTGATTTTCAGTGTCTAAGACATTAAGAACAATGTAGATTCTTAGCATTGATAAGCCAGAAATGGAAGATAAGTGGAATGTGCAGTGGTAAGGGGGAAGTACACTTCCATGAAATGCTGCACAGTGCAGCAGCAGCAACACTGATTTGAAGATACACAATGTGCATTTTCTACTGGGCAAGGGGAGAACTGGTAGTTTGAGGGTGTAAGGCAGAAGAAGTGAGGGCAACATGTTTGGGAGAAGCCACAGGAGATTCAGCTCCACTGGGGTTGGGATGCTCTAAGCTTTGCTTAGACATAGGTCTTACTGAATATGGTTTGTTCTTAAACATTCAAGCTGAAGTATGTGACCCTAGTGTGGTGTTATATGGAAATACAGCTTCTGGGCTACCATTAAGTTTGGAGGAAGTCATGAGAGTAGACTTTCATATGAAGTTAGTAGTTTTATAGAAATACATCTCTCTCTTTCTCTCTCTCTCTCTCTCTCTCTCTCTCTCTCTCTCTCTCTCTCTCTCTCTCTCTCACTTCTTATTCCAAGAAAGCAAAAATTTATAAGCCAGAAAAAGAGGCATTAATAGAAACTAACCACACCAAACTCTGATTTGAATTACAGATTCCTTGAGGAAATGAATTTTATGGCTTAATTCTAATACTGTATGATATTTTTCTGTTTCAGCCTGAGTGAATTAAGAGACTAACAAAAAGTCTAAACAATCTTGAGGAATATTGGAACTAAACTCAGTATTTATTCTGAAACATGATAGCCACTCACTGGAAGTCAATCTCAAGCAAAAACTTGACAAACATGGAATTATCTTCTTTGTATCTGCCCAATCGTCCAATTCCTTGTATCTTTTCTACTGCAGATATAATTCACTCTATGGAGTTGCTAATATTGAATTTTCAGTAAGAATGTGTTGTTTTAGATGTTAGAGTCAGCTAAATCTAAATACACAGCCCCTTTCAACCCAGACATGAAAAGCTTTCCTGCTCATCTCCAGGGATTTGATTTGAAGAGATGATCCATATTTTGAGTCAAAATGATGATAAAGAATAGAACCCAGTTCATCTTGGGGATCAATAGTGGAAGACTCTTATCCTACTTTCAAACCACAGTAATTGATAAGATCTGTATTCTGGTGACCCTCAGATTTCTCTGCTTCTGAGTAACAAAGATGTGGGAAGGTAGGTATATGAGACATTAATAGTGATAGTTATTTTAAAAAGACATGTCATCATGTGGAATTTATAAATGTGCTACAACCATATATTTCCTTCCATGAATTAAGGGGAAAAAGTGACTGGATGTCAGAGTCTCTGGAGTAAGAAAAAGAGGGCTTCAGTGGTAACACCTACTGTCTCCACTGTGATAAGTTACTTCTGCCAGGTTTATATGGCTGATTGATCATGGCTGTGGAATGACCTTCTTGTTGCCGGCAAACCTAACCTTCAGAGTTTGGTAGCAGCAAAGATTGACTTTGTGCTTCTCATAGTATAGTTGGAGTAATTCAGAGAGGAGAATTACAGATCTCACCCTATTGTGCTGGTAAGGAAACTGATTTAGAAACCTGTTTGCAGAAAGCCATTTTAACTGCATTATGGTCCAAAATTGGACACTCCTTTGGAGACAGAAAGAAATTTGATCCCTCTGTCAATGACAGGAGAGGGTTCATCACCCACATAATAGAAGCTTGTATGTGGTAGGTGATTCCTCAATATTTCTCAGAAGTTATAAAGCAAACAAAATCAACTCTGGGGGTAATGTAATTGTGAGGAAACTCAGGACCATGTGAAATGCAGACCTGTGCCTTCAGCAAAGAAACTGACTTGACCATCACAGAAATACACCTTTCCTGTGATGGCTCTAATAAGACAGTTTCCAATATCATGTAGGTCAAGTTCATGTCCTACCAAGGGGCTACAGAAAGCCTTCTGAGGCTGTCTAGTTGACTACACCAACTTTCAGTGGGGTTACACACTTATCTTTCCCCAATTGAAGCCTGATTTCTATTTTGTTTTGTGTATTCTCAGTGCAGAAAAACACAAATCATCTTTTCTATATTATAAATCCCTTTGACTAGAAGGCAATTCTGAAAGAAGATTAATTCTTCATCATCTTTTTTTTATGCTGAGGACTCAAATTTTGCAGGCATTCTTCTCCTGGGTCCTGCATTCTGCCTCATAATTCACCATTATTAGGTAGAGCCTCCCAATATCTTTCCACAGTTTTTGGTTGTGCCTAACCAGAGACAATCATGATGAATGAGTCTCTACAATGAATGTAAGCATTTTGGGCCCACAAGGCTCTCTGTTTAGGTAGATTGTGTCGGCCCAGAGCTCCCTACAACATTAAATGTTCTCATTATCCTTGTATCCCAAAGCAACCTCATATTGTAATGCATAAGATAGCAGAACAGAAGAAAGCATGTGGTTCCTGGGGATTTGTGTTGCAGATAAAGTTTCTTTTAACTTGTTGAGGGCACGTGATTGGGTGAGAAAACATGTTGCCTTTCCACAACTAATACTGCAAAGTTAGAATGTAATAGGGCATCCTGTGAATTGGGGTTGTCATAGTAAGATATGCATTGAGGCCTATCAACAAGCAGTACTGTGTTCAGGAAGGGGAGGAGTACAATACAGAAGAGCTGTGGATATTAGTTTGTAGAATAAAGGCCTAAAACTAGAAGCTGAGGTATAGTAAAAAGTAAGTTCTCCTTTTTCGGGGCTTCAACCAGAGTTGAATATGATCTGTGAGTCTTCCTGTGTTTCTTTATATAAGCCTAGCTATGCTGAAACAGATCTCAATGATACAGGGGACATTCAGTGTTTACCTAATATATACCTTTGAGGACAATGTTATTTGTCACAGGCAAAATCATCTCCTTCTCTGGAGTTGGCAAGATGATAAATTTCCTGCCTGAGAGGTTGATGATTCTCTGTCTAGTTCTACAGTAAACCCAAGAGACAGCCAGAATTTATCTTTCCTTTAATTTCCGAACATCTCACTCCAAAGGGATCTGCAACCATAGAGCTTTGACTTTGGTCTTTTAAGTCAGCAGTGTGAGAGAAAGTGAAGGAGGAGCTGCAAATGAAATTGGCAAACAAAAAAGTTCCCTTGAGCCTTAAACCCACAGAGTTTGCATCTTTTTAATAGTCAATACAGCATGAGTTTAGTAGCACAGATTAAGGAATCACCTGACTTCATATAGGAGCCCACATTCACTCATTTGGTAGGGGCATGACCTTGAGCAAGCAAAGGCATTCCATTTTCTGTTCTCCATATCTTTCAAGTGGAAGCTATAATAAAATCTATCTTACATGGCTATAATATGTTAGATATAAAAAGCTTCCATCGGTGCCTAATGTCATCTAAAGAAATAACTCTCACTTCAAAGGACTAGAAGATGTAGTTTATTCTGGAGCCAGAATTATAATTGACCATGGCCTAAAAACATATATTCGAATCTCCCCAAATACAATGTTCTAACAAGGAAGAAGATCCATGGGATCTATAAGGTAACAACAGAACAGAGGATATTATACAGCAAGGCACTTGAAAAACACAGTGTATCCTGGGTCAGAATGTTTGACTTTTGTTCCTGTCTAAAAGAACTGCAGGGGCAAAAATGGAGAAGAGACTGAGGAAAATGTGGTTCAGTGACTGGCCCAAGTTGGAATCCATGTCAAGGGGGAGGTTCCAAGGTCTTTCACTAGTACTGATGCTATGATGTGCTTACAGACAGGTATCTAGCATGGCTGTCTTCTGAGAGGCCCAAGAATCAGCTGATTGAGACAGACACAGATAGTTACACCTATCCATTTGACTAAAGTTGGGGGGGGCTGTGGTTAAATTAGGGAAAGGCTAGAAGAATCTTAGGAGGAGGTAACCCCATAGAAAGACCAGCAGTTTTACTAAACCCAGAACCTTGAGATCTGTCAGACACTGAGCCACCAATCAAGCCGCATACTGGAGTTGGTCCATGGCCCCCTGACAAATATATAGCAGAGAACTGCTGGTTCTGGCCTCAGTGGGAGAGGACACTAGAGACTTGAGACCTCAGGGAGTGGGGAGGCCTGATAGGGGCATCCTCTTGGAGACAGAGGGAGGAGAAATGTGATAAGGAACTTTGGGATGGGGGTCTGGGAGGGGGAAATGGCTGGACTGTAAAAAAAAAGAGTAAAAATAATAAAAATAATACAGTGTTTTTAAGACTCCATCAGTGAACTATTAAATAGAGGGCAAGTTACAAGATAGGTGATTGATGACACCTTTAGCTTCTGTGTTGGTCAGGACTAATGGTCTGGTAAGTCAATGCATTCTTAGCATTCTTTCTTGCTTTCATAGTTTCTGCTAATCAAGGGTACAAGATCTGCCACCGAGGTGTACAAAGAAGTGCTATTTGGGAGACCAAAGGTACTCCAAGATTTAAGTATAATTAGACTCTGGACCTGCAACATTCCAGACTTGCTAAATTACTGCCATTCTAATAGTCAGCTGGACTTTCCCTATAGCCTTTCTAGGAATTCTTATCCATACTAGAATATGGTAAGTACCCTAAATAATGACAGCAGTGTCACTAACACATGCAAAAAAAAATTTGTCTCCCAGAAACAGTGCAGTCTTGCAGTAATGCTTCTCATTTCTAACTGTTGGACATGATCTTAAAAATAACCTAGGATGTGGCAATATAATTCTCACAGAAACAGGGAGAAAATAGCTTGGAGCTGGATTGCTAAGCCAGGCCAGTGTCTGATATTAAACTTTCCCTGCAGTCATATTGAAGTCCTATTACTGTATATTGCTTTGAAAGCAGAGGCTGAGACCACTGTCCTCAAAGTGCTGCAGGCATACATGATTGGTCCAAACAGCCTTCTTATTTTCTGATGGAATCATTCATCTGATGATCTGAGGCAAAGGGTTGATTTTTCTGTTAACTAATGGTCTGTTTTTCCTCATTTTTTTCCATAGATACCAATAAGGGATGGATAAATTCCAATTTGCCTTGTTTATAGATCTAATTCTCTGTAGATTAAGTTCTTATAATTACAAATGGTGGCAGAAAAAAATAAGTAGTATTATATTTAATATGTATACATCAAAAGTGTTTCCTGTAATGAAAGAGATGAATAAGGTGAAATAGTACATTGTTGAATTGAAGATGAATATGTAAAAATTAAACATAGCTTTGAATGCTTACTATAGATTTTCTGTTAACTCAAAATTTATATTCATATTTGATTTTTTTAAATTTTGTGTACTTAAACAAGTCCAAGCTGCAAAAATGACATCTGTGTTTGTATAAGACAACAGACATCATTTGAATTTATTAATATAAAGCATTTTGCACCTACCAGAGATTCAAATAACCATTGCAGTAAGCAGATGGTAAATATAATAAATAATCTGTCTTTCAATGACATTTATATCTTTTTCTCACTCAGCAATGGGAACCTAAATAGGCAAATGGACTTTTTTATAGTTATATTCCCAAGAAACCTTCTCGGAAATGGCTTTTATCAGAAACTTGTTTTAAATGTGGTGGATTGGATATCATCTAACCAAGTGATCTACACTTTATGGTGCAAAAGTTTTAAGCTATTTGAGAAAAAATACTTAATTTACAAGAGTGTTCAAATATAAATAAAAACCTAAAGTGTTTTCTGAAATGAAAAACATTTTAGAAAGACTGCTTCAACTTATAGGCATTTAAATGTAAATTTTTGCTTCCAAACACTTATTCTAATATACAAAGAAAATATCTGAGAAGAGAAAAATAAAGACATTTAAAGTCTTCAGTCTGAAGGAGAAAAAGATCTCTGGTTTTCAGGTGTGTGGCATGGGTTGTTTTGAGGCCCTGTCCAGAGTTGATACTCTATTGCTAGAAGGAGGAGTTGAGAGACTCTCTGGGTCACTATGGTGGGACAGCACCCAGCATTAGTCAGTTAACTCCACCACTCCCTCTCTAGGTCCTGTGGATTTTTAGATTTCACTCCATTAAAACTGATCCCATCCCAGAACAAAGGCACAACTTTCTGCCATTTCTGGAACATAGGCTTTGTTCTTGTCTGCCTTGGGAAGATTTCATCCTAATGACTATAGTCCTAGTCTTGGCTTCTTCCTCTTCCTTAAACAGAGTTTCAGAGGAACACAGAAGGGAGGAAATGCCTACCTGGGACATCAGATGTAAAACTGTGGGGCTGAAGGGATCAAGGGTCCCCTCCTGGGGCCATCTGCAGCTTGCTGTGTCTTTGGGCCTGAGGACTTCCAGAAGTTTCCAGGGCCACCTGCTAGTTATTTGTGCAGTGGATCTGTTGGTATGTGTTCCAGTGTAACTGCTTAGCTACTCTAGTCTTGAAACTTAGAGTCATGTCACATAGCATTGTTATTATCTTAGGGTTTAACTGCTGTGAACAGACACCATGACCAAAGCAACTCTTATAAGGACAACATTTAATTGGAGCTAGCTTTAAGATTCTGAGGTTTCGTCCATTATCATCATGGTGGGAAGCATGGCCCTGTCCAGGCAGTCATGGTGCTAGCAGACATGGGGCTAGCAGAGAGTTCTTCAACTTGTTCTGAAGGCAGCTAGGAGAAGACTCTCTATGCCCATCCCCACATTGACATATGTCCCCCAACAAGGCCATACCTCCTAATAGTGCCACTCCCTGGGCCAAGCATATTCAAACCACCACAGTCACTATTTGTTGAGAAGAGAAAATGAATGAGAAGCAGTTTACTCTTAACTTCTTGCCAGGTTATCATTGAATACTGGCCTTTAGTTTTTTAAATAATTGTTGGTCCTCAAACACTTAAGTCATTGCTTTATTCTCTTTTTAAAAAACATCTATTTATCTTGTGAGGTCTGTAAATGGGGCAGGAAACATGCTCAAGGAAGTCCCCCCCCCCCTTTTTTTTTTTTTTTTTTTTTTTGCTGCATTGACAAATGCCACAGGTCAAGAACTTACAAAAATATTTTTTGCTATAGAAGCAAGAGAGAAAGCTACTCTATAACTAAAAAGAGATTGGTCTGAAAAGGTGGCTCAGCAATTAACAGCACTTGCTTCTCTTGCAGAGGATCTGAATTCAAATCTCTGTACCTATGGCAGATGGCTTACAACCACCCATGACTCAAGCTCTTGGGGAATCTTATTCTTTTCTGGTTTCTGCAGGTATCAGACATCAGGCAAAAAAGTAGCTCATAAACATATGGGAGACAAATACCTATACACATAAAATAAAATTTGAACAAAAGGAGAAAGAAATAATTGTAGAGTAGAGTTCTGTACCTTACCAAAATAGATATTTTGTGCCTTTGTTTAAAAAATACACTTTGCAATTTAAGAATATAAAGAATCTATGAAGCTAAAGAAGGCAGCCCTCATTGGTGAATATAGTAGTTGAGATGTAGGCACAAGAATCAGGAATTCAATCATCCTTGCTTAAATTTAAAGACAACCAGAGCTCCATGAACTATATTCTCTCTCAAACAAACAACCAAAAGAAATGTTTTTTCAAGCTATATGTAGCTGTTCATTATAAATAAATCACCATTTAATACTGGTGAGATTTCTAGCATGGGTTAGAGAGTCAGCAAGAATTTGAAATCTTTCTGTGAGATCTTTCAAAATGTGACAAAACAATTTTTCCAAGTGGGCGTGAGCTGCTCAAATCCATTCGCACTCTCTTCAGATTCTTCTGCTTCAATCTGCTGTTTGACAAAGTATGTGAGTTTATCCAAAAGTGGTTTTAACTTATACCTGGTGACAATTGCTTAAATGCAATTCTCCCAAATTCTTATGTGTATGGTGTCCTGAGCAAAAGTTTGCTATCCTGGGCAGACCTTCAGAATTCCACCAAAGACCATCCCAATAAAAAGGCATACTGGGAAAGGATTTCCAGATAATTGGTGTTGTTCAGAATTTAGGGGTGGAGCAATTCCATGAAAACAGTTCTTTTAGTACTTATAATATTCCCCCAACCCTCAGTTCATATGCAAACAGAGGTAAAAATTCCTAATGGAGAACCAGAGGACATCATGTAGTCCTGAGAACTCATGGAGCAGATCCACTGACTAAGCCAGAATATTTGGAAATTCAGGATGCACACAGCATTCTCTCATTCTTCTATAACTGTAGACAGCTGTATATCATTTTCAAGATGTTGATTACTTAAGGTAGTAGAATACACAGAATGGAGTGGGCTTACTTTTGGGAAGAACAATGAACTCACCAAGTTTTCAGCTCAAACACTTGGCTTTTGTCTTTCCAGGTTCTATTAAGCTGATCCCACATACTTTGCAGAAATGCCCTTGGGTTGCAGGGCTTATGACCTTTTATTTTGGTGACTTTTTGTTTTCAAATGGGGATGAAAAAGAAAGAAAGAAACAAAGAAAGAAAGAGAGAGAGAAGGAGGGAAGGAGGAAGGAAGGAAGGAAGGAAGGAATATGAAACATGCATGCTGAATAAAGATCTAAAGTGTTTTTGCCAGAAATCAAGAGAATTGCCTTGACTCTGGTGGAGAAGGGATTGGAGCTGGACTTGAGTCTAGTGAAAACTACTCTAAGCTTCATAATGACACAAATCATGTAGTCATGAAAAAGGGGGGAAAAGAAAAGGGCTTTCACATCATAACTTCATAATGCCCTTGGGGTTTAAATTAAGACTTTACTATTTACTTACCAGGTTATTTAACTTCTGTATGCTTCAGTTGTTTACAGGTATAATGAAGAGCATGCTGCCATTTACTCATAGGTTTGGATGAAGAATTGCAAGCCATAATGTTAGATATTTCACATAACATAATAAACAGAGTAAGGTGATTAAACCAAAGAGCCTTTGATGAAGATGAAGAGGAGCTTGCAGATAGAAACTAAAATTAGAGTGTTTGTGATGGCCCATAGAACATGGACAAAATACCAAGATGTCTCATTAAGGGGGATGGCTGTAGTATTTTATTTTACTGAAGGTAAAAAACTCCATTAGAATATCTGTGAGCTGTTCTATGAGTTCACATAAATTTATTCTTGGTGTTTATCCATTGGTACTATGCTGGTAGAACCACATATCATAATCTGTGTATGTTTAGAAGTATAAATGCTTATTCAGATATCTGGGCTTATCATTTAGAATTTGGGGATTCTAAACTTAAGAGTTTATGCAAGCACTTGCACTTTTGGAGGACTTAACCGTACTCTATTTCAAATTCTCCCTTCAAGTCTGAAGATAGAATTCAGTGGTTTGGCACTAGCGTGAACTAGGTCCTAGCTTTAGCCCTCAGAGCTGAAAATAATGAAGGAACAAGATAGGCAAACTCTGCCTTCTGCAGCAGTCCTCCAGGACCCTGAGAAGTAAAACGAGCAACCGACTTTCAGTTATCCATTGTGTGTGCATTTCTGTGTATGTGCACGAATTTAAGAAGTGTCTTGGTTTCATTTCCTGTCACTGTGATAAAATATCCTGACCAAGACAACTTAAAGAAGAAATCCTTATTTGGTTTACAATTCCAATTACATTCCATCATTGTGGGGAAGTTAAGGCAGATCAAATGTGAAGCTAGAAGTCACATTGCATACATAATGAAGGGCAGAGATCTTTGACCTGATGTGTGCCTGCTAATGTTGTCCCTGCTCTCTCTTATTCATAACCTCCTTCTTAGAGAATGGTACTGCTCATAGTAAACACAAGTACTCTCATCCCAATTCATGCAGTCAAGGTACTTTCCCAAACATGTCTGTAAGGTTAACCTGACTGACACAATCTCTTGTCAAACTCCCTATCCAGGTGATTCTAGTCATGTCAAACTGATGTTTAAAACTAGCCAGCTAAAGAGTTTATATAGATACAGAGTATAATTGATGTATTCGGGTCAAACTTAGAACAGATCTGCTAATTATGCTACCATTATTTTAGCATTACATATGATATAAGCTCTTCTACCTAGTAGAAAATTTCATTTTGAATTTTTTTTCAGCATCTACTAAAATACATTGAATTACAAGTGAAGTCCAGATCCCAGGCACACTTCTTTAAAAATATAAATCATTGCCTAACTTCTATGACAACCAACTTATGCTTCTTTCTATTTCCGGTAAAACTTGAAATGACACTGACCCAAATCATTGCCAACTTCAACACCAAATTAAGCTGTTCTGACTCTCCTATGTAGTTTTCATCTTGATATATCATTACAAACTTCATAAGCTGAGAGCACTAAGTTATACAGACTGAAAGGTTGGCAGGCAGATATTCAAACGTTATTGGACTGCATTCAAGTCTTTTTCTCTGTGCTAATCTATGCCTCCATTCCTCTTGACCACTCCTTGTTGTGACATCAGAATTAATTCAAATCAACACTACTTACTAAGTATTTATTAATGGTTCCTGCTGTCGAGAACTTCAGTGAAAAATACAGATGAAAGGGTTATGTTATCATGAGAAATTGTCTGGACAGGTACATTAGAGTTTTATCACAGAGCCACTGATGAAATGACATAAGATGTCTGGGTACTGAGACCCCTTCTTCTTTTAAAACAAAACAAACACCAGCATGAAGACAGAAGACACATTCCATCAAACATTTTGTCCCCTCTTACCATGATCTCAGGGGCAGCACTAGAATCTTGGGTGTGGTGAGAGTGGGTTGAACTGGACTGTTTCAGGAACCCATCTTGCTCTCTATAATGCTGACTGTCTCGCATATCAAAGAGTATGATACCTGCTTCCATAAAAGAAGGTGCCTTTTAAAATAAGTACCACTCATAGGCACCTGTGTGGATGACACATCTGGAGGAGGAAAAACTGAGTTTGGATCAACCTCATATACCAAAAATAAAGTTATCCAAAGTCTATATATAACTTAGATACTATGACAGGAATCTGAAAAATGAATCTCTCTCTCTCTCTCTCTCTCTCTCTCTCTCTCTCTCTCTCTCTCTCTCTCTCTCTCTCTTTCTCTCTCTTTCTCTCCTTTAATCTGATTCTACTAAAGTATAAAGTAATCAGATAACACAAACGAAACAGGAAATTTACTCATGGTTCTACTTGAAAACTGTTCTACATGGCCAGAGACACAGCTCAGCAAAGCATTTGCTTAACATGTATAAAGCCTTGTCTTTGATCCTAAATAAAACACTGTGTAAACATACATATGTGATAGGCAGTAAGTAAACAACACATCAGATAAGCTGTTGGATCTGTAGAAAGATGCTTAGAACAAACTAGACTCAAGAGGGAGTAAGGGACTACTAGTTTCCTTTTGGTCCAGAGTAGAACAGTTCACAAACCCAGGTTTTCTTGGTCTTTCATCTCTCCTAAGCTGTCTTCACTTCCTCTTTATCTCTGTTTAGATTACACAAAAGTTTGTGACCATGTACAGCTCCCTCATTGTCATCTCTGTCTGTGGAAAACCAGTAAGAACCATGCAGCATAACACAGTACTTCCCATACACCTGGTAGAGCACAATCCCTAAAGGCTTTGTTTACATGTGACAATTATCACCATTTCTGTTCAGGTGTGGAGGAAAACCTGAGATAACCATTGTTTGTTTTCCTTATAGGACTTGAGTCATTCAAATTCCCAAGTCCCATAGTTTTCCATCCCATCTTTCACTGTTTTTATGTTGTCTTTCTGTTTTTGTCTTAGTATGGTAAGCATGGCACAAGGTTGTCATAGTGTCACTTAGGGAGGACTCTATCAACAGCTGCTGCTAGCTACACATACCTTTGTATTCTCCCATGTTTTAGCCACATATATGATCAATGGTCATCAAGAAGGCATCCCTGAATTCCTGTTAGATTTTTCTATATTTGTAAGATTTGGTTATGTTATTTAAAACCCCAGAACATTTTATGGACCCCAAAGCAGTGATTCAAAGTCATTTTCTAAAGATAGGCTTGAGTCTTAGGAGTTGGGTGGCCTGACAGTAATAACCTTGAGCATAATTAAGCAGATCAAGCTTGGTGACAAAAGAGTAACAATCCAACCTGACGCTATCTCACAGTAGATTATTAACTGGACTCGTTTCTTATTCAAGTTATTCCTAATGAACTCACAGTAGAATTGTTCACTCTCCCCACTGTATACTGACACATGCTTATAGGTCTCAGAAAACCCACAATCATTCTTTGTGTCTAGCATTGTGTCACCAAATTACATTATCCCGGGAACATCAGAGAGAAAGCCTTCCTCTCTCCATATCATACCACAGATTCCTTCTAATTCAACTTGTTAGGAAATACCTGACCCAAACACCTCTAGTGTGGACAAATACAAGCTTTGTGTTGGATTTCAGATTTGATATTTTTGATTTACTATGCTGGTGACCCATCATTCTGAATTACCATATTGACTATGGTATAGTAGCCAAGATATATTTACAAATCAGAGCCCAGGGGCAAGGAGTGTATGTCCTTGATTTTGCTTCCTTTTCCTTACCTTATTATTACCATCCAGAAACAGAGACATGCCTGCTGCTCTATGTATTTAACCATCATCTTTCTAAATAAGTTTCTGCTGCCCTACAATCCATAAGTACAAGTCCTCTGCCCACAAATTTTCTGCCTAATTCCTGAATTTTTTATACATTATTTTAAATACAGCTCACATATGGTCTCTACCAGGCCTTTTTTTTTTTTTAATGGATTCAGTATCCTCATATGTATGGCCACACCCTAGAACTCACAGGAGTACAATCTCACTTGGAAAGAGTCCTTGCAGATGCAATGAATTCATGGATCTTGATATGCAAGCATCCTGGACTTTCTTGGTAGGTACCCATGACAAGATACACACACAAAGGGGAACAGATGGAGACAAGGAAAGGCCATCTGTAAGAGAAGTCAGACATTAAGTCAGATAAGACCAGAAGTCAGGAAATGCTAGAGTCACCAGAAGCTGGAAAGGAATATCTCCTCTAGACCTAAGGGAAAATAAATTCATGTTGCTTCAAGACAGCAGAGATGTGGTTGGTTATTTGTTACAGAACTGGAGGAGACCTTAAGAATTTCCTAAGAAACACCATCTTCCAAATCCAATCATTTGTTTATAACTGTTCTGGTCTATCCATACTGCTGAAAGAAAATTTTGTGATTTAGGTGGATTATAACATCAGAAGCAAATTCTTCACAGTTATAGAGGGTAGGAAGCCCAAAGTGAAGGTGCTGATGGATTCAGTATCTAGTAATGGCTTTCTTGAGTTTGGGTGGTATTTTCAGGGAGTGTCTTCATATGGCAAGAGAGAAATGTTAGCTTTCTACAGCTTCTTTGATGGGGACACATGACCATGTGCAAGGGCTTCAACTTCATTCTACAGTCTCCACCAAGGCTACATGTCCTAAAACTATCATTTTGCAAGACAGGATTTTAACATAGGGACGCAGGAAGTCAGACATCCTGAGGCTGCTGCTTTCACATTAGATGATAGCTTCCTGGGAAGTTACATTCTGGATTTCTTTAACATCTATCCAGTACCTAGTCTGGCACATAGGATGTGATGTTCATTGTGAAGTCACTGAAAAGATGGGTAAATAAAAACTAAGTATTTCAAAGTCTTGACTGCAAAGTGTTAAAAGAAACAGATTTACCAATGTTGGCTTTGTACACCCCTCACAAACACCCTGCCCCCACGCTGTCACTAAGTCTTGAGTTTTCAGGGCTCTTGCTGAGTTTTATTTAGCATCATATCAAATCAAAGGAAATTAGATGTTCATGCTTTTCCTTGCTTCCTGGGGTTCAACCTTCCTTTTGCCTGAGTCCTTCCTGGCTCTCAGCAAGGCAGTCCCTACATGTACCCTAAAAGTGCTGTATTCTCACCACGGGATACCAACACTCACACAGCTATTCTGGACCCCTCTTTTCCTCCTCAGCTTTCTTTGCCTTTTTATTATCATTATTATTATTATTATTATTATTATTATTATTATTATTATTATTATTATTATTTTAAAGGTGAATGTAAATGTTCAAGCTGTGCTTAAACTTAGCATGGAGACGAGTGTGTACTCATTCTGTCTTGCTTTTTCTGGTAGGGTGACATTTGCAGTATATGAGGAAAAGAACCATAAATCCATTCCTCACAATCCCTGCCACTAAGGCTTGGAAATTAGACTCATCGCCTGTCTATTTGTATTGGCTCAGACTACTATGTGACCAGAACGTTGGCTAATGTTCTGTGAAACTACATTTTCACTGATTCTAAAGGCCAGACACAAATACTTGGGGACAAATGAGCAATGTGAAAAAAGGGGTACATTGATCATCTGGAGAACCTATAGGAACCGGGACTTGGGGTGGCTATGATATATGCCAAATCTAACCAGGGCTGCCAGGGGCTGGTCATGTTGCTGTGGGCTATGATTTGACTTTCCCTCAGTTTTGTAGAGATCTGAGGAGACTGAGATGTCTTTGAGGGCAACAGAAGCTCCCTTACCTCAGGTGCACATAACTTGGAGAACTGAAGTGCTGTATAAGCCAAAGGTCACCAGAGCTGCCCCAGGCCAGTGGCTTCTGGGTCTTCTCTCCCTGAATCTAAAGAATGAATTTTTTGGACAGTGAGTTTTAGAAAGTGATTCATTGAGTTCAGAGGTCAGTGCTTAAGAGAGAGAAGGTAGAGAGGCTTGTGGAGCAGTAATGGTGCCAGAGAATGGGATATTATCAAACTGTTAGTCTAAGGTCATTTGACAAGACGCAAAGTAGAAGCTGGGGTGAGATGCCACCCCTTGAGAGGACATAAATGTGCTCATTTAGAGAGTAGAGAGATAATAAAAAAGACAACCTTTCCTCCTATTATCTTTGGTCTCTGGCTAGGTCAGAACCAAAGGCCTAAACACCCTTGACATCTCTGATCATTTGAAAGGACAAAGCTCAAACAGGGCCAAAGGCATCTTTGGCTTTTAGTTAAAGCAAAATGGTTCACTTTGTAGGTTTGCTGCCTTAAAACTGCTTGGCCAGTTTCAGCCTCTTGTCTCTATCAGTAGGTCAACTGGGAAGAGCATCTGTGGTGGCCATCAAGTATTGACTCAACACCGGCCAGATGATCAGGCTGTACATAGCCTAAGCACAGTTGCTACAGCAGCAAGCAAACCAAGCAGCTTCTGTTTTTATAGAGTTTGTTCCTAGTTGGAGGTTATGGAAAACACTGTGTGGTCTGAGTGAACACATAACCAAGCAGATGTCCTTCCAATTGTTGCTCTGCCACAAGGGGATGTGTGTGGAGTTACTCTGTGTCTTAGTCAGGGTTTCTTTTTTCCCCCATATTTTCTATTAGATACTCTTTATTTACATTTGAGATGTTATCCCTTTGCTCCGCCCTACTCCCATTCCCCATCCCCCTCCATTTGTCTTCACAAAAGTGCACTCCCTCCTAATCACCCTCTCCACCCTATTGCCTTGGCATTCCCTACATTGGGAAAACATGCCCTCCCTGGGGCCAAAAGCCTCTTCTCACATTGATGCCAGACACTGCCATCTTCAGCTACATCTGCAACTGGATCTCTCAAAGTGTGCACAAAGGTTGGCACAAACATCATGACCAAGAAGCAAGCTGGGGAGGAAACGGTTTATTCAGCTTACACTTTCCACATTGCTGTTTATCACCAAAGGAAGTCAAGACTGGAACTCAAGCAGGTCAGGAAGCAGGAGCTGATGCAGAGGCCATAGAGGGGTGCTACGTACTGGCTTGCTTCCCTGTCTTGTTCAGCCTGCTTTCTTATAGAACCCAGGTCTACCAGCCCAGGGATGGCTCCACCCACAATGGGCTGGGCCAGGGATGGCCCCACCCACAATGGGCTGGGCCAGGGATGGCTCCACCCACAATGGGCTGGGCCCTCCCCCCTTGATCACTAGTTGAGAAAATGCCTTACAGCTGGATCTCATGGAGGCATATTTTCAAGGGAGGCTCCTTTCTCTGTGATATCTCCAGCTTGTGTCAAGTTGACACAAAATCAGCCAGTACACTCTGTGAAGTGTAGTAGTATTCTGACGAATAGTAACCATTTTCTCACCCTCTGTTAGGTACTGGAAGTCTACTGAGGTGTCCTTTGTTGCTGTTAGTGAACAGATTGTCCAGTGGCTTCAACTGTGTCATAAAGGACAGAGGAGAGAAGCCAAGTGCAACACCTGTTTCTCTTCCTAGGCAATTTGACTTGGGATTTTAGGCCCTGCTGCTTCTAATAGCAGGGTGGATTTGGCATCCGAGGGTTTGATTGCTGAGACCCTGTAATAACGACCTGTATCCTTGGCTCTCACTTTCCATTGCTTACCTTAGTCACAGCATGAAACAGTGTGAGACACAGAATTAGCAGTGTCACTGGGAGCATTACTGTTTGTTTTGGGTACTGTGTACTTGTGCTAAACTTAGTTAAAAAAAAAAAACTTAGTAGGCAAACTCTGGCAACTTCTTATTAATGACAGAAAAATGGAGAGAGACAGCACAGGTTAAATTCTTCCATTTGTAACAGTGGTGGGAAAAATTTTGACTTATGTTGGTTATTATTTGGGTTGTTTTGAGGATGTATGTTTAAGGGATAATTGATCAAACATAAAATAAGCAGAAAGTCCAAGCAAAAGCAGAAGAATGGATAGAAGCTAGTTATGGATTTTAGCAGGGATGAGGCAGTTGAAGATGAATCAATTCCTTGAAATTAGCTTCCAGTACCACCTTTTTTTCCCTACGACATACTTGTGTAAATATATTTTATGTATGTATGTGCAAATGTGTGTGCATGCATGGGTTCTGGTGCATATATTTATGTGAAGGGCAAAGGTCAATTTCAGAGATATTACCCTGTTGTTTCCTACCTTACTTATCATGACAGGGTCTTACTCACTGACCCTAGAGCTCACAGACTGCAAGTCTACAGGGCCCAAGGGTCAGGGATACCATGTCTCTGCCAGGTTTACAGGTACCCACTGCCACTATGTTGAATCTTCCACACAGATGATGAGAATCACACAGGTCAGGTGAATTATGCTTTCAGCTCCAAGCACACAGTTTCTAAGGAATGGAGGACATTGCCAGCACCCATCCACAAAGACTATAGGAAAGGCTACCCAGAGACTGCCCTATCTTGGGACCCATCCTATAGACAGATACCAAACTCAGACAGTATTGCTGATGTTGAGAAGTACATGCTGACAGGAGCCTGATATAGCTGTCTGCCAGAGCCTGAGAAATACAGACGAAGATGCTTGCAGCTAACCATTGGACTGAGCACAGGGTCCCCAGTGTAGGAGTTAGAGAAAGGAATGAAGGAGCTGAAAGGGTTTGAAACCCCATATGAAAAACAGCAATATTAACCAACCAGACACCACCCACCTAGAGCTCACAGGGACAAAACCACTAACAAAAGAGTACACATGGAGGGACCCATGGCTCCAGCTGCATATGTAGCAGAGGATGGCCTTATCTGGCAGCAATGGGAGGAGAGGTCCTTGGTCCTGGGAAGGTTCAATGCCCCAGGGTAGGGGAATGCTAGTGCATTGAGGGGGGAGTGGGTGGGTAGGTGGTGGAGCACCCACATAGAAACAGGAGGAGGGGGATGGGATGAGGGATTCCAGAGGGGAAACCAGGAAAGGGAATAATGTTTGAAATGTAAGTAAATAAAATATCCAATAATAATGAAAGAAAGGAGAAAAGATCATGACTTTTCCTTCTTGAAGTGCTAAAGTACCATTTGAAGGTGTAGCTACAGGAGACACAGAAGGGAAGAAGGTGGAGATGACAGGGCTTTGTCAGGTTCACTAAGCTGAAGTTATTTCCTTTTGTTACCATTTAATTATTTTTAGACTTATCTTTAGTTTTGTTTTTCTCTGTAACTTGTTTTGATACATTTTTTTTTAAAGCAGGGTGCGGAATTCTAAATCTTCTGCTCTGAGATAGAAGTTTGGATTTCTGAAATATCAGGAAGATTCCCAATTGAAGTGTTTAATCTGCAGCCCAGGCTCTGTAAGTGCGGCACAAGATAGCTTGTTGCAACATCACTCAGAATAAACATAAGTATGTCTCACAACCAGCAGGTTGTGGTCAGGGTATCTCTGATTTAATGTGTTGTCCAAGACAATTCTTCTTCCATCAAAGCTCAGAGAAGCCAAAAGATTGGCCACTCTAATAAAGAAGCTTTCTGGTAAATAACAAAGACACATGGTTGTCTTTTCCCTTAAGATCCAAATGGATCTGTCAATCACTTAGACAGGGGAATTCCCCTCGGGAGAGCAGTCTGTTCTAGCACTTAAACATAAGGCATACAGTTGCAAAGAGTCCCATGACTGAGAAAAGATGGGGAGCTTCTGTAGAAGCAGGATGCTGGCTTTGTGGGAATAGTATTAACACTCTAAAAACACAGCTCTTCCTACCTCCCTCCTGCTGCGTCCAACATGCAAGATGCTTGGATTGGGGACCTGACACACTGGATGCTAAATCAGCCATGCTTCCAACACACAGCAGCCATGACTGTTAGACAAAGACAAAAGGAGTGAAAAACTAGAGTGTAGTGGTGCTCTATTTCCTGGGACCTCCCCTCCTTCTGCTAATTATGCAGAAGCTCTGCATTCTACCCCCCCATGTCTCCCTCCCCCTCTCCCCCTCTCCCCCTCCTACCTCTCTCTTCACCTTATGCTGTAATAAGATTCTTTTATAAAACCTACCTCTGTTGTCTGTGAATTTCATTCATCTAATTTATTAGACAAGAACCTAAAGGCTACATGCTCAGGGCCCTAGAATTCCTAGACCCTAGCTCCCTGAGAATGGCTCCATCCATTTCAAAGACACAGCTATATTCCCATATAGGCTACAGTCTTGGCAAGCCCCAACAAAACTCTAATGGAATATAGTGAAGCAGAGACTTGGTTATTTCAGCCAGTGAAACTACTGCTCCGAAGGAAGTGCACTGGCTGATGACGCAAATATTTGGATGGAAAGAAATAAGGGTAAAGCCAGAGTCAGAGTCCTGAGACAGACAATTAAAAGGGCAAAAGTTGTGAAGGGTTACTTTTTCTTAAGTCTTGGTCTCAGAAAAATAAATCCTGGTGAGCTTTGGAGACACTGGGGAAGCCAAAACTCAGGGAAGGCAGGAAGAGTTGCTCTCTGGGACTGCAGTAAGATGTCACTCAAAAGGCTCATAATCTGCTTTATCCCTTCTTACAGGACTGGTGGGCAGCATATCAAAGGGAGAGTTCTGAGGAAGAGGTTCTAGCTGAGATAAATGAAAAAAAGCTTGTAAGTTGGACAAGGTTTAAAGAAGTCCTATTAATCATAGAGAGGGTGTAATCATAGGTCAGCAATGTAAATACTTGACATGGGAATACTGTGATTTCGAGGGGCAGTGTTTGCCCCTTGGTTTGGCCAGGGAAAAGGCATAATGATAAGTCCTCGACAGTTGGTAATGAAGCTTGATATATTAAAGGAGATAATGCTTATTCCACATTCTAATCTGTAAAAAATAAAATAAAGTGACAGATGCCACCATACATGTAGCTGGCACAGAATATACTCTACCACATAATAGCGATACATTATGAGATCAAGGGTTCTCCTCTTAGACATGTTTTGGACAGTGGTTGCCCTGGAAAGAAGAGTGAGAACTACAAGCCTCATGGATCTCATGACTCCTCGAAGGGTTTCTTTCCCAAGGTTATACAAACAGTAAACAGTACCAGGAGTGGGGGAATCTTTGGTGGAGTTGCCTGGGGGTTCATGCAGGGAGCTGTAGGGAGGGATGCTATTTTGGTGAGGCTGTACCCATGCCACAGTGCAGTGTTCTTTCTGTTAATGCTGCTGCCAGAGTCCCTCATGTATCTATAAGCAATCTGAACTTGTGCTCTGGTATCAATGGCTCACTCAGGAATCACTTAGAAAGACTTGCATTGCTTTATCATTGGCTCTCTACGAGGGGTAAACCTTGGTGTCCTCAGGAAAAGTCATAACATGACCAGTTCAGGAAACAGCTCCCCAGGACCCATGGGATGGCTCAGTGACACATGTAGCCACCCTCACTGCCACTTCTGATGATTTGAGTTTGATTACTTACTTCTTACTCTTGTTTTACTGGTAAAACAAGAAGTGACTCTGCAAATTGTCCCCTGATCTCCCATATGCACTTTAGCATGTGCAAAATCCCTGCCCAAATATATGCAATTAAAACTCTAATTTAAAAAAAAAAGGTAAGACAGATGGTGTGTATACATTAAGAGTTGAGTACTTAAAGTTACTGGCCTTTTAAACACTATCATAGTTTTATGCCCTTGATTAGATGGGAAAGCACCCACAGGTGAATGCATGACAGAAGAGCAGACCAGGTTCAGTGATTTATTCCGTGCACAGCTCCATAAATAACACTTAAGATTCTCACACTAGATATAGAGCTATTTAAAGGCAGGCCAAAATCCAAAATTAAAGACAAATTTGTTGGGCATTTATAGAAAATTACCTATAATGTAAACTCCCAAGTAATTCCGAATGTGCATGCTGGAAACACAATTGCAATTTAAAAGCCATCATACATTCCCATTAATATGTAATGGCTTTATAATCTGTATTAATTGTAGCATCATGGTGTAATGAATTGAGATTGTTCTCTACCGGTTACTAATTGGGCTATCACTCTCTGAAAGCTTTGGTTTCACATTTCATGTTTATTCTTCCAAAATATTCCTTTTAGATTTTTTTTACACCACTTAATACTTTCTAGGGTAGCATGTAATTTCCTTATTTATTATACTTATTGTTTGCTATCTGTCTTTGACTAAGATGTAAACTCTGAGAGCTGATGCTCTCTGGATGCGCTATACCCGATCTGTATTCATAGTTCATAAACTTAACACTGAAAGTTGATTAACATACACAAGTTGTCCGACACATACTCTTGAAAATATTTGTCCAATTTAATAGGCAAAGGAGATCTCTTCTTAGGAAAGCATTTTAAGTGGAAGATAATGCCAGCCGTTTGGAGGAGTTCTTGGCACTATGTGGCTGTATTGGGGCTAGTGTGGACAGTGAGTGTAGCTACATGCCTCTCGACCTGGCCACTGGAGGAAACCCCTGGCTCTATTACGGGCAGCAGGGGCCAGTTATCCTCCTTGGCCTGGAAGAGCAGAAGGCTGAGGAAGGGAGACATGAGAAAGGAAGTAGAAAACAATTACAGGCAGGAACAGGGGGAAGCCAGAGAAAAGTTGGGAACAGTGACTCCTCACTGAAACGGTGAGAGGGTGAGAGATACTTGAAATGCTAATCTGTCTCTATGCTTTCCCATACTGGTGGGTAAACAAAGAAAGAGATGGAGTATGTGTTCAGCTGATGCAAAGTATGTGAAAGGCTTGGTTCCCAGACTGTGATGCTATTGAGAGATGAAGGAACACTTAGCACACTGGGGCCTAGGGACATGTCCTTGAAGAGGTTATGAATCACTGACCTTCTCCTGCCTCTATTTACTTCCCAGCTGCCATGAAAACAATAGCCCTCCCCTGCCACGTGCAGGCATGGTGAACTTGGCTGTCAGTGCAAGGCAGCAGGGCCATGTAACCGTAGGCCACCGGACCCCAGAGCTGAACAACTTCCCTTTCAGTTTCAGCTGAAAATTTTATTGCATTTGGTCACTCCCAGAGAAAGCTGCCCACCACACGGAATCCAAGCAGCTGCAGTGTGTGAGAGATAAGAGGTAGGCAGGAAAACCAAGTAGGAGGCATTTTACGATCTGTGCATTTAGTTTCAAAGTACAGCTTCTAATTTTCTTTTATACAGGGCAAATTGAAATTCCTACCCAATGACTTAGGTTATTTTTTTCCCATTTGCAGACTGGCTATAGTAATGGGAAGGCAGCTACGAGGGCTAAAGTCTTTTCCCTGCTCTTTCCAACCACCACACTTCATTAGGACTATTAACTCTTGCTGCTGTATGAAGTGGGTCCTTGACTGGTTGTTGGTCATGTACACATGATGACAATGACAATTAGGGCTTGTAAGCGTGACTGTGAGTTCTTTGCAGGCAGTGCTGTCCCTTCTCTGGTTTCACACCGTCAGTGTCATGCACAGGGTCTAATTCATCCCATGTACATAGTACATGCTTGGCAAATGGGCAAATGAATGCAATGACAGAAACTAAGCCCCTCAATCTCATTAAAGCCAAACCTTACTGTATTGTTTCCATCCCTTCCTTAGCATCCTACTTCACTTAATTTAATTGAAATAAATACTATTACCAGATAATAACTGAGGGCACACTCTGACTATCTTTATGACAGATATCAAAGGTACAACATCATAAAAAAGGCTTGCTCCCTCAAGGAGCCTCACATTTCCAGACTGACAAGCATCTTCTTGGAGCAGCGAATCAAGGAAGAATCAGAAAAGATGTCTCCAAGTGGACAGTCTTGGAGAGGGTTGAACATGAAGCCAGTGTTTGATATATGTGCAGGAGAGACATTCCTATGGTGAAAAACAATGAGTCAAACACACAGAGGCAGAGATAACTGGAGCATTACAGAGTTGGGAAAAGTGAATGGAGCTGTGAAGTTCAAGGTCTGAAGAAAGTTGTAGAAAGTCAACATGGATCAGTGAAAGTGAGGTCACAGAAAGTCTTGTGTTCATATACAAAGTTTCCATTTATCAAAGGCAACATAGGGTCCCATCAGAGAAGACCAGATTTGTGTGTTTGAAGACCTTCCTCACAGTGAAAAGATGGACTGAATCGTGTCAATGATATCAGAACTTTGAGTAAAGTGATTATCTCAACTGTCTAGGCCTAAAATACATACTTTTGTAATATGTGGGAAACAAAATTCTAAAAACCCACTGGGGAGTTTTATCCTGGAAAGTTTGATATTGGACTTGATGTCATAAATTTGAAATCCAAATGGTATTTTAGTTTTTTTGGTTTCTTAGTAATTTCCTCCCATTGTGGAGGTTAGAGATTCAGATTCAAGGTGTCAGCTGCGACTTGTGCTGTCTTGAACTCACACAGTTGTTTCTTGTTTGTCTTACACTCATGCTGGCTGAACAATCATTAGCGTCTCTTGCCTGGCATCTCAGTCAGTCCAGTCTTGGCCTATATTGCCACCTGGTACCGTCTTATATCTGTTTCTTCACATGACTGGGTGTCTCTCTTCTTCTTCTTAAGACCCATTCAAGTTGAATAAACCCTTCCCACCCCAATTGTGACAGAGTGCTGGAGGTGACTGTCCAGAAGCAGGTTAATATGCTGACATTGGTAGGGAAAAAAGATGCTTTGATGGTGGTCAACACAAGTCACCTGACTATACAATGGAATGAGAGATTAAAACCAAGAAATTGCAGGGATATTTGGCAATGGAAAAGAGAATTGTTTATATATTAAAACCACGGGGAAGATTTGAATGTATGTATAGGCTGATGTATAAAGTCAACATATGAGGTAGGGAAAAATGTGTGATGAGAGTACTTTCAAAGGGCTGAATAATATCTTCCAAAGATGAGCCTTTTCCAATCCCTGAAACCTGGTTATAATGCTATCTTCATGATAAAGAGTTTTTATTTTAGATGTGATTAAATAGTCCTGGTTGGTGAAGGAGCTTATCTTAGACAACCTGTGAGTTACCTAAGAATATTGTCAGGGTTATTTCCAAAGGGAGGCTAAAAGCAGAGAGGAGTAAAGCTACTGTATCTCTGGCTTTGAAAATAAAGGAGCCACTAGTCAAATAATATAGGTAGCCCTGGAACTATAAAGCAAGAGAAAGGATTCTCCACTTGGCAAGAGTCTTCTAGGGAAGCCATTTTTAGTCTTCAAATCTCTATAACTACAATTAATATATTGTTAAACTACTAAGGAAATGACTATTTTGGTAGCCATAAAAATAATTCAGGTTTAGAAATGAGTTTATGATATTCATAGATTTTTTTTCCTCATTGACACATTTTAAATACAAATGCTGGCCTGTTATTTTAGCATCCTGATATTTTTTTCCCCAAACATTACTAAGGGAAATAAAAAGCAAACATCTAGGATGCATCATATATACATATGTTTTTTAGAGTAGTGTATTCACATATACAGTGGACCCTGTGAATCACTAAATAATTGATAAGTGTTGCCCTTTTCAATCTTCTAGATTTAAATGAGGTTCCAGTATTCTGCTAGAATGTTATAGCACTCAGCAGATTTCTGTATTTTTATACATGGGCTAAGAATAGTTAGATATTTCTGAAATGGAAAGTAAAATCTAGGGCTGGGAGATACACTCAGTGGTAGAATACTTGTCAGCATGGGTGATACCTGAGTTTGATCCCCAGCAACAGAAAACAAACAGACCAAACCGGCATGGTGCTTACACTATAAATTATGTATAAAGTTCAGAAAAATCTGATTGATTTAATTTTTTTAAGATGACTGATCACTGAAGACACATTTCTATAGCAGGAGCTTCTCTTTGTGAGTTTGGAATGAGATTGTGTGGTCACCTATTTATTCTTAGAGCTCGGATGGTCCTGTAATATTTCCTCATTTCCAGGGTGACTTTTCAGCATGAAAGCACAGCTACATGGCGGCCTTCATTCTTTGGGAATACAAAAATTCTCACAGCTTCCTTACTATTTATTTCAATTTCATAATAAAACAATTTCAAGCTGACCCAAGCTGTGTGATCCACTAATGTCCAACCATCACTGGCAACTGAGATGTTAATATTCCGAATCAGTCTTTCTTTCAACTGGAAAATTTGCAGACAAATGTTGATTTTATGTGAATGCTTTCCGGTCCCCATTGAGCGAATAGCATGTAACTAATCCTGGCTGAATGGCAGGACTAAAGGCGATGTCCAGAAAGGACTCGAATTTTCTGATAGCACGATTGTCCGTGGACATACGCATCACATTATTTATTTGCTTGCCAGTGTGTCATAGATAATAGCAGCATTGTAAACTCCTGAGCCACTGACTAGCTATACATTTAACCTATTCCAATCTTGTCTCTCACCATAGAAGAGTCTACTCGCAGGGCCAACTGATCCAGGAACAGCCAGGGATACACTCAAAAATGTTTCCATTTCAGATGAAAAACTAGATCTTCATTGCTCCAGGGGCTCCCAGTGTTTATTCCCTGGTTTTGCAACATTTGTTTACAATGCATTTATTATGTTTTTGTGAACGCCCACATTTCAAAGCTTAGTGATGATATCGGAAAATATCTCCCATCTCTCAGTAATAATTGACGTCGTTGCCAGTGTCTACTAAGGAAGGGTTCATGTTTCAAATGCATGCTGTGTGCACTTTCTACATATACCCACTTGTCATTTGTCACCCTGTGCAATAATGGGAAGCAGATGCCATCTAACCCATTTTACAGATAGGGAATTGAAGCTTGTGGAAAGTCAGTATTTTCTGGTACCTATAAAACCAGTGCATTTAAGGAGTAGAATTAAAATTTAACCAGAGCCTTTTTCCTGTCTCCATATGACCATGGCCTCGGCACAGAATAAATAATGGATGGCTAACTTTAAAAAATTTGCCTTTACAACTTTTAAAATGGTGATAAATGTTGCATATGAGAAGCAGAGGACTGATTCTGTGCTGAAGCACTTTCATTAATATCTCCTTAACTGGTAAAAATTTAGAGAATCCACAGATCACAGAAGACCAATATTTCTATAATTGTCGGACAAGTCTAATGTAGTTTTCTTTTTAGTAGAAAAAGAGATGCAGAATAAAAGAGGACAGTGTCATAGACAGGTTTCAGTCTCTACTCCTGTATGAACTGGCCCTTCCTACGTATCCAAATGTGGAGGTTTCTAGGCTCCTCTCATCCAGAAAGGGATCAGACTGAAAGGAAGGCAGGGTGGCTTCAAGGATGAATCCACCCTCAAGACACTGTTCCAGTGTCAGCATCATCAATTTCTCAATAACTTTATCTTTGTATGTCTGTTTCATATATGAATTCTGAGGACAACAGAACCTATTCTCAAAACTGTGCATGAACTCACAGACAGACTTGTCTACCTCAGAGGTGATCTTACCCCAGCACCACTACCTGGAGAATAATGGTTCTGTAGGGTAGTTCTGATACAGATGTTGAAACTATCAGGAGTACAGTTTACACTTTACATGATGGAATTCTCCAGGATATCAGTGAATTGTTCACTTTTATTTTGGGCATCTCCATAATTGGTACAATATGAAGGAAATTAACAAAGGAAGAAGAGACCAACATAGGTGGAGAAAGAGAGTCTAGGAAGGAAATAAGACTGTGTGTGTATGTGCGTGTGCGTGCATGCATGTGTGAAGTTGGAGAGAGGAGAAAAAGAAAGAAGAGAGAGAGAGAGAGAGAGAGAGAGAGAGAGAGAGAGAGAGAGAGAGAGAGAGACAGAGAGAGATCTCATGTATTCCAGGTTGACTCTGCCTCTTGAGTGCTAGTATGTTGGTGTGGGCTACCAAACCTTTTCCCCATCTACTTTGTATTAAAGAATTTGGCCTTTAACTTCATATTGGTTCTAAGAAATTATATAGTTCTTTCTTGAGGATAATTTAGATATTTGGGTTGAAAACTATGACTACTGAGATCTGGTGAATATCTCTGTTCTAAACTTGGCAGTCTATAGTTAGGTAAGAATTGTATATATACCCATCAATTCTCATTAGTTTGCTAAGAATTTTGACAATAAATTACATTATTTCTCAACCTCTCTGTGCTTATACCTGGTCAATAAATGTGTGTTCGAGTATGGAGTGGTTAGAAGAAGTCTTATAGTCTTCTTCAGGTTCTGTTTTAACTCAAAGACTGCCTGGGTTCAAAGAATCTAGAAAAGACATTGTAAAATTTGGATGATAAGGTCAATCCAAGATAGAAGGATATATTGTAACAATATCATCACTTTGTATACATTGTGTCAAGTAACACAATTAATATTTTCAACAGCAGGCTTCTTTCTTATGGAGAGTCTTCAAACCATAAGTCTATAGCCAAATTTGGTGGACACATGCTTTTTTAAATAAAGTTTTATTAAGATATTATCCCTGTGCATTTGTTTATGAGTTGTTCATGGCTTTCCTTACAATACAAAGGCAGAGTTGGATAGTCATACAGACTGTGAGCCTCATAAACCTTTGCTACCTTTCCCATTATAGAACTATTCTATGCATGTCTTGCACATGACCAAAGAGGGAAATGCATTGATGTTCATAAAATGGTCCAATGGAGGCTAGGATTGTTAGATAGCAAGCCAGATAATAGGATGTCTCAAAGAACATTGAGAATTGACCCTGCTCTCTTAAGCATCAGTTTGTAAAACTGGAAGCTGATACAATGCAAATTTGATTACTGGTCAAAAGGATGCAATGTGGCTCTATGTGAAGCTACACTATTCTAATTACACACACACACACACACACACACACACACACACACACATATATATATATATATATACATACATACATAATAAAGTCCACAAGATTACCATCTAGTTGGTGGGTTTCTAGTAAAGAACAAATACATACAATTGTCCATTAATACAAACGGGCCTGTCAATCACTTGGATCAGAAAATCATGTAGAAAGTCTGTCTGCTTGAGAGGCATGGGAAAGTAGTATAAAGTGAAGCAGGAAAGATTGCTACGTAGTTAAGAGCATTCCTTGTGCCTGTGGAGGAATAGATTTGTTTTTCAAAATTCACACAATGGCTCACAACTGCATGTAACTCCAATTCAGGGGATCTGATGCTGTGTTCTGTCTTTTGATGGCCCCAAGCCCAGGTGTCTTGCACATACAAATATGCAGGCCAAATGTCCATACACACAAAAGAAAAATAAATCTAAAATAAAATAGTCTAAGGTGTCTTTAAAAATATAGGACGGCAATGGTTTCTTTGTCTGTTGTCCACTCTTACCACATGAGTGTATACCCTCTTTACTCATCAATAAATTCTGTCTTTCACATCATGTTCATATCTGAATTCTTTCGTGAAATTCACAAGGGCAAATGGGTAGCGAGGAGTCAAGGATGAGATCTCAAAATGTAGGGTCTGAAAGGGTAAAATCTGCAATAGACCTTTTGTAACTTTATAAAATTACAGGAAGCTAAAAATATTAGGTGCTGAAGTTCAGTGTCCACACAGAGTGTGGTGGTTTGTATATGCTTGGGTCAAGGAATGGCACTTTTAGAAGGTGTGGCCTTTTTGGAGTAGGGTTGTCTCTGTGGGTGTGGTCTTTAATACCCTATCCCTAGCTGCCTGGAAGTCAGTATTCTGTTAGCAGCCTTCAGATGAAGATGTAGAACTCTCAGCTCCTCTTGCACCATGCCTGCCTGGGCATTGCCTTGATGGTAATGGACTGATCCTCTGAACCTGTCAGCCAGCCCCAATTAAATGTTGTCCTTACAAGTGTTGCATTGGTCAAGGTGTTTTCACAGCAGTAAAACTTTGAGAGGTAAAACAAAATGAAACAGAATGCAAAATAAACATGAAATATAGCTCTAGACATTTTTTTTTTTGATTGGGAGACTTTTAATGAATGTTCCTATTTCCTTAGGGGTTACAGGTCTATTTAAATTTTTATCTAATCTTGATTTAATGTTGATACATTATATCTATCCAGAAACATGTCTACTTCTTTTAGATTTTCCAATGTTGTGGAGAACAGAGTTTTGAAGTAAGACCTAATGATACATGGGATACTTGGTGTCTGTTATTTATTTTACACTCCTTTTTGTTTCTGCTTTGGAGGGTTTGCATTCTTTCTGCCTCCTAGTTAGTTTGGATAAGGATTTGTCTTTCTTCTTGATTTTGTCAAAGAACCAACTCTCTGTTTCATTGATTCTTTGTATTGTTCTCTTTGTTTCTATTTTATTGATTTCAGCCCCGAGTTTGATTATTTCCTGCCTTCTACTCCTCCTGGGTGTACTTGCTTCTTTGTGTGTTCTGTTAAGTTGATAGCATGAGATTTCACTTAGTATTATGATCTCTTAGCATTGCTTTCATTGTGTCTCGTAGGTTGCGACCACCCTCATTTTCATTGACTCTAAAATGTCTTTAATTGCTTTATTTCTTCCTTGACATAGTAATAATTGAGCAAAGAGTTGTGCAGTTTCCATGAGTTTGTAGCCTTTCTGTTGTTTTGGTTGTTGTTGATTAAAACGAGCTTTAATACATGGTGGAAGATACAGGAAGTTATCTCAACTTTCTTGTATCTGTTTAGACTTGCTTTGTGACCAGATGTATGATCAACTTTGTAGAAAGTTTTGTGCTGAGAAAAAGGTATATTCTTTTATGTTTTGATGAAATGTCCTGTGAATATCTGTAGATCCTCATTTTACGTCCATTCTGTTAGCCTGCCACTTTTTATTGGGAAATTGAGTCCATTGGTACAGAGAGATATTAATGATCAATGATTTTTTTATTGCTAAATTTATTTACATTCCAAATGTTGCTCCCGTTTCTAGTTCCCCCTCCAAAAGTTCTTTACCTCACATCTTTTCCTCTGAGAGGTTGCTCCCTACCCCAAACTCCTCCCTCACCCAATTACTCATCCCCAGCTCATCCCCCTCCCTGAATACCTCTTTCTTGAGGCATCAAGTCTCTAGAGAATTACGCTCATTTTCTCCTACTGTAGCCAGGCAAGGCAGTCCTCTGCTACATATGTGCCAGGGATCACAAACCAGCCCATGCATGTTCTTTGGTTGGTAGCTTAGTCTCTAGGAGATCCCAGGGTCCAGAGTTGGTTGATAATGCTGGTCTGTCTCTGGGAGTGCAATCCCTTCAGCTCCTTCAGTCCTTCTCCTAACTCTTCCATTGGGGTCCCTGACCTCAGTCTAATGGAATACTCAGTCCAATAAGTATTTGCATCTGTCTCAGTTAGCTGCTGGAAGAGTTTCGCAGAAGACAGCTATACTAGGCCCCTGTGTTCAAGCACAACATAGCACCAATAACAACAGTGTCAGGGTTTGATGCTGCCCATGGAATAAGTCCCAAGTTGTGTCAGTCAGTGGATGGCCTTTCCTTCAATCTCTGTTCCATTTTTATTGCTGTATTTCTGTTAGTGATGGACAATACTAGCTCAAAACTTTTAAAAGTATGTTGGTGATCCCATCCCAGCACTGGGGTTCCTGTCCATCACTGGAGGTGGTCTCTTCAGGTTCTATCTCCCCACTATTGGGCATTCTGGTTAAGGTCATCACCATTGAGTCCTGGGAGCCTCTTACATTCCAGTTCTCTGGGACTTTTTAGAGGTTCCCTCCTCCCCTACACACATACCCTATCCCACAATATTGGATATTTTCATCCATTCTCTGGATCCCTCTAGATTTCTCTCTTGTATCCCCCTATATCTGATACTGACCTCCTCTGTCCATCCAGGTCCCTCCGTTTCCCTCTCATGATTATTTTGTTCCCCTTTGTACTGGCTGGTTTTGTGTTAACTTGACACAAGCTGGAGTTATCACAGAAAAAGGAACCTCAGTTGAGGAAATTCTTCCATGAGATCCAGCTGTAAGTCATGTTCTCAACTAGTGATTAAGTGGGAAGGACCCAGCCCATTGTGGGTGGTGCCATTCCCGGGCTGGTAGAACCAGGCTCTGTAAGAGAGCAAGCTGAGCAAGCCAGTACAAAACATCCCTCCATGGCCTCTGCATCAGCTCCTGCTTCCTGACCTGCTTGAGTTCCAGTCCCGACTTCCTTTGGTGATGAAGAGCAATGTGGAAGTGTAAGCTGAATAAACCTTTTCCTGCCCAACTTGCTTCTTGGTCATGATGTTTTGTGCAGGAATAAGAACCATGACTAAGACACCTTTCCAAGTGGAATTGAAGCATGCTCACTTTGGCATTCCTACTTGTTTAACTTCATATAGTCAGTGGTTTGTATCATGGGTATTTTGTACTTTTTGGCTAATATCAACTTATAAGTGAATACACACGATGCATGTCCTTTTGGTTCTGGGTTACTACACTTAGAATGATATTTTCTAGTCCCATCTATTTGCCTGCAAAATTCATGATTCACTCATTTTTAATAGATAAATTGTATCCCATTGTGTAAATGAGCCAAAATTTCTGTATCGGTTCTTTAGGTGAGGGACATCTGGGTTCTTCCCATCTTCTGGCTATTATAAATAAGGTTGCTATGAACTCAGTGGAGCATGTGTTCCTGTGGTGTGGTAGAGCATCTTTTGGGTATTTACCCAGGAGCAGTATAGCTATGACTTCATGTAGATTATTTCCAATTTTCTGAGAAATTGCCAGATTGATTTTCAGAGAAGTTGTACCAGTTTGCAATCCTACCAGCAATGTAGGAGCATTCCCCTTTCATCATCATCAGCATGCGCTATCCCTTGAGGATCTGATCTTTGCCATTTTAATTGGTGTAAGGTGGAATCTCTGGGTCATTTTAATTTGCATTTCCCTGATGACTAAGGATGTTGACATTTTTTAAAAAGTGCTTCTCAGTCTTTTAAGATTCCTCTGTTGAGAATTTTCTATTTAGTTCTGTTCCCTACTTTTTAATTGGGTTATTTGGCTTTTTGGTGTCTAACTTCTTGAATTCTTTATATATTTTGGATATTAGCCTTTTATTGGATCCAGGTTAGTGAAAATCTTTTCCCAATTTGTAGGCTGCTCTTTTGTCCCATAGACAGTGTCCTTTTCCTTACAGAGGCTTTGCAGTTTCTTGAGGTCCCATGTATCAGTTGTTCATCTCAAAGCCTGAGCCATTGATATTCTGTTCAGGAAATTTTCCCCTGTGCAAATGCATTGGCTATTTCCCAATACCTTTTCTAATAGATTCCTTGTATCTAGTTTTATGTTGATATCTTTGATACACTTGGACTTGAACTTCATACAATGTGATATATAAGGATCAATTTGCATTCTTCTACAAGCAGACACAGAGTTAGACCAGCACCCTTTGTTGAAGGTACTTCCACGCCCTCCCAACACTGTATCGTTTTTGGCTTCTTTGTCAAAGATCAAGTGTCCATTAGTGTGTGGGGTTATTTCTGGGTTCTCAGTCTTATTCCATTGACTGAACTGTCTGTCTCTTTATGAATATCATGCAGCTTTTAACACTATTGCTCTGTAATAAATCTTGAGGCCAGGGATGGTGATTCCCGCAGAAATGTTTTTATTGTTGAGAATTGCTTTTGTTGTCCTACATTTTTTTGTTTTTTGCATATGAAATTGAGAATTGCTTTTTCTGTGTCTGTGAAGAATTGAGTTGGGATTTTGATGAGGATTGCATTGAATTTATAGATTGCTTTTTGAAAGCAATATTTGCTATGTTAATCCTACTGATCCATGAACATGGGAGAACTTGCCAATTTCTGAGGTCTTCGTGGATATCTTTCTTCAAGGACTTGAAGTTATTGTCATACAGATCTTTCACTTCCTTGGTTAGAGTCACAACAAGGTATTTTATATTATTTGTGACTATTGTGAAGAGTGTCATTTCTCTAATTTCTTTCTCAGCTTGTTTTTCCTTTGGGTAGAAAAAGGCTATTGATTTGCTTGAGTTAATTTTATATCCAGCCACTTTGCTGGAGTTTTTTCAGCTGTATTAATTCTCTGGAAGAATTTTGGGTGTTGCTTATGTACACTATCATTTCATCTTCAAATTGTGATACCTTGACTCGTTTCTTTTCAATGTATATCCCTTTGATATTATTTCGTTGTCTAATTGCTCTAGCTAGAACTTCCTCTACTATATTGAATAGAATGAAAAAGAATGGGGAGCCTTGTATTGTCCCTGATTTTAGTAGGATTGCTTGAGGTTTCTTATCATTTAATTTGATATTGGCTTTAGTTTGCTGTACATTGCTTTTATGTTTTATGTGCCATGAATTTTGATCTCTCCAAGACTTTTTAACATGAAGGGATGTTGTATTTTGTCAAAAGCTTTTTTCAGCATCTAATGAGATGATCACATGATTTTTTTCCTTTGACTTTATTTATACAGTGGATTACATAGATATATTTTTGCATATTGAACCAAATATCTCTGCATTCCTGGGATGAAGCCTGCTTGGTCATGGTAAATGATGGTTTTGATATACTCCTGGATTCAGTTTAGAAAAATTTTATTGAGCATTTTTGCATCAATATTTATTATGTGAGATTAGTCTAAAGTAATCTTTCTTTGTTAGGTCTTTGTATGGTTTAGGTATCAGAGTAACTTTGGTTTCAATATAATAAATTAGGTAGTGTTTCTTCTGTTTTTGTTTTGTGAAATAGTTTGAGGAGTATTGATATTAGCTCTTCTTTGAAGGTCTGGTAAAATTCTGCACTAAAACCATGTCACACTGGGCTTTATTTCTTGGAAGATGTTTAATGACAGCTTCTATTTCCTTAGGAGTTATGGGACAATTTATATAGTTTACCTGATTTTGATTTTACCTTGGTACATGATATTTGTCTAGATAATCATTCATTTCATCTAGATTTTCTAGTTTTGTTGAGTATAGACCTGTGTAGTAAGATCTGATATTTTTGAATTTTCTGTTTCTGCTGTTAAGTCTCCCTTTTTAACTTTTAATTTTGTTAATTTGGATACGGTCTCTGTACCCTTTAGTTAGTTTGGCTAAGGGCTTATTTATCTTGTTGATTTTCTATAAGCACCAGCTTCTTGTTTTGGTGATTCTTTATTGTTCTCTTTGTTTCTAACTGGTTTATTTCAGCCCTGAGTTTGTCTATTTCATGCTATCTACTCCTCTTGGGTGTGCTTGCTTCTTTTTGTTCTAGACATTTCAGGTGTGCTGTTAAGTAGCTAGTATAGGATCTCTCCAATTTTCTTAGTCTTTGTTGATCTGATAGAATGCATGGGGGTAATTTCAATCTTGTATCTTCTGAAGCTTGTTTTGTATCTACTTATATAGTTAATTTGGGAGAAAACTCCATGAGGTGCTGAGAAAAAGGTATATTATTTTGTTTTAGGATGAAATGCTCTTTAGATATCTGTTAAATCCCATTTGGCTCACATCTTCCATTGATTTCACTGTGTCTCTGTTAAGTTTCTATTTCATTGGTGAGAGTGGTAATGGTAGAAGTTGAAATCTTCTACTATTACTGCATGGGTTTCAATGTGTATTTGAGTTTTAGTAAAGTTTCTTTTATTAATGTGGGTGTACTTGCATTTGGGGCATAGATGTCCAGAATCGAGACTTCATCTTGGTAGGTTTTTCCTATGATGACTATAAAACCTTACATCTCTTTTGAAGACTTTTGGTTGGAAGTTTGTTTTATTGGATATTAGAACTGCTACTCCAGCTGGTTTCTTGGGAACAGTTGCTTAGAAAACTCTTTGCCAGCTTTTTACTTTGAGGTAGTAACTGTCATTGTTGCTGAGGTATGCTTCTTGTATGCAACAAAATGCTGGATATTCAGCCTGTTAGCCTGTGTGTTTGTTTCTTATTTTATTTATTTATTTATTTATTTATTTATTTATTTTTATAAACTGGGGAATTGTATTCATTGATATTAAAAGATTTTAAAGACCAATAATTGCTAGTTCTTCTTATTTTTGGAAAAGGCATTGTGTGTGTGTGTGTGTGTGTGTGTGTGTGTGTGTGTGTGTGTGTGGGTGATTCTTTTCTTTTGTGTTTGTTGTCAGCTGATTAAATTCTTGTGGTTTCTTGAGTGTAGTTACTCTCCTTGTATTGCAGTTTTCCTTCTAGCATCCTTTGTAGGGTTGAATTAGTAGAAAGATATTGTTTACATTTGCTTTATCATGCAATATCTTAGTTTCTTCATCAATGGTGAGATGTCTTCATCTTTTCTGAGGAGTCTCCTGTAATACTAACCGGTCTCCTTTTATATGTAATATACTTATTACTTTTAATATTCTTACTCTGTTCTGTGCATTTAGTGTTT
Organism: Micromys minutus; assembly: GCF_963924665.1. NCBI lineage: Eukaryota > Metazoa > Chordata > Mammalia > Rodentia > Muridae > Micromys > Micromys minutus. Next base: position 39,585,499 of record NC_137957.1, on the reverse strand, counting down.
TGGTTATTATATGACAGGGGTATTTTTTTCTGTTACAATCTACTTGGTGTTCTATAAGCTTCTTGTACATTTATGGCCATCTCTTTCTTCTAGTTCAGGAGGTTTTCTCCTATGACTTTGTTAAAGATGTTATATGGCCCCTTGAACTGGAAATCTTCATCCTCTTCTATTCCTATTATTCTTAGATTTGGTCTTTTTTAATTGTGTCCCAAATTTCCTGGATGTTTTGGTGTAGGAGATTTAAACACTTTGTATTTTCTTTGACCAATGTGTCAATATATTCCATAGTATCTTCTAGGTCTATGATTCTCTTTTTTATCTCTTCTATTCTGTTGGTGATGCTTGCATCTGTACCTCCTGATCTCATCTCTAGGTTTCCCAACTCTAGGGTTGCCTCCATTTCTGATTTATTTATTCTTCCTATTTCCATTTTTAGGTCTTGGACCATTTTGTTCAATTCCTTCACCTCCTTGATTGTGTTTTCCTTTATTTCTTTAAGGTGTTTATTTGTTTCCTCTTTAAGGACTTCTACCCATTTGCCTGTCTTTTTCTGTATTTAAGGGAGTTATTTATAGTTTCCTTAAAAGCCTCTATCAACTTCATGAGATGAGATTTTAGGTTAGAATCTTGCTATTCAGGTGTGTGAGAGTATCCAGGGCTTGTTGTGGTAGGGGAACTGGGTTCTGGTGGTGTCCAATTACATTGATTTTTGTTGTTTATATTTTTGCACTTGCCTGTCACCATCTGACTATCTCTGGTGTTAGGTGGCCTGGTTGTCTCTAACTGAAGCTGGCTACCTGTGTCCCTCTTTACAGCAGACGTCATAGAAGATAGACAGGTTTCAGGATGTGGGAGGGGTTTGAGCATGTCAATCTGGCCATAGTGGAGGTGGGAGTGACCAATAATCATTAATTCCTACTATTGTGGTGGTGGGAGAGATGGTGGTAGTGTGTGTGAGGGGGGAATCTTACTTTTATTGGTTTTGCTTGTGTGATATCATTTTTTTCTTGTGTTTTCTTACATGTAGTTAAAAGTTAACTTCCTTGGATTGGAATTTTTCTTCTAGCACCTTCCAGAGGGCTGGTTTTATGGACAGATACTGTTTAAATTTGACTTAATCATATAGTATCTTTTATTCCTCCATCTATGGTGGTTGAAAGTTTTGCTGAGTAAAGTAGTCTCTTGTCTGACAGCTGTGGTCTCTTAGAGTCTGCAGCACATCCATCTTGGCCTATCCAGCCTTTAGAGTCTCCACTGAGAAGTTGGGTACAAATCTAATGAGTATGCCTTAATATGTCATTTGGCCCTTTTTTCTTGCAGCTTTTAACATTTTTCTTTGTTGTGTATATTTTGATTATTATGTGACAGGCAGGCTTTCTTTTCTGGCACAATTTATTTGGTGTTCTGTATGTATCTTATACCTTTATAGGTATCGCCTTCTTAAGAAATTTTTCTTTATGATATTGTTAAAAACATTATCTGGGACCTTGAGTTGGGACTCTATTTCTTCTGTTATTTTTTGGTTTGGTCTTTCCATAGTGTCCCAGATTTTCTACATATTTTGTGTCAGGAACTTTTTATTTTTCCAATTTCTTCGACCAATGCATCCATTTTTTCTATTGTATCATCTATTTCTGAGTGTCTCTCTTATATCTCTTGTATTCTGTTGATGATACTTGTATGTATATTTCCTGTTATCTTACCTTGATTTTCCATCTCCAGGATTTCTTCCATTTGTGTTTACTTTACTGCTTCCGTTTCCATTTTCAAGTCTTAGACAATGTTATTAATTTCTGTCACTGTTTTTTTTTTTTTTTTTCTGGATTTCTATGAGGGATTCATTCATTTCCTCTTTAAGGGCCTCTATCATCTTCATAAGATTGAATTTAAGGTCATTTTCTTGTAGTTCAACTGTGTTAGCATATACAGAGGTTGTTTTAGTAAGATATCTGGGCTTTGGTGGTGTCATATTGCTCTGGGTATTGTTGATTGTGTTTTCATGCTGGCCTATAGTCATATGGATTTGTGGTTGTTGTAAATTTAGGTACTGGTTTCTGAATTTATCTTTATTGGATAAACGTTTTTGGATACTTTTTCCTTGATTTTTTTTTCCTTTCTATTCCTCTGGCTTATGTGGCCTATGGTTATGTTGACCAGCAAGTCTTCAGGACCAGTAGTGTATCTCCATTGGGGTTTTGGCAGCCTGTGTGATTTCAGTAATTTTGAGTGCTTTTGTTGCCTCTGGGATTCTGGGATTCTGGGAACGGTCACTGCCTCTGGGGTTCCTAGAACTGGTGTAGCAACTTGTAAAGCAGGATTCTTCTGCTAGAATTGTGGGCTCAGCAGAGTGGTGCTTTTAGTGACTGCTGGGTTTCCTAGTGCTAATGTGTCCTCCAATAGAGTTGGAGTCTTCCGTCAAGGCTGCAAGCCAAGATTAAGAGTAAAGTTTTTGTGAAGGCCTTAGCTCTCTGATGGAGCATCTGAGAAATGCACTCTAGGTTAACAACAATCAGAAATAGGCTGAACTTCACCAAGACTGATAATGATTTTCGATCATCCCCTGTGATTAAACTAAACATTTATCCTCAATTGTACATTGCAGAAAAAACATGAGTCTTCTCTGCAGGGCAATAATCAGAGCCCTGTGATTTCTTTTGTATACTAACTGGCATTAAAAAAATATTTACCAGCAATTCCAAGAACCAACACAAAATGTTAAAAAATCAGAGATTATGCCAACAGGAAAAAAAACAAAAGGACAAAACACACTGGGTTTAGGAGACTACAGATTTTAAGATGAAGCTAATTAATAAATAATAAAAAAGATGAACTTATTTTTATGTGTATGAGTGTTTCTCTTGGGTATACATACACACAAGTTTCTATTATTCTGGAATTAGAATTACAAATGTTTCTAAGCAGCCATGTGAGTGCTGGGAACTGTGTCTGATCAGGTCTTGAAGAGCTGCCAACTGCTGAGCCATCTCTGCAGACCTATGATAGATGTAATTAACAAATGATGTCAAGAATTTCAGCAGAAAGGTGTCACCTCTTTACATTAAAAGTTTACATAAAAATAGGGGATAACCTAGTTAAGATAGTAAAACAGTGAGAATTAGGAACTTATTATATAAACAGTAAAGCATAGACATGTAACGAGAAAATTATTCATCTGAAAGTTGAATCAATATAAAGTGTTAGTGCGTTAGTGCAGAGAGACAGAGAGACAGAGAAACTGAGAGTCAGAGAGACAAAGATAGAGACAGAGAGACAGAGACAGAGATAGAGAAACAGAGACTCAGAGACAGAGATAGAGAAACAGAGACTCAGAGACAGAGACAGAGATAGTCTCCCACATAAACACAGTGAACTATATCCAACTAGAAGTGTGATTCAATCTAGTAGTGATCAGGTAAATTGAAACCAACCCTTCAGTTATATAACCCATAATATACATACAGATAGCAAAGAGGAAACAAGGAAATTATGGCCTCCTCCACATATAAAGTTGGACCAAGTGAGTTTCCTCTTATCACTAAATGGAACAGAAAAAGGTGTGATCCCTGTGGGAGACTAGCTGCATGTCCTAAATCTGAGCATGCGCATGCTGAGCAATCATACTGGGTAGTTACAGAAAAACACAATGATATACACATGTGAACTAAAATACCAGCAAAAGGACTGCACAGAACATCACTCATTACAAAGCAAAGTCTATCACCAGTAGACAGAAGTATATAAAAAGGGGGGTAAATATAGGAGAAAAGTTGACAAGAGTCAGTGTTTTTCACCTTCTCCAGCTCAGCTGTGTGCTTCATTGTGGAAACGAGTTTTCATAAGAACCTTGCCAAATATCTTAAAAGATTCTTCCTCTTTATCTGATTAGCCTGGATATCTAATCAGGCTTCTCACCCCACACCACCCTCCAGCTTGGGTCTGATTGTCCTGGTCTGTCTATACCAAAAATCTTGTAGGGTTTGTCCAGCTATATTTCTTACCACTTCCTCGACTACAAATTTTATGTTCTGTATGCTGTATTCAAAGTGAGGCTGATATTCTACCTCACTACACAATCCCATTATAGCTCTCTCTACACCTATTGTTGTAACCTGAATAAGATCTTTCTTACTATGGGTTTATAAACACTGAATAATATTTCTTTAATAAACCATAGCAGTAACAAAAAAAATAAGAAAAAAAAAACCAAATTTCCACTATATTCAAAAGAGTACATGGATATGTTGAATGAAAATGAAAAAGAGACAGCACTAAAAAGATCATTTACTGTGTGATTTTATGTGCATACATAAGCTTCAAAACAAGGCAAAATTAGATTGTGACAATACAATTTAGAAAAAATGGATCTTTTTGAAGGGTGAAGATTTTTGAAGGAGAGTCAAGGGGGCTCAAGTTTGGATAGAAGGAGACTGGCTTCTGATGTTCTGTTTTTAAATCTTAGTCATATCAAATGGCAGTGTTTAAAATGTATCGACTATAATTTATATAGTTTTCTCCTTATATATAACCTCTACAAGTAAATGTATAATTCAAAAAGGAAACCCAAAATAAATAGATTGTAAGAATCCAATTATACTGGAAAATATCAAACACAAAATAATATGAAGATATGAATCTATAAATTTTTATATCTCAGATGTGAGGCTATTTAGGAGTTTTATTTTGTAAATTTGCATATGTTCCTTATTTATTCTTATAATAAACTAATTTTAACCAAGAAACATTAAGATTTCAAAATCTCAACAGTGAGCTGATTTTTTCCTTTGCTTATTATTGTGGTCAAATCTTGGACAGAAGCAAGAAATTGCAAACTGAGATATGTAGGGTTTAAACTGTATCTATGTTTAGACTCAAGAGATTCCGTCTCCATGAGTTCATTCTAGGGTCAAAAATGGAGAAGCAAACTCCTCTATACAAGGATGTCAGTCCTCACCTCTTTTTTGAAGTCAAAATGGAAACAATTGAAAGTATCTACTAAACAGAGAGGAGTGTAATAGGTAACAGTATCTTCCCACAATGAAATGTTGTATATCAGTAAATGGATTATTGAGACCTGCATTTATTAATGTGGATTGCAGGTGCTTTTTAGACTAGCATCATGGTATATTGTACGAAATAACTTAACACATGGATATTGAGAAAGAATGATGTTTGACTGCAAATAATAAGGATACGTGGCCATTGCTTTTTCAGTCCTTATTTTTCCACTAGGTGTTATAACATCACACATAATTTTCATAACAGCAACAAGAACACAAAGCTTTTGTCAATGTAAAAGAAAAACACTCTAGGGGAGGGTGTTGAAATTTGAGTGACAGAGAATAGCTACCTTTTCTTTTAATATTCTTTTCTCTTTGATGCTCTCTCAGAATTTAGTGAAGAGACTTTCAGGTATATTTGTCTTGTGGTGATTATATTGGAAGAATGGCCTGGAGAGCTATCTTTAAAAAATCCATTTCTTAGCTATTATTATTATTTATTATAAATTATGATGATGATGATGATGATTATATTGCTATCTAATGAGTCACAGCTGGACCACTTATCACTGTACAGCTGGGCTGACCACACAGTTCCTTTGATCCCAAGTTCCTTCAATCTAGAAAATGCAGATAATAGAGCCTTTCCTATTTTTACTCCTAAGCAGTAGAAAAAAATGCAAGCTGTGTGAAATCAAGACTCCTCAGTCTCGTTCACTGCTAATTCCACCTCCGTTGCCTCCCAACACTTCCTGGAACAGAAGAGTAGAAGTCTGGTAGATACTCGTTGATTGGGTAAATGACTAGTCAAGTGCAATTGCCTCACACAGCCAGAGGTACCAGAGGTTGAGATCCTTGATTAACTGGCTATGATTGATGCTGATTATGTTGACATAAAAAGATCATTCTGGTAACATAGTACCAGTTTGGGTTATGAAATACTATATATCACCTAATCCTGGCATTTCCTTCACTTTGTATACATTGTCACGATCCTCAAAATTATAAATGACTTGAAATGCTGAGGGAACAGCAAGCTCAGGGTTCTATATGATGTTTAGTAGTCACTCTATAGTACTGTAAAAAGTTTAAATCGAGTTTTCTCCTGACTGAACAAAAGAACAACATTTTTTTTTCTTCCCAAAGCCATTCCCCTGAATAAAAGTAGTATAGATGACTATAAACTGACTTTTGTGGATAGCAGTAAGTCTTTGTGGAGTAAGACCTTAATCTTTTTTATGAAAACATGGGACATGCGTCTAGTTGGAGTTTAACTTCACACAGAAACTACAGAGAATCGAAAGCATTCTCCTCATCTGTTCTAATTAAAATTTAAATTGAAATCTGAGTTCTAATGAAGAGAAGCTTAGTGTTGGTCCTGTGGGGGACTTTTCAGAAGGTACAGGAGATATTCTCGAAGGCAAAAAGAGATTTCACGCAGACTTTTTCTTCCCCTGTGTTTTATTTGAACATAACATTCGTATTTTATATAGAAGCATACCTGTCCTTGATGGAAGCCAATCATTATCCCTTTGACATGGATGGTCTTAAAAATATCCCACATCCCAGTAAAGCAGACCCAGCTGTGTCATTGTGGATATGTTGGCATTATCCTGTGACACTATGTGTCGAGGAAGAGAGGTGACAGCTCAGCTCTACCAGACGATGGATTCATTATTACCTATCCTGAGCCTGCAATGCAGCTCAGATAGATGAGCTCAGTGTCAAAGGTTGTGTCTGTTTGAGAAAAACATCAGGTTGCTATGGAATAATACAAGATGAATACACTCAAAACTTTCTAGCAAAATCTTATTGGAGAACTTTAAAAATTAACTCTCAGTGTTCACTGGTTGGGAAATGTTCTTTTAGGAGCTGTTAGTTTTTTGGTTTTGGGGTTTTTTTTTAATTGAAATGTTATCCACTTTTCTGGTTTCCTCTTCTCCAATCCACCCCCCCCCCATGAACTTCTAAGAGGATGCTTCCCCTCCCACTCACCCACTCCCACCTCAACACCCTGGCATTGCCCTACACTGGGGAAATAAGTCTTCACAGGACCAATGGCTTCTCCTCCTATTGATGCCAAATAATGCCATTCTCTGCTACATATGCAGCTGTAGTCCTGGGTCTCCCCATGTGTACTCTTTGGTTGGTGGTTCCTTCCCTGGGAGCTCTAGGGAGGGTTGGTTGGTTTACATTGTTGTTCTTCCTATGAAGTTGCAAACCCCTTCAGCTAGGAGCTATTTGCTAAATACTGTGCACATACGCTCATCCAGAGAGTGTGTCTAAGGCAATTACTTACACACAGCATAGGTAAAGAAATGAAATGAATGCATTAGAAACATCCCAAAGGGAAGTTGTCCAAAAAAGTTTGTGTAGTGGTCTGATTAAGACCCCTTCCACAACTCACATGTTTGGCTAGTTGGACCCTAGTTGGTAGATCAGTTTGCAAAGGACTGGAAGATATGTCTTGATAGAGGAGATATTCAGAGTCTCTCTCTCTCTCTCTCTCTCTCTCTCTCTCTCTCTCTCTCTCTCTCTCTGTCTGTCTGTCTCTTTCTCTTCCCCCTCTCTTTCACTCTCCCTCTCTTTCTCTCCCCCCCCTGCTTTGCATTTGTATCAGCATGTAAGCTTCCTGTTTGTGAATGTCAGTTACTGATCCAAGCTATATCTGCCTCTTGACATGTTCCTCTACATGATGATGATAGACTTACCTTTCAAGATCTGCAAGCTCCAATAAACATTTTCTTCTATAAACTGCATTTGTCATGATGTTTTGTTGCAGCAAGAGAAAAATAACCAAAGTGCTATTTTATTAAACATATTGCTGTCATTAACAAACATAAATATAGGAATTAAACATTTTTAATCCTATAAGTGTTTAGAAATGTGTCTTCATGCTACTTCAAAAAAAAAAAAATCCTACGATTTCAAAAGGCTCTCTGAATTTAAGTTCAATCCTTTTTATTAAACCCCGAGCTGTGTTGATGGCTAAAACTCAATACCACAAGTATACTACATTTCTTATAGAATATTTACCAAGTTATGTCTCCATATTTAAATGGCTTCTTGAATTAACTGGGGAAAAGGAGTCTAGATTTCTTTGTAGTTAAAGATAATGGCATTTCATTTGCACAAAAATATTTGAAGGCAGGAATGATTCTAGAAAGGTACTGCATTAGGGTGTCTTTTCCCAGCTGTGAGCATGCCTGAGCCCGGTGCGGATATTCCATATGAAAGATGTCTGTCAGGTGCTGTGAGTGACTGGTAGCGTGCTAGACAGCTCATAGTATGCCTGTCCCAAGCACTCTAGTCTGCAGCTGCTCTGCTCTTCATGAACTTCTGTTGGCTACTATGCAGAAGAATGGGCTAAGGGAAGAATATTGCCAGCAACACTTCCGGGAGGAGCATGCTGACTAAAACAGCAGAGGAATAGGAAGGGCAGATCTGACACAGACTACAAGTGGAATCTGATTAAAATGTATCAAAATTGTGATTTTTTTTTCCTTTTCTATTTAACCATAAGACCATCAGTGTTGCTTACTGTCAATGACATTAATGAGGGTGTCAGACTTGTCACTTTCATTAAAGGGCAACTTTACCAAGAAACTAGTGCAACAGTCACCTCCAGCTCTTCACCATTAAATCCATCAAAGCGAGCTCAGACTTCCAACTGCGCTAGATCTTTTGAAGGAAGTCCCCGTGGCTTTGGTGCCTGCCCCATCAGAACAGCTCAGCATGCTTGGTGAAAGGACAGAAATGCCAGCTGAGCTGGGAAACATTTAGTTAGGACTTTCTCTTTGAGCTACAGCCCCTCTGCAAAAAGAGCCCTCCCGTGACTCAGTATTTGCAGCAGGTTTTCATGCTCATCACGGTAATATCTGTCTGTCTTGTAGCAGCTCCAGGCCAAAAAGGATGCCACCATTCCCCCTGCTCCTTCGCTCATTCCTTTATTATCTCATTTAAGAAATAATTGTCTACTTTTTATTATGTTATATTATAGGTGGTAAAGAAAATAAAACAAACTGGTTCCCGATATTAGAAACTCTGACACACTAGAGGGACCTATGCATAAATAGCCACCATCCAAGGAAAAATGTAACCAGTGGTACAAAGGACATAAAGTAATGTAAGCTGGGTGTCCTGTGAGATCAGAGAAAGTCTGAGGCTGAGGTGGCTTCTGAACTAGACTTTCAAAAAAATGAATGTCATTTGCATACGGATGTTCGCTGAGGGGCCTGGGAATCTCTGTCCTTCACATGGCTGGGAACTTGGTTTTGAGTTTGAGATCAGTCATATTCTCTCTGATATATCTTTCATGCATATTCAGTGAGCATCTCTTTTGTGGGGCTTCACCCTGTCTATTGTCTTCAAAAGTGCTTGCCCTCCTCTGAAATTTCTGTTTATCCACTGACTTCACTCATTAGAATAAACACTACGCAAAAGGAGTAATTTTGTTCTGTAAAGGAAGGAGTGTTCTTTTGTGAGCGTGTATAGCTCATATTGAGTGAAATCCTTGTTATTTGAAAGATTGTCAAATTGACATTTCCTGGGAGGCTGTGATATAAAACTGGATAAAGGGCGGCTCTAGGTATAATGCCAGTAATATTTTTCTAGCTATATCTGGGCAAATATTTTTGTCAGCATATAAAGATTTAGGTATCATTGAAGGCCAAAGTGATACAGGGGATGGTGGTTATGATTAAAAGCCAATATAAAGAAATGCAAAGAACTAGGAGCCCCAAGTAAGAAATCAAATTGCTTCATATAGTTCAACAAAAGGTGGAATTGATACATCCAGATATTTAAAAATATAAACCAGTCATAGTTTTGCCATTTCTACCTCTTCTCCCCTGACCCCTAGCTTCTATTTCAGATAGGGAGCCCTTTGTGTACCTTAGCCATCTTTCTCTCTTTTGATACCATTAAAATGGACACCTCCAAACCCCTGCATTGGCAAAGGTCCCGAGGAAGACTAAACCAGCTTGGGTCACACTTCCACTGGGTTTTGGAAGGTGAAGCATTCTGATTCGGAATCATGTGCATTCCTTAACTTGAACTCTGAACTGCATTATTATGAACTATTGAACATCAATAACATTCCATGAAGATGGAAATGCTCTAACCTACATGAGATTGAGCCATAGAAGACTGATAAAGAGTCAGGCTTTGGCCAAATAGAAGCCCCAGAGTCCATCACCAGCATAAAAGATGATTGTGGTCACCAGGGTGATTTTACTGTATTACTATTTTGCTATGGGGTTTGGGTAAATTAACTGAAACTAAATGTTGAAAAATTTCAATGAGATTAACATTTGCTAAAGTGATAGGCAAGTGCTGGAAATAGGACTTCTGATGCAAACATAAGCTCTAACTGGGTCAAGCCATAAACCAGTGGCTGTGAGGGGACATTTTTCTTTGTAAGTTTCTGGAAACTTGCGACCTTGTAAATTTCAACCTCCTGTGAAACAAATCTTATTCATGCATAAATTTATGATCAAATTGAAGAAAGTCTCTAACTAATAAATGGCACACAGCTGCTGGGCATGTACATTTACTTTTTCATTTCTCTACTTTTCTCATCCTGGGTTCTCTCTCTCTTTTGCCTGATGCTACCTCATCGGTCAGAGGGCTTGACCTTCACAAACGCATAGATGTTGGGTGGGATGGATCTAAAGAGGATCCCTGGAAAGACTTCCAATACCATGCCCCATGAGAGTATAATCTTGAAAATTAGGATAGTCTTCATGACAAAGCATGCTTTGAAAGAAAGAGCGATGGTCCTGAGTGCCTTCTGTGGGATGAGCATCCCTGCCTGTATTGAAACACAGCCTTTTCCTGCTTATGCTACTGTGCCCCGGCCATCTCCAAAATATCAAGACAAAAGTGTCTTAGAATGTTCAGGATCTTAATACTAATAAAAAAATACAGGATCTCATGAAGGTTCCCTCCATCCCCCTCCCTTCCTCCATCCCTCCCTCCCTCTCTTTCTCCCTCCTTCCTTCCCTCCCTCCCTCCCTCCCTCCCTCCCCTTCCTTTCCAGACTATAGACTCAAGGAGGGCAGGCATTTCCACTCCTGGTTGCCCAGTTCTCAGTGCAGTATCTCAGTGAAGTAGATGTTCATGTTGTACTTGCTAAATATCAGACTTGTTCCAGGAATGCTACTTGCTTACAACTATCACTGAATGGAGCAGATGTATATATCTACACACACATACACATACACACACACACACACATAACGATTACAGAAAATATATTATCAAAAGGTATCTACTACTACTGAGTCACACAATGCTACATGGATAATGAAATGCTACACACAAGTTGATTATTCACTACATGAGAAAAAAATCGACAAATGAACAAACAACAAAAACTATTGTCTCAAACTATGATATAAGCAATGCTTTGCTATGTATTGGAAGAATAAAAATGATTTCTCCTCCATGTAGCAGTATACCTAGGACTGTGGTACCTATAACAATGAAGCAAACTGGGAAGCACTGTGGTAACTGGCTTAGAAAGTCAGAGCAGAGGGTATCAAGGCCACCTGTCATGGTGAGGCAGTCTGGACAGAAGAGATGGATCCTGAAGGGTCATTAGGACTGAGAATCAGAAGGAAGTAGGAAAGATATTCTAATGAGCCATGGTGAATGTAGGAATAGCTGGTGATGTGAAGGATTTTTATGGAGACCCTTAGGGAGCAGGATAGGTAAGCTGGAAGGTAGTTCAGTTCTCTAGAGCAGCGAGTCAATTTTGAACGTTAGCTATGAAGGAGACCTAAGACGTTTGTGTTCTGCTTGAAGTGACATATAACACCATTTCATAGAAAAATGCCATTTTCCCTGAGCATTTGAATAAGGCCTAGGTGCTTCTTGTTTTATTGCCATTATAATTTGCATGTACTTTAGATATAGCAGGCAATGATTGTTGTACAAAATTTGATATACTATTTGTATTTCCCAATACAATAAAAGTTCCCTGAGTGAGGAAAGATGCAATTTCATTTCATGTCTCTAGTACTCACCACACAAATCAGAATGTAGTAAAAATTTATTGAATGACTAAAGAAATTAATGAGTAAACAAATGAATATATGAATGAATGAACGAATCAATCCATCAATCTCTTGAGCATCAAGGAATTATATGGTTAAGAGATAAAAGAGATCTCATGGTCCATGTCACTTCACGAGGGCTGGTAGAAGACCTACTTAGAGCAAATGCAGGTTCTGATAGTGGACTGTTGAGGGATGATTTTATGCACTATGTATTCAGATGCTGATTTCTATGCCCCGACATCTGGTTGCAGACATTGGCATGGTCAAGAATCTATGGTCTCAATATTATGTAAAAATTGTTTTCTAGCACCTCTGATTGGTTATTGAAGAGCTGATTCAGTTAATAACTTGGCAGAGGAGACTAGGTTAGGTTGAACATCTGACCCCAGTCAGGGGATGCCCCCAAAAGACCAGAGGGGGGAGAGAGGAAGGAGAAGAAGAGATGATGTGGAGAGACCATGTAGAGGGACCAGAAGAGGAGTTACTGTGAGGACATACATGGAGCAGAGTAAGCATGAACAAAACTCCAATTACAAGTAAAGGACCATCCAGCTGGCAAGTAGCCAAACTCACATAGTAATGTTAGAATGGATGAGTATGTGCCCAATTATAGGGCTTGCAGCATGTTAATAAACTCATTATGTCTTTGTGTTATTTATTCAGGAGCTAAATTGGGCTAGAATGGGCCTAGAAATGCTCTTGCCATTATTTGGGAACAAAGGGGACAAAGCAAACCCCCACTGAATTACTTTTACACTGAAGATGTTGGGACACACTGACTTTACCATATTTAGTGACAGATGGACTACAGGGGCTGGATTGATGAGAAGTGAGAAGCAGTTGCTTTTGATGGGAATGAGAGACTGAAAGGGAGAACAGACATTGAACTTTTCCTTGGGCATGTCAACTTTATCGCACCTGAGGTGAGGGGATTGGAAGCACTGAAGAGTTCTGAAAAGTCAGTTTGAGAAAGTCATTCAACTCAGAGCCAACAGAGTAGAAAAAGTTTATAATAGCAATTATTTAAACCCTTATGGAAATTGTATAGCAAAATAACAAAGGGACTATCATGTGATCGTTAGGTTCTAAAAGAGGACATTACCAGAACCTTTTTATATAAAATTAAGTAAAATACATGGAAGGTTGGATCCTAAATACCTCCCTTCCCAATGTTAGGACCATAAGCCACAGTAGCTTTGGCTTCTGTATGCGACTCTGGAGAGATGGCTATGAGAATTAGAAACCTGTTTCAGAAAGCAACGGTGAGTCCTGATTCTATTATACAACTGTTGTAGAAATAATCTAATAGCTGCTCTACATTGTCTGAAATTGCTTTATCTGTTAGGATGAGACACCAATTTTGGAGCTACATATATACACGAGAGAGCAGAATGTCCTATTTGTGAAGTATGAAGATGAATAACATGCCACTCTCTCTATCCTTTATGGACATCAAGTTCCTTTACGTTCCAATATTGTTTTCAATTATGCACCCAACCGACACTCTTACTCTATAATTTAAAAGAGCATGTTGGAAAATATGTGTACATGTACCCGAGAGTTGCTTAACTACATCAGAGTCAAAGGAAATAAACCCTGCCCCTTCCCACATTAGCTCCCGTACTTTGCAAATCTCTATTCACTGCACAGAGAAATAATGCACATGAGAAGAGCAAATTTGTTTTATAATTTCACTCAGTTGGACCCACACTGGCTCTGCACATGACTCTCGAAAACAGCAGTACACCATGTAGACTGAAATCTTGCCAGATCACATCCCCTCTGTCCTTCAGTTCCGGTTTGCCTGTTTGCCAGATCACATCCCCTCTGTCCTTCAGTTCCGGTTTGCCTGTTTGCCAGATCACATCCCCTCTGTCCGTCAGTTCAGGTTTGCCTGTTGCTCACTCTGCATTGTCTCACTGACCACAGACAGACATCTGCCTCTCACCGACTGAGCAAACAGCCTGAGCCCTAGGCAGCCATTTTGGTTGGTGAGGAACTATGTAGCCTCAAGTGACTCACAAGCGGAAGAATTAGAGGCTCCCAGGAACCAAACAGTCTGCTTTTGGTTTCTCAACCTCCTGAAGTGTTTGAGTCATAAAGAAAGGACTTTCCCCTATTTTCTAAACTCAAAACAACCTGCTTGGCTCCAGCTTGCCCCAGTCCTTTTGTGGGTTTCTTGTTTCCCTGCCCCTGCTGATCCCTCTGGCTTTCAACCAAGCTTTAACCATAGGACTCCCACCAGAGTCCTTAAAGAAGAAAGCTTTCCAGCATGACCACGCTGTATTAATAAATGAAACCCAACCTTTTAAAAATTACACTGTCAGAGAAACCCATTAGGTTGTAAAAGAGTTGAAGTAAACATTAGATTTTAATATCTACTGCTGCTTAGATTTTTTCTGAACCGCAAAGTCCCCAGCGAGCACTTAAAACTTCATTACTCCACTGAAAGGTTGTGAAAGGCTATTTAAGGGTTTTCAATTTTGTTGAAGTCTAGAGGTTATTACAGCTGGAAAGACTACAACTCCTCGTATTACAAGGAATGAAAGGAATGAGATTTATCTTCTCCTCCTCCCTGCAGTTTAATCCTGGTCTATTAGATGCATTGGTAAAAATTAGGGCAGGGTGAAAACTTTTCTAGAGGTTTGATGAAAAATAGTATTTGGGCACTGTGGAAAGCATGCTGGTAAGGCTCCAATGCTATGGCCCTCCGTGCAGTGGGCTGAAGTTACTTCAACATTGGCCTCTGCTTGAAAGCCTCTAAAAAAAGTCTGAAAACTCAAAAACTTATCACAGAAACCTCAACACTAACTTTTGAGATGGACCCTTTAATTAAAACTTATTCATACAAAGACCCTTGTGAACATACACTGTATCCATGAATTTTTAAAACTTAAAAGTTTTAAGCTGAAGAAATTTGTCTTTTTTTTTTTTAATCTTACCAGACTTGGCATTGATATTATTTAGCCAAGTACTGTTAGACAATTAGGCACTCCTCACGTTCCTAATTCAGACCTCAAAGGCTCTGGCAGTTTTTATTTTATACTTTTTACTGTAGATTGACTTTGATTTATATAATATACAGCTTTTATCATATTTTCAATCTATTCACATCACCCTTTTTTATCATTCCTACTTATTACATATCTATCTATCTATCTATCTATCTATCTATCTACCTATATTTATCATCTATCTACCTATTTGTCTTATCTATTTTCTCTCATATACATTATCAATCTATCATAAGCCTATAAATTATGACTAGCATTATACATTATACTAGAAAGTTGATAGAAAAAAAACTTGTGAATTCATTATTTTAAAATCATAGTGTAAGTTGGAGTAAAGAATGCTTTCTTGTAAGTAAACCTTAGATGCAATAAACTTTCCTAGGAAAAACCTAACCTTCTTATATACTAGAAAGCTTTCTTGGACCAGATTATTCAAGCTGGATTTCAAAGAATAGATCATGAAAACAAGGACAAAGAGAATGTTGTAAAAGAAATTTTCAGAAAACTAGGTAGGATGCCCACAGACATTCTCTTCTCTCTCTGTTCCCCAAGACCCAATATCCCAGCCTTGTTTCTAGCACTGCAGCAGAATACCAGCTCCAGCTTCTCTGACCCCTGCCAATATCTTCTATGGACCACACAAACCATGAATGCCCTCATATCTATTCTGAGCTTGTTGCTTTGTCCTAGACTACAACTCTAGCACATAACCCAAGGGCAGCTTTTCCCAGGGCAACAAGTAGGGTGAAGATAGACCCACACATCTACTGCTCCTGAGATCTAATTCCCCTAATTTTATCCTCAGCTATGTATCTGAAAACCTTTTACGGTAACTGTTGTTAAAAGAGGACATCCTGGGTTTTGACACCAATGTTAGGAAAAGGATGAAGAGAAGTGGGGGGAGATATGGTCCTTGGAGGTACAGCAAGGCGTGGGGGCCAAGGGAGATGCTTCTGGGGGCCCATGTTGGGAATTCTTCCCCCCGAGGGACCAGGCACATGACAGTGTAGTATAGAATAGAGTTTTTTCAGGTCATGGGGGAGTTAAGAGGGTAGTAAAAGCAGAAAGAGCGAAGAGATGAATAGAAAAGTAAAGGAGTAGAGGCTGGCCGAGAGCATGTGGAGAGGGGAAAAGAGAAGGCAGAGAGAAGGGGTAAGGGGGGAGAGCAAGAGAGCAAGAGCAAGAGAGAGAGGAGGGGGCAAGCAGCCCTCTTTATAATGTTAGGTAACTGGGTCTGAGCATACCTGGCTATTGCCAGGTAACTGAGGGGTGGGGTATACCTGGCTGTTGCCAGGTAACTGAGTGGTGGGGTTTACAGAATCCCAACAGTAACTTTTTTTTCTCTGACACAATCCCCAACAGATCACAAAGACCTTCTCTTCAAAACTTCTCTCCCCCAGTTCTTCCCACATACCCAGCCATTAAAAACAGCAGACATTCCCTGTGAACACACAAGCTGAACAGGCCAGGAAAACAGGCAATGAATATACACATCACATTCCAAGAATCCAGAGTGGAAACAGAAACCAAGGAATGAAACACCCATCCACCAAAGACAAATACAGAAATAAGCAAATAAACCTGTAACCATCCCAAACTCTGATGCTGAGACACCAGTGTAAAAACATAAACAATAGCCAAGGCAACATATCTCCATTAGAACACAGCTATCCTAGAGAGAGTGCTGGGAGAGATGATTGGAATTTGGGGAGGGAGATTTGGGGTGTGGTGTGAAAACTTAGTACAGTGAAAATCTCTTGGAACTTATAAAGGTGTTCCTAATGAGGACTCTAGTAAAGAGAGATAAAGGGTCTCAACTGGTCATCTCTTATAGCCAGCTCCTATGGTTTGAGTACAGTGCATTCATTTGAGCTGTTGGCCAACAGTCTCATCGAAATCCACAAATTTTCAGGCAGTTGCTAAAACAAAAGAATGTTCTCTGCAAACTGCCAGTAGGACCTCATTTCTGAGGACAACATCCATGAAAATTGGAGAAGTTGGGCTGGTTCCTCACCCCTATACTCTAGTCTCTTTGGCAGACACCTGTATTCATCAGAACACTGAAAGGGAAACATAGATACCACCAACCCAGTCACAAAACCTTTGACCTGCAATTTACACGGCCTGTAAACTATGCTAGGCATTGGTAGCAGAGAATGGGTAGACATAGCCTCCCAATGTCTAATTGGATCTAAGGCCCACTACAGGAGAAGGAACCCACACCCTGCACTACTTGGGCAACAGAAAACTAGAGACTAGATAGCACAGAGATCTAGAGTAAACCAAACACCACTGGTATAAAAAAATAAAGTGATTCCCGATAATTTTCTTCTATACTCATAGATCAATGCTTTATCCAGTCAATATCAGAAATGTTTCCTCTACATGGGAACAGATGCAGAAACCCATAGCCAGATATTATGTGGAAAGAGAGTCTAAAATGGAGGTCTTCATGAAATTTCTCCCCTCAGAGCTCAGGGAATCACAAAGAGATGGAGAGGATTGAGGACATCAGGAGAACAAGGCCCTCTGAATCAACTAAGCAAGGTGCCTATGAGTTTACAGACTAAAACAGCCAGCTGAGGGCCTAACCCTGTCTCTACCAGGTCCTCTGCATATGTATTATTGCTATTAGCTTAGTATTTTTATGCAACTTCTGACATGAGAACCAGTAAGTCTCTGACTCTTGTGCCTGCTCTTGAGGCTCATTTTCTCCTGTTGGTTTGCCGTGTCCAAATTTGATATGGGCACTTTCGCTTCATCTTATTATATTTTATTTTGTCATGTTTGTTTATTTTTATCTCCTGGAAGTCCATTCTTTTCTAATGGGAGAAAGAAGGTGAGTAGATCCAGAGAGGGAGGGCAGGTGGGGTGGAACTGGGGGGGGGGGGGTTAAGGGAAGGGAAAGTATAATCAGAATATATTGTATGAGAAAAGAATCTATTTTCAGTAAAAGGAAAAAATCCACTATAAAGTTACAGTAGTGTGTACAAGCCTAGTGTCTAATTCAGGACATGTTGGTTCTACAGGTTTCATGTGGGAGGAAAATGGTAGGGAGTTCCTCTTGATGGAGACATCTTATTCGGTTGGATGTTTTTATAATTTACTTTTTGTATGATTGTGGATGTAATTATACAACTATAATGTAAATCCTATGAGGATAAGAAAAGGAGAACACTTTAAAAATTACCTAAAATACTACCAATCTGTAGAAGTAAGTCTACTGCTTGATATCTGGATGACTTACTTAAAAGACTTTCCATGGTGCCTTTATCACTTTGGTCTGGAAATCAAATTACAGTTACTCTTCTTCATATTTTTCAGTTATATTATACTACTTTATGTTGTTCATGACTTTATAATCACAATTTAAGTGATTAGACACAATTTATTACAATTAATACAAGATTACATAGTTGGTAGATTTTTCAACATAATATTTTATTTAATTATTTCAGATTTTATATATGTATAAAAATGCAGTTTGATCATATGAACTCTCAAAGACCTTCTATCTAAATTTTCCATAAACCTTCTTCTCCCCCCACCCCTGCTCTCTCCAGCTCTCTCTCTCTGACCTCCTCCTCCATCTTCTCTATTTTTCTTCTTCCTTCTTTCCTCCTCCTTGTCTTCTTCCTCCTCCTCTTCTATAACAGAGGGTTCAGTTAGTGCTTCCCATATAAACAATGGTGTGGGTTCATGCAGTGTGAGAAGCCTACCACTGGCCACACACCTCCTAAAGAAAACTGAGTCTCTCTCACTCAGCAACCATCAACTGCAGTCTGAACACTTATTCTTAGTACACTGACCAGTTTTGAGTCTTCACATTAACCACTGCCCACTCTAGAAAGCTACTATGAGCACGATTGAAAACAACCCAAGTCTATATGTATGATCATACATACTCAGGTAGCAGTTTTACAACATAATCATTTAACAAAAATAAAAACAGGTTACCCTAAGTTACCCTAGGGATGATACTCTCCTCCCTAGCCACATTACATTACCAAACATGAAATTGATCTTGTGAATCTGGCCTCAAATCAAATAAAAAAGTGGTTGGTTAACCACATAGTAGTCATGTTACTATTGTGAAAGTGGGGACATCTTGCATGACAGGTAAGAATTAAAATGTACAGAATTCAGCACTGGATAAGAACACGGATGTCTTTTCTTTCCAATAGCCTGAGTAGCATCTCCTGGCATAGGAAATCAAACTAGTAAAAAGCCCCCCGTCGGTTCCAGGTTTACTTGTCTAAGTTCTACAACCAAAGTGTGTAGTATATTCAGAATTAGGAACTTATTATCTAGTTATGATGAAATACTAAGAGGAACAGAAATTGCTTATATTATTTTGAAGGCATGGGTGACCTCCCTGATGATTAACTTGTGGAGAAGTATGCCATGCCCAACTCTGAGATTTTCACTTAATAACCATGTCTTCTGGGAAGAATACCATGTGTACCCATAAAGAATATCTTCTAGTGGATAGATTTTTATATAATTATGAGGATTGTGAAATTATGAACAATGCTGTGGTGATCAGTTTTCACATGTTTTTCTAAGATAATACATATAAAATGCTTAGCATACATTGACTCAAATATTACTGATATTGTCAATTGTAGAAGTAATGAGTAAAAAACAACCTAAAGCCCCTTATATATGTTTAAAAATAGTATTATTGATTTATACTTTTTAAAAATGAAGCATCAGAGTCCCAATTTCATTGGATCATGATCTGTAGAAAATTTTATCACAAAAGCAAGTAAACATAGTTAATTTGATAATAATAAAACACAGCTTTCCTTCACTTCCAATTTTATTTATTTGAGCATAAATGATGCCAAGTTTTAATTCTGTATGGACTGATATTTCTATATTTTTCCTTCTATATTGTTGTGCTTTGCCCATAGTTTCTAAAGGATTCTGAAAACCTTGCAAGAACACCAGGATTTCATACAATCAACCACAGGGACAATCTTTTTAAAGCTGCAAAATTGTTACAGTTGCACACAGTGCACCAAAAAATGATCATCTGAGTAAATCACCCATCGGTGATTATTAGCTTCATACACATACAATGGTATTCACGTTTGGCTTTAAAGGGATGTTGATAACCATAATAACACGATAAAAATAATAGCTGCTATTTACTGATGCCTTTTATGTACCAGTGTTATCCAAGCAGCTCTAGGATTGTTCTAATTAATCCTCTCAACACTGTAAGACACATATTCTAATCTCAGCACTATAGCTTCAAATTTCTGAGTGTTAATTACTTATCATCCCTCCCTCCTAATTCTACCCATTGGAGAATAAATGCAGCACTGCTCACATATAATAGGATTTCCTCACAAGTTTAAGACCACATCTGGGGTTTACCATGTGATTTATTTAAGTGTTTAACCCTAGGCATATAAAATATATTCATGATTACTTGCATTCTGCATATAATATATATATATATTATACAATCTGCATAACTGCTTTTGAAAATGTTATTGATATTAATGAAATTATGTCATAAAGGGAGATGATTTAATGAGGAGCCTCTTTAGAAAAATCTCTCATAGTAATATCATTAGGCTATGTGATAGCACCACTAGAGATATAAGTTTCTATACTTTGTTTAAGACTTTTTCTTCAGTTTTGATTAAAGGTTTTTATAGTACAGTCCAAGATAAGAAAGATTAGAAATGATGTAAACCAAGAAGCATAAAAAATAAAGACAAATGGGCTGGAAATGCTGGCTTTGATTGTGGGGCTCTCTTCAGCTATATCCATCTTTCCATTAAAGTGTATGTCTTAGTTATTCCTGATGACTACACATAAAATATATGCTTAAATCTTGTCCTCATAGAGAAGGCATGAATACAAATTTAAGTAATAAATTTATTTCTAATTTTAAAAAGCAAGGGCTTTACGGAGAAACACAGGAAAGGTTATAAAGAAGTGGAGAAGGCAGCTTCTGTGATATGGTCTTAGTGGTGTTTAAACAGCCTGTCCCTGTGTGACAAGAGGGGGAATGAAGCAGAATTGAATGAGCATGGCTTTTGGAAGTGAATTACCAGCATGGTTGGGATCCATGTTTGGTTGGAAATAAAATGGGTAGGTAGAAAGAAGGTATTATATGGAAGAATATTAATCTTTAAAGAAAAATATGATTCTTAAAGGAAAGCTATGATTTTTGTTTTATTTTATTTTATTTTTAACTGAGAAGTGACATGATCCTATCTACACTTAGCTATACTTGTCTACTGTTAAGTAAAGGACCAGATGGAATAAAAAGAAGATGGAGAGAAGCCAGTTAGAAGATAAGAAAGAACAGTGATGGGAAATTATCATCTAAAGACATTTATAAAAGAGACAGTTATGTCAAGAGAAACTGAGAGAGTTAGGATACCATTGATAGAGCTTGTAAATCAAATAAGAGGAGTTTAGGGGCAGAGCTTATCTACCCTCTTACCCCCCTCTAGGATCCATAAATGAGATTAAAAACATGTGATACTTAGTTCTTTGAGCTTGACTTAACTCACTTGATATGATAATCTCCAATTTCACACATTTTCTCACATATGACCTAGCTGCATTCTGCATTCCCTTTATAGCTGAATAAAATTCCAGTGTGAGTGTGTGTGTGTGTGTGTGTGTGTGTGTGTGTGTGTGTGTGTGTGCTGTATTTTCTTTACCCATCATCACCAACAAAAATCTAGGTTGGTTCCATAGTATGTCTATTTTGAACTATGTTATACATGCTGATTTAAAGAGATATCTTCGATTTGTTAACATAGAGTTTTTAGGGAAAATATTTAGAAATGGTATCACTGGATCATGAGTAGATCTAATTTGGGGGGAGAACCTCCAGACTGATTTCCATAGTGGCTAAATATCCCACCAAAAATTTATCAAGGATGCCTTTTCCATTCCCCTGCATCTTCACTGGCTCTATTTATATCTGTTGTCTTAATGACTGTCATTCTGACTGGGGTAAGGTAGAATCTCAATGGGAGGTGCCTTGGACATTCTCAAAGTGCAGAATGTGGAGGCATGTTTAAGAGTTGATTAGATCTGAGGTACTTTGACCTAACAAATGGCCTAATCTAATAATGGCTCATGATGGAATCTAAATTTGAACACATACAGTAGGTGGGTCTGGGTTGGCAGAAGCAGGTGACTGGGCATTTTTTCTTTGGGAGTGTCTTGTACATCTCTCTTCCTGTTGCTGTTCTGTTCTGTTTCTTGTCCATCAGAATGGGAGCTACTTTATTGTGCCTTACCTGTCACATGGTGTAAAACCTTAGAAAACATGAGCAAAATGCAACTGTTTCTGAAGGTACTTGGTTACTGATGTGAGAGTTTTAGAAACATAGCACAGCAACAAGATCAAAGACCAGAAAAGTAGGAATTTTTAAGTAGATGCAAAAAAGAAAAGCTATTGATAAAGTTAATGTCATTTCATGATATTAAACAATCCTGCAATAAAGTAGGTATAGAGAAAACATACCTCAGAGCACTGAAACCTGTATTTGACAAACCAATATCATCTTGAAGCTGTTCTATTAAGGTTAAGAATAAATCATTGGTTCAAACTTTCACCCACTTTTATTTAACATAGCCCTAGCCTGAACAACTATGCATAAGAAAAAAAACATAAAAGACATCTACTTTATGAAGGAGAAAGCCAAAAATGCTTGCTTGCTGTAGCCATAATTTTTGGCTACTTTATTGTGTTCGTATATCTACCACCCTTCTCCACCCTTATCCCTTCTATCCTAATCCTTTTCATTCCCCCAATCATTAGGAGAAAAATGTTAGAGAGGAAACAGGGCATGGATCTATGTAGACTACTTTTTGCTGATCAGGGGCATTGAGTTCGTTGGGGCCAATCCAATCTTAATTGTCAGAATATCCCTAACCAGCAACCAGCAATCCAGCAACTGGCAATAACAAAAGTAGCAAAGGAAATGTCAGGAAATAGCAGCAGCAATGGAGAAGGAACTTCCCTGGCACCTTTATACCATCTCAAGAGTCCAGAACTCCACATGTAAATTATTCGCAGCTGTAAAAAAATCATACTTACTCTTTGGTTGGTAGTTGAGTCTCTGGTTGGTTGACTCTATTGGTCTTCCTGTGGAGTTTCTTCTATCCTCTTTGGGGTCTGCAATACTTCCCCCTACTCTTCAGTAAGTCTTCAAGTTCCATCTACTTTTTGTCTGTGGGTGTCAGAGTCAGGACAGCCATCCCAAACTCCTGCCTGTAGGCATAACACTGTATTAGTAACAATGTTAGGGATTGATGCTTTTCTATGGAATTGGCCTCAGGGTGGGCCCGTTATTGGTTGGCTATTTCCTCAAGTCTCTGCTCCATACCCTGGGCCCAAACTTCTTGTAGACAGGAAAATTTTGTGGTTTAAACTTTTGTGGGGGGGTTGCAGAGATGGTTTGTAGTAGATGTGCAGCTTGGTCTTTATGTGGGTCTCAAACACCTGGTGAAGAGGCTATCCCAAAAAGAGTGACCTGCTTAAAGGATATATTCTTCAAGCTGGGCTGCATTGTTGGGCCTCAGTGGGAGAGGATGTGCCTAGCCCAGCAGAGACTTGATGTACCAAGTTGGATGGATACCCAGGGGCTCCCACCCTCTTAGAAAAGAAGGAAATAAGGGATAGGAGGAAAGATTGTGGTAGTGAGTGACCTGGAGTGGGTAAGTGCATGGAATGTAAAGACAATAAATTAATATATATATATATATATATATATATATATATATATATATATATAATAAAATTTGAAAATTTAAACAAAGAAAATGGTATGTGTATAAAACCAACACATAAAATAATAACTTTATGCAATAAAAAGAAAAGTTTCATTGCAAATAAAATCATGTGTTCTAATAGAGCAATAAGCAAATCACAGTTAGCAGTTGTGGAAATCTGAAGCAGCCCCAAATCCCACACCTGGAATTAAAGCAAAAACATAAATGCATAATGTAACATAATGAAACCAAAATTCTCACTATAGTTTGCAAGTAACATATTCTTATTTATAGACTGAGCTAGAGTTAGTGAAAACTATGTTGCCAATAATAAACAAATTGAATGAAGTAGCCTTCCTATGAACTAATTATATGCCATCTAAAAATAAAATCAAGAAATCATTTAAAGTGCTACAAAAGCAGCTAAGAAAAATTAACCTAAGATGAAAAATTTATATTCTGAAAAATACAAAATTGGGATGAACAAAATAGAAGAGACATAAGCAAATAGAAAGACAAGCCATTGTCTCGGTTACTTTTCTCATTCCTGTGACAAAATAGCCATCAAAGGCTATGAGGAGTAGGGTTAATTTTAGTTGTGGTGTAGTAAGTCACAGCTGGGAAGGTACAGTGGTTGGAGAAAGAGACAGGTCATGTCATCCCTGCTTGTTGACTGTAACTATTATCAGTATCAGGGCGCATGGAGTGGTGAGTGACAGCTCTCCACTTTCTCCTTCCTGATAGTCTGAGACCCCAGCACATGCAATGGTGCCACACACTTAGGGTAGGTCTTCTCACGCAGGGCAAACCTCTGCAAATACTCTTATAGACATGATCAGAAATTAGTCTCCCAGGTGACTCCAAATTCTATTAAGGTGCAATAAAGATCAACAATCATGCTTAATTTCCTGGATTTTAATAGTTAAAACATCCATACTACCTGAAGCGAGCTTCGTATAGTCCCCCACTCAAATATCAATGCCTTTCTTTGTAGAGATAGAAAAAAAATGTAAACTTCATGCAGAGCCACAAAAACAAAAATCTTTAACCAATATTGATCAAAATAAGGAAAGCTAAAGGCATTATACTTTCTTATTTCAAAATATACTTCAAAGCTATAGTAACTAAATCAGTAAAGCATTGGTATAAAAACTGATACCTAGGCTAGAAACAGAACAGAAAGGTAAGAAATAATTTATAGTCAACACATTTTTGACAAAGGAGGTAACAGTACATAATGAAGAAAGGACACATTTTCAATATGTTGCCAAGAAAATTGTATACTCACATGATAAAGAATAAAAATGGACTGTCTACCTTCCACTAGCTACAAATATTCATGCAAATGTTAAATCTGAAGTTACCAAAGTACTAGGAAGAAAGATGGAGGGAGTGTCTTAGGCCCTTGCCTTTGGTAAAGGTTTCTTTGAAAGGCCTATATCATATGACCTTATCTGTGGAATTTTCTAAAACTGATGCCATCAAGATTGAGAGTTATCAGAGGATAGGAAAGGTACAAAACAATGGAAATGGGGAGGGATTGGTGACGAGGAACAGTGGTACAGTCAGATGGGAGAAATAAC
Organism: Micromys minutus; assembly: GCF_963924665.1. Lineage (NCBI taxonomy): Eukaryota > Metazoa > Chordata > Mammalia > Rodentia > Muridae > Micromys > Micromys minutus. The sequence goes on along the minus strand of NC_137957.1, from coordinate 39,560,087 downwards.
TTCAGGTGTTCAGTAGCCCATAGGTGAATGCAGTTAACAGTGGTGTGCTGTGTAACTCAAGATAGCTAGACAAGCACATTTTAAACAGATTCACCAGAAAGACATAATAAATTTAAACTGATATATTAATTACCCCAATTAGAGCATTGCCCAATAAATAAGCAAATCGAAACATTCTACTGTGAACTGTAAACCCGCACAGTTATTGCTGCATGTCAATCAAAATGTAAAAAGTTAAAGACCCAGAGTAACTATTCCTTCTGCTTATGACATGGTGAAAGCATCTCTTCAAACAGTTCTTCCAGGCACCTAGTAGCCTTAATTTCATTAGATTAAGAAATGTAGTGGGACTAAAGGAAAGGATAAAGGGGTGTGGAAATGGGGAAGAGTGGAAGAAGGAGAAGAGGAAAAAAACAGCATTAGAAACACAAAAATGAAATCATAATTATTTGCATATTGAGTAAGTTAAAATCTGGGGAAAATGTCTAAAATATATTTGAGTTGCTAAGAGGAGTCACAGTGGTGTGAGGAGGTTCTGTGTAAGTTTCTCAACACTAATCATTGGGAAAAGATACCATCACTTACTGACTTACCCACAGAGTGTCCAATACTTAATATAACAAAAGTGTCCAAGACTTGGAGAAAGAAGAGAAGAAAACTTGAAAGTCATAAAAACCTGAATAAGTGTTGATTCTTATCATATACAGAGACAGTGTCTCATAAGCACTTATAAATATGGTCTACTGAATTGGTAAAACATTCAAAACAATTTCTCCAAGAAGAAAGTCTGATTTCCCTTCATGCCCCAGTATAGATGCACATTATTTCTAGAATGCCCTTTCTATAACAAAAAGCAAAGCAACATCAATGATTAACAGCTTATAGGGAAGCTTGCTTTAAGAGGTTTTGGTCCATCTTGGCTTGGCCCTTGCTGCACTCTGTCTGTGGAGAGAATGAATATCATAGCAGAGAGCATGAAGAGTCAAAACTGTTTCACCATGGTTGTTGAGAAATAGCAGGAGTCTCAATATTGCGACTTCTTCCTCCCAAGCCCTAACTCCCATGGCACACCACTGAAGTGTGAGCATTTGGGGGAACTCTTAAGATACAAAGAAGCGCAAACCCTTAGTGATTTGAATGTCTATAGAAAAAATATTTTTCTAATATATAGGGGGAAATGTGGAAGAAAAACTATCAAGTTATTTGGATTTATTATGCCTTTATTTTTATTTTTTAGAGTCAGGTCAATAGTAACACCTTGAAAAAAATGATAATATAAAATAGACCTTCAAACATAATGTAAGAAGTATAGATAATACCACAGGTGCATCCAAGCAGATCAGAACAAAGTAGAAAGATTTACAGAGGTTGAAAAGCAAGGTCTATGATCCAAATTAGTTTTTGTGAAGTTATACTGGAACACAGCCATTGTGTGGGGCTTTGACACTAGGCTAGGAAACTTTAGTTTTTGTGATGTACCTATGAGCTATAAGGCCTAAGTTAATTACAATAATTTCTTACAAAAAGCATTTGCCAACTCTACTTTTAGTCATTCAAAACATGGTGGTACAGTTTCCAACATTAGACTATTTATAGTATTGGAGGCTTAAAGTTTTCCTTTTAGAATCCTTATATTCTTGTTTATTGGTTTTACTTAGTAATAATTCTATTATGTTTTATCAAGTATACATACTGTAGGTTCAAAAAATAGTTCATGTTTCTATATTGCATTAAAAAATCTGCCCTTATATATAAAGGAGTGATCAAATGCAAGTATGCCACTTTAACATATATCAACTCACACAACGGCTCTATATAGTCTAAGCTCCAAATGCAATTCACACTTTTTATAAATAGCAGAGCTGGGAATTGAGCCAAAGTCCCCAAGCTCAGTGCTTGGTCATTGTAGCACAGGCTCATTTCCCATGGTGGAACACTTAGGGAGCTCACAAACCAGAACATAAAAACGGATAACAGAGGGAATCATGTTGTGTGATAAATACTACCAATGTATGGGGGAAAATTCTGGTGGAACAGAGGTAGAAAAAAAAAGAACTCTGCCTTGAAGCACCACCCGTGAAAAGTAAGATCTGAACTAAACTTAACTCTAGTGTTGTGTCGAAGGTGCCCATTGGGATGAAAATAGATACTTTGTATAAGAAGTAATGGGACATGTAATGCTACGGAAGTGACTGATAGCATGGATTATAGACTAAAGAATAAAGCTTGTGGTGACCTCACCATTAGTATATGTGGAGGTGAAGGGAACCAAAGAGGAGTCAATGGCAAAGAGCTTAAAATTAAACCTCAATCACACTTTCCAGTAATAATGGGGACTCAAGTCTCATGAAGTCCTTTTTTATTGCCAGAAGAATGAGAGTCACTTGGCAGATGTTGAAATTTCTGAAAAATTATGACTTATTGGATAGAAAACAGGGAAGAAATATTTAGGTTGAGACTCTTGAAAGAATCAAATAGTTACAATAACTTTATGCTTTGTAGCATGGGATGTCTGCCATGAGGGAGATACAGGTTTGTTACCAGAAATTTAACATTATCTAATGTGTCTAAACAAGGACACATCACTGGGACAGTGAGGGAGATGCTGCTCAAAGGACCAGGCCTATGACTTGCAGTCTTTTCCCTACAGAAAATGAAGATATACAAATGAAGACTCGTAGTAGACTCTCCTTTTTGTGTTTCTGGGATGTGGTATATTCTGCTTGCTTGGTCATGAATATCTGGGGACACCCTATAGGCACAGGGCATGAGATTTACAAAGAACCTAAGTGTTCCTCTCTCTCAAAGCTCGATGGCATATGGGTCCCTCTTGTTGGTTAGGTTTTGTCCATTGTTCAGCTGTGTTAGGGAATATAAAGCCTCAGACGTCTCTACCAGTGAATACTGGATTCATAGCTGCTGACCAGAAACACAAAACAAGAGAAATTATTCTACAGACACCTTCTGTAAAGCCACACTCATAGTTCTCAGCAGCAGCTTTTCCACGATGGCCAACAAGTCTTTGCACAGGGCTGAAACACAACTCTAAGGTGAGAAAAGGAACGTGTTTGTCACAGGAAAAGCAACAAAATGGAAGGTTGTGATCAGTGAATCCTTCATACCTTTGCTATAGGCTTGGCCTTTTCCCCAGGGTCTTTGAGATTAGGAACATATCATGATGATGAACTTCGCTGGTTTGAATTGCTCCTGCATATGCATTTATGAGTTAGTAAGATTACTTATCTGTTGCTTTAGAGACTGAATACTCTAATCCTGTTCCCATGGGGCAGGAGAACAAAAAATAGGTACAGAGAAAAGAGAGGAGAATGAAATAAATAACCTGTGCATGGGGAGGAAAGAGGGGATATTTTGGAAAGAAGATATCAGTTTATCTAGTTTTGACTAGGTCTGACATTATTAGCCAAGTAAGTCATTATTTTTATTATAGCTCAGGTAATCTCAGATGATGGTGATGGTGATGGTGATAATGATTACTACTACCATCACCACCACCACTATTTCGCTGCAGTTTTTCATGTAGCCTAGGTTAGTCTTAATCTAACCAAAGACAGACTTGAACTCCTGACCTTCCTCCCTCTACATCCCAAGTCTGGGATTACAGGCATGCATTGCCATGCCGATCTCATCTCACATTCTAAAGGTATATTGGATATTATGGTATCTATCTGTGATATGATTATTCCTTATTTCTAACAAATAACCACATATGTTTACCTAGAACACTTCAAGGAACATGATCTTTTGATTCCCGAAGGTTACCTATAACTTTTAAGGCTAGCATTCAGGTTTACAGTTCCTCATGTGGAACTCAGATCTGTGTGTTTCCCAAGCAAATAGATCAAGTTCATTTCCATCTTACATGATACATGTGAAGAACGTGTGCCTACGCTTTGCTTAAGGGCTGGCAGAATGTGAAAGACTTCAATGGGAGATATCTGTTTCAACCACAAATGAGATAGGGTGTTGCAAGTTTTCTTCATCTCCTTGGATTTGATTTTTTTCCACAAGTGATACAAAACTCCTTGTTTTGACAGCTCATTACAGAAATGACTACAGCTCAGTTGCCAGCTCATAGAATTCCAATTATAAATTGTTCTTTTAATAGTGCTACATTTTTGACGAGCTCAGAATGCTTTTTATCTTGTCTTCATGAATATTACTATAAAAGTAAACCAAGTAACTGGTGTTAGCATATGGATTTTCTGCTATCAGGATGATAAATGTAAAATCATTGATCAATGGTCCTATAAGTAGGATCCTCTCAGCTGTGCAGATGGTCATATCTAATAACCTCTTCCCAAATAAATATGCTCATATTTTGTCCTGAGAAGCCTATGTAAAGCAAACATTTCAGGGTTCCTTTTTTTCTTTTCCTGCCATGTCGGATGTTTGACATCATGTTCAAGATTGGCTTCATCTTGCAAGTGTAGGAACTACAATCCCTATACACATGTCCTGTCTCTGGAACTAAATGCCAGCTTGTCTCTAATTGTTAAAACATTCTGACTACTGGTCTTTTTACTGGGATTCTGTTATCTTTACATCTGTTTTTAGACATTTGACTCATTTTCTTAGGCTATGCAGATTCTTACCTGCACACATCCACTCTGCATTAATGTCAGTAGGCTCTCTTCCCACTGACTGTCAGTTTACTAAATATTTCTATCCCCTTTCAAATTAACTTCATCTTCTAACTTGTCTAGATGGGATTCAACCTCCTCTAGAAATGAGTAAGTTAAGGACTCCTGCGAGTGGTAAGAGGTAGAAAAATATAACAAAAGAATGAAATACTACTAACCTAAGCATCTTAAAGTTAATTCATGACTGTGTGTGCATTGCATCATTTCCCTTCAAGGATGCCATGTACAGCATCAGAGCTTGTGGGACACACACCAGACGTGCTAGGAGCTGAGATGCACTTTGTATTCCAGTCAAAAGCCAAAGCAGAAACTGATGCCTTCTCTTCCTGTCCTTTCCACACCATTTCTATTTGAATGCTATAGAATGGGAGGGTATGCAGATGCCATATCTACTAGGGTTTGCTGGGCAACAAAACATCCCAAATTTAGTTGATTGACTTATCTAGATCATGATCTTATATATAATAATTCATGTTGGACTTAGATTGATGAGTCTATAGATTCTGACCATTTGATGCATGCATCTGGAGTCAGTTGCCAGGTCAACCAGAAACTGCTCGGTTTGCAGAGTGGGTAGAGTGCACAGTTGTGGTCCCCATTTCTATTCTGCAAGGTCTTTCATCCTTCAATAAGTTATCTTGGTTAGGAACAATGTTAGAAAATTGTGAGTGGAAGTGCCCAATTTCTCTACAATACTGTGTAACCTTGCCCCCAGGCACACTGAAATAACCCAGGCAAGATACCAGGCAGGCCAGACCCAGGGGTTGAACACACTCACTTTCTGGACTCTTGCTGATAAACATGCACAAAGAAACATGTCCATTTCTTCCATCTGTGGCAAATACCAAGATGGCTATGGGACCACCTACCTCTTGACTTCCTGAAGAGTAACTGATAGATGTCTTTATGGCTTAACACAACAGGAGATGTTTTTGTTACACTGAAGGAGTTCTAGTAGCTAGCCATCAAGCCATGGAAGGAGAAAATAAATAGTTCAAGTTAAACTCTAGCTCAGAATCTCCACACTTTGCATGCTACGTTAAGTACTGGTCTGCTGAGCAAATGGGTCTCTTTTTTTTCTTTCAACTTTGCAGAGAATCAGCATTTTTCAGGTCTATGCTTGATTTGTACTTTGAATTGTCTGTCTCTCACTCCTGTTGAAGTGACTGGGACAATCTCCATCCCCAGTTGAGAGAGAGAGAGAGAGAGTGTGTGTGTGTGTGTGTGTGTGTGTGTGTGTGTGTGTGTGTGTGTGTGTGTGCTGGTGTCATAGGAAAATACAGAAGAAGCCAGTCTGGGGCTTGTTCCTATTTCCATCACCTTTCCTGCCTGGGTCTTTGCTTTCCTCCAGCACCTGCCACTCTTCCTGGTGTGCAGCAGCATATGACTTTGCTAATTGAATACAAGGTCGCATTCTTAAACAAGACACAATAAGAACTGTATCAAAAACTGTATCAACTAGACAGTCATTTGTCTTAACAAAAATCTATTCTTAGATTTCACAGATCCCAAGGAAGAGCAGAAGGGCTCCAAGTAATTTATATCTCATTATGAAGTTGTTTTAATCATGTTTCTCCATTTGTGAACTTGATGTCTTAACACCTGCCATACAGGTAGATGTTAGATACACTTTGTTCTGGACGATAAATAAAACACCACGGGCACTTTGACTGGGCCTTCTTGAAATGGAATTTTCTTCCCAGGGGGCATGGTTTTCAAATACTCTCCAAGTATTCCCAAGTCTACAAAGTGAACCAACTTTTTATCAGCTACTAATACTTAAACTATGAACCTTCTTTAATAAGCCCAAGGTTGAGGCTATTAAACAACAATAGGCAGGCCTCCTGGGTCTAGGAGTGTGCTGAAACCAATTACTGTGCTGGATCCTAAGCCTATGAACCCAGACTTTCTATCTTGATATTTTATTCTCACAGGAACCATCATGAAGGACCTTGGTCACCATAATAAACCTTGACTAATATTTACTCATGTGCTCTGCCATCCATTTATTGTCTGTTTGTCTGTCTGTCTGTCTGTCTCAGTCTCTAACTTTGTCTCTCTGTCTTTATCTCTCTGAAGGCAGTTCAGTGTCTTTTCAGTGGTCATGGTTTTGTGGTCCTCACATGACCTAAATAATAACATGCCTACTCAACCAGAGCTATTTCCACTGCCCAGGGAAAGCTGAGGTAAACTGAAGGACAGGTTTTCTTCTTTGCCTAGATGTACTGAAAACAGAAAGAACCACTGTAAGGAGATACAAACCCAGAATTTGTCGGCAACATGAAGAGCTCCATAAAGAGCTCACCTAAGAGTGAGCCCACAGAAGAGAAGGGAGAATAGAAAAATCAGATTTGACCTTTTTACTGTGGTGTGTTAAATGCCTCCTGAATATGTAAATGAGGTTGAACAAAAACTGCCTTCATGTCTCCCATTTTGACTCTAGAGTCTCACCAACATGACTTCCTAAACACAAGCTGAATGAAGTCAACAACAGGAGACATACTAACAAGGACTTTGTGTTGGGGAGAACCCAGGAGGCCTCAGCCATATGCAAAACAAAACAAACAGAAACAACCAAACAAAAACACTACTGAGAGAAACAGTCTTCACTAGTCACGAGCACCCTAATTAGTTATCTAAATACACGCATGTGAGGAACATCAAGTAGACAGAGTAGGGTGTACTTATGTATTTAGGAATACATATTAGTGACAAAAATAAGATACAAAGTTGCAAAAACTAACGGAGAGATATATGTGAGGGTTTAGAGGGAGGGAAGGGAAAGGAGAAATGATGTAATTATATTAAATCTCAAAAAGTAGAAAAAAAAACTATCATAGGTAATACTCATATACAGCCAGAGCTGAGAACCACTGGGATGGTGGCTTTCTATTCAAAGAAGACCCATGGAACAGCAGCACTACACACAACCTAGGAAACCAGTGTCCTGGATCAACCTGTACTAGTATGGAAGATCCAGCTGTGTATGTCCTTTCGTGGTGTTCCTTGATGCTTGGTGGGTAGTTGAAATAGAAAAGTACAGCTTTAATGGCTAAACTCCTTCTGGTCTCAGATTAAGAGCTAGCTACTAAATAGTTCCCAGTGTAGGACCCCCTTTTGTGGACCCCCACTTGAGTCTCAGGACATGGGGCTACCCAATGAAACACGAGAGACCTTCTTGCTGCAAAAGCACGAGGTAGTTTAATGACAGAGTTCCGGGCTGATACATATCTCACACAGGAGACAGAGGCATCGACCCTGAACTCAATTAGGGGAACATATTTATAGGGAAAATTACATAAGCAGTTAGCATCAAGCATATAATAATTTCATTGGTTTATTCAAATTGGCACTCTCTGTCTGCTTTTGGATATGATTCAACTCTAGACCACTCTGTTTTGGGGCACAGTGACCTTCATACTAGTTTTTCTCAGGAGTGCAAGGCCAGCCCAGACCTTATCAAGTCTAGCTGGTCTGGGTTTGGACCATTTCTTTAAACAAGTTATTTTGTTTTTAGCCTTAAAGCATACTGTCCTCAAAGCAGGGTCAGTGGGGTCAACTTGAAATTTTAACTCTTTCACCAGCACATCATCAGTTAGGAGAAGCTCAGAAATTTTGAATCTAAGTCTTCCTAGCTCAATCAATGCTTTTCTGATTTGAATGTCTGTGAACTGTCTGAGACTTTTACTAGGATGTTCAAACTTTTAGCACATGTTAAAGTACTTTAGCAGGCATCCTGATGCTGCCTGCCATTGATGCCTACTGAAAAAGGAAAAACCAGTTTTCTCCAGTGGAGACTCAATGAGTATGTTAGTCACACTTCAGCACAGGCCCTACACCCAGGAATAGTTGGCCAACACAAAACAAGCTCAGTGATAATTTTAGAGACCTTTTCTCTCACATTACTTTGTTGGGAGTTTTTGTTGCTGCTGTTGTTGTTGTTGTTTTGGTTTTTTGTCTTATTGGTCATTTGCTTATATATTTAGGTTACTGTTTTTGTGGTTTGGTGGTGTTGGTGGCCAGTGTGTGTGTGTGTTTGTGTGTGTGTGTGTGTGTGTGTGTGTGTGTGTGTGTGTGTGTGTCTTTCTTGGCTTTCTAAAGAGAGAAAGGTCTTGAAGTTGAATGTGAAGAAGATCTAGGAGGAGTTGCTCAAGGGGAAAGCATGATCATAATACAATTTATGAAAAAAAAAACAATAAAATATGTGACTTTATTAAGCAACCATGAGTAACAGAATCCAAAACTCTCAGTGGACATCTAAAGCCATGAAGAAAAGAGTCTACTACATAAATATTGAATTTGAGACACAAGAGTAAAACTTGCACATATTTTATTTTCCTTCTTTATGATTTCTTAGGTGCATATTTTTTCTTGCCAGAGATTTTAGCATATTTTTCACATCATGTCAAGACCCTTCACCTTTTAATGAAAGAAAGCACCCTCTGGCTTCCTCTGACTGCCCAAATGGGCAGTATGATGACTTTTGCACTTTGAAGTCATTATTATGTAAAGTATTGGTTCCTTGAATACAAACATTGAGACACTCCTGCTACCCAATATCTTATAAATGGGCAGGCAAGCATATTTAGCCCAGCTACAGTAAACAAAGGGCTGACCTGTGTTCTGGGATACTGAGAATGGTGCACAGTTTAAAAGTGAGTTGTTCCTGGCTGGCCTTTCTCATCTGTTGTCTGTGATTAGAGTTGTCTTTGGGTGTGTGAAACTATAGAAAGTCAAACTACAGCTAAGGGGGTGGGGGACTTTGTGGGGTGCCAATGCTGTGCTGTAATCACACTGAGTCCTCTCACTGAATATCCTCAGAGAAGTCTCCGTGCTTATACCTTCTTCTTCTTCTTCTTCTTCTTCTTCTTCTTCTTCTTCTTCTTCTTCTTCTTCTTCTTCTTCTTCTTCTTCTTCTTCTTCTTCTTCTTCTTCTTCTCCTCCTCCTCCTCTTCCTCCTCCTCCTCCTCCTCCTCCTCCTCCTCCTCCTCCTCCTCCTCCTCCTCATCCTCCTCCTCCTCTTCCTCCTCCTCCTCCTCCTCCTTCTTCTTCTTCTCCTCCTCCTCCTCCTCTTCCTCCTCCTCCTTCTTCTTCTTGCCTGCATTGTTTATTTCATTGTTTGTCTGTTCTCACTGCTAAAATCAAATACAAAGCATGTTAAGAAGAATTAACAATTCTGCTTATTCTACTCCCTGAATCCTATCTAGAATTCTCTTGGGATACTTCATTAATTACTTATTTATTTTATTATCATTAATCCATTTTTGTATGCTAGCATGTCACAGACCAGGCAATATATAGATAATAGATATTTAGGTTCCGAAGAGCTGACTTGGGACTGAAAGCTCTGGCTGGATGAGCATGAGGGCTGGAGTTTAGGTCTTCATAATTACAGAAAGCCAGATGAGGTAACACCGGTCTCTAACATCAGTGCTCCTATCACTGATGTGAGAGGCAAAAGAACCCGTAGAAGCTCTTGGCTCTGATAGTTTGGCAAGGTGCAAATATAAACAAGAGACCTAGTCTTGAGCAATATATATGGTCAAAATGGACACCCAAGGGTGTATTCTGACCTTTATTTGCAGCAAGAAGATGAAGAGGAGAAGGAAGAGAAAGAAGAAAGAGGAGAAGGAGCAGAAGGAGGAGGAACAGGCACAGGAGGAGGAGGAGGAAGAGGAGAGAAGAAGAAGAAGAAGAAGAAGAAGAAGAAGAAGAAGAAGAAGAAGAAGAAGAAGAAGAAGAAGAAGAAGAAGAAGAAGAAGAAGAAGAAGAAGAAGATGGAGAAAGAAGAGGAAGAAGGAGAAGATGATGATGGTGATGATGATGATGATAGTGTTAACAGCATCAATTTGGCCATTTATCTCAAGTCTGAAAGGATGATTCTTCACATGGCATTATGTGTGGCAGATGGCTGAAGTACAAGAGAGGACAAGAACTGTAGAACAAAGGAAGAGTAAACATAGTTTCCATCACAATTACACTCTGGAGTTTATAGTCTCAACATGTGAGAACATGGTGTACTCATGAGGAAAGAGCCTTTGTGTTCTGACCAACTTCTTTGGGACTCATTTCTCAGCACCATCACACTGGGAACTGAGTTTCTAATACGTAAGTTTCTCAAAAGCATTTAAGCCAGAGCAACCACTGAGGTCCTAGCAGACTCATCACATGCTTTGTGATCCTGAAATGGTGGGTAACAGGAATTCATCTGTGACCCTGTACAAAGCAGCATCTAGTAGGTGCTCAGCAAATGTTCATTAAATCTGTAGATTGCTTCAGATTCATCTAGGAACTTCAAAAACTATAGTTATCTCTAATAACCTGTATCTCAAACAAATGTGTAGGAAAACCTCTGTAATAGGTCTAAATGACAAAAAGGGGCGCTTTTCTGGCTACGATCTCTGCCTAAGTACTTAGGAATAACTGAAAATTAAAGGCCATTGCTGCTTGTTTTGTTGAATAATACATCTGCAAACTAGAAAACTGCATGTCTATTTTATTTACAAGCACAAATGCCCATTTGCTCACAGACATAGCTGTTTGCAAGCAAATTTTGTTCCCATGCAAAACAAATGTAAATTTGGCATTAAACAAGTGCCAATTATTTCCTGAATGTGGAAAGGAAAGGAAGGGCGATTTAACAGATAGAGGCTCTGGATGGGGAAGCAGAGAAGGCGGCCTAGCTCAGCTGCACAGGCTTTTTCATCATAAGGAGTGAATGTTTAATCCGCTTAATTGGGTGGGCATCTACTGTCGGTGAGCAGAGGCCCAGTGTTCCGTGTCATTTTCTTTCCCTGGGAGATGGCTGCTGTGACCTTCGACAGTCTCCTCCACGGGCTGCTGGCAAACTGAAAGCTAATTTGGGTTTGTTCTCATGTTTCTTTCATGTGGTGGAGAGAATTTGTTTGATAAGCCCTATGTCAGTTTTTATTGTGAGGCCTGATTACCGTGATTAATTTTAATACTACTAGTTACCATTTATTAGGAGCCTTTGAGATGCCAGGCAGAATGCTGCTTCAGGCTTTGTGTCTCCTACTGAAGTACAGCCTTGAGAGTGACACATTGTGGGCCTTTTATGCAGAGCAGGAATTTTATCAGAGTCTTGGCATCAAGTCAGATAGGCCACTGTGGTTTATATGTGATCTAAACTTCCCCAGGTCTCCAGCTTCACACTAACCTTACATAGACACTTGCCCTTCCTTCTGTCCTACTATCTATCTATCTATATATCTATCTATGTATCTATCTATGTATCTATGTATGCATGTATGTATGTATGTATGTATCTATCTATCTATCTATCTTTCATCTGTCTATGTATATATATATATATGTATATATGTATTTATTTATTTATTTATTTATATATGTATGTATCTGTCTGTCTGTCTATGTTCTCCATCCTTTGAGCACCATATATAATACATATGTGCATGTTACATATATATGTATCATATATGATATAATACATGCAACAGACTTTACAGTGAGTTATTTCTTTTTCCTTTTCTGGAAACAGGTATGCATTCCATGACATGTAGAGTGCTAAGTTGTGCTTGACAATCCAAAGGCAATGGTTACTCAGCTGTCAGCAAGGGAGTAAGTCCTGGACTCTTTGAATTTTATGCCTCAGCTATTCTATACCCGGTCCCATTCTAGAATCTGAAACAATATCTAGGATGGGCCTTACCATCTGTACGTGGGTGTTCATGAACAACTGGAAATCTGTAATTAATCTCCATGGAAATAATAGTAGTATCCACTGAGCATTTATTGTGTGGGAGACTTTCCTAAGCTCTTTGCAGATATTAACAGAACCAATTTCATTGGGTTTCTTACTTTGGTTTGGTAAAGAAAGAAAGAAAAATCAAGAGATGTAAACTGTGTCAAGCAAATGCTTATAGTGAATAGGATGTAAATGCAGAAAACAAGTCCCAAGTTAAAGCTCCTCATGCTGGAGGAAGCTCTCTCAAAGACACTAACTTAATGCAGAAAACCTTTCATGGGCAAAGATGACCTCTGAAGATTTAGTTTTAGGAGCAGAGAGTTGAATATCACCAAAATGTTTAACCATAGGGGAACCCCAAGTAAATGTGAGTGTATTAAAATCCTGGGGGGTTTTCAACAGTCACCTGTAAGAACAAAATGTGAGACGTGCTCCTCATCGTCAGCATCTATATGCATCTGGCTGTTCTCAGGGCAGATGTTTAGAATGTCTTTCTGCCTTTCTTCTGGAAAAAAAATTGTTTGGGAACTTCATGCATGCATAGACACACACATACACACACATAAAATGTAATTTTTGAAAAAATGGTTTGTTTTTATTTCATATGTATTCACGAAATAAAAACATGTGCTTGCATGTATGTGTTATGTACCTTGTGCATGCAGTGCCTATTGAGGCCTGCAGAGGGCACTGGATGCACCGGAACTGGACCTGTAGAAACTGAGCAACTTTGTGGGTCCTGGAAACTGAGCTGGTTCCTGGAACAGAAACCAGTTACTTGCTGAGCCATCTGTCTGATGGTTTGGTCAACCATTCCCCCACCCCTCTTCTGCTTTTAATCTTGTTTCTTCTGTAGGCTCAACTACCTTTTTCAGTCTTATTATTTCCTCATAGAAAACATTCTCACTGATACTGTTAAAGCTGGGGCTGGGGTGGGGTAGGGGGAGACACACACTTGGCACTGGCAAAGGATGCCTCAGCCTAAGTCTAGATTTGTGAAAGCAGAAGCTGATGGCCTTGATATCCCTTTTATAGGGTAGGTAAGTTGTTCACAGAGCTGAAAGAGTTGACTGTTCCATGTTGCTTGTAGGGACTGAACAAGGGTAAGGCTATATACATCGTGTGGGTGGGGCTGCAGACAGTTTACATTGGGTTGAAGAAACTGCAACCTATTCTTAATTACAGATAAAACCCTTCCTTTGCAAGGATGTAACACAGGACAACAGAGAGTTTTTCTTTAACTAAGATTTAATAGAGGACAGACCAGGAGTGTCTTCTTAATTTAAAATAGAAACTTTACCTTGCAAAGCTTAACATAGAACAAATAGAAATTTACTCTAAACTTTATTAAGTGCAAATACAACCTTGAAAGTTGTATTTTTTCTGTTTTTGATCTCCCATTAACTTGCAAGGTATATTGTTCCTGTTCTGGTCTCCTGTTAACTTGGAAGGCATGCTGTTCCATTTTTAGTCTCAATATACAAACTAAACATACTGATGGCATACCAAAATTAGGAGTCATAAAGAATGGGAACATGGGAGCCAGAATAAGGTAGTTCCTTTCCTCTATTACATGTTTCCCATGATAGGAGGAGGAGGGGCAAGGGAGACATTATAGCCCATTCTGCTTTTGGTATTTATAGTCTTGCCAATGATTTCTTTGATCCAGTTTGAAGTAGATAATACCTTGTTGCCCATAGCATAAGGCCATTCCAATTTAATCGTGACTTTGACATGATCCTATGAGCAACTGAGGAAAAGCCAAACAGGCAAAGGAGAAGGAGAAGAAAAGAATGTTGCATTTCTGCCAGTAACACCATAAATTGGAACAGGAATAGTCTTTTAATTTTATTAGTTGGGAAATGTAGCAAATTGGCAGATTTTTAATGACTTGCACAAACTTGTTTTTTCTTTACAAAAAAAAAAAAAAAAAAAAAAAAAAAAAAAAAAAAACAAAATTGTGCACATACAGTAAGATATGCCCAAGGTCAAACCTGTGTTTAACCTCTGATTAACACCAGCAGCTTGGAATGTATCATTTGTATATCATTTGGATTGATCACCTTCCCTAAGCTTTCTCACTGTGCTTTCTTTGCCTGTTCATCTAAACTTGAATTATTACTATATTTGAATGTCCTTCAAGCTACTTAGAAGGATGAGGGGTATAAATAAACTAATTGAAATATGATTTTTTACATCCTATATTTTCTCTCCTATCCTGCTATTCCAAGTTTTGTTCATTTTTTTCTCAGCACAGGCCTTACCTGCTCGTGTCTGGTGATTATTTTCCTGAGCAGAAAGTAAACAATTAGGAGTTGAGGTGGATAAAAGACTTCAATTCTTTGCCTATGGCAGGAAACTTTAGTTGAATTCTGGCTTGGGGAAAGAGTCAGCAGCTAGAAAGAGCAAAAGCTGCAGGAGCCAGCTCAGTCCCCAGATTCTGAGAGATGCAGGGGTCAGCTCAGTCCCCAGGTTTTGAGAGATGCAAAGACCAATTAGCCAGAAGTTGACTAGAGGCTAAATTCATAGGTCAAGATAAGAATTGTAAAATTAAGTCGGGTTGCCAGGTTAGGCAGAGTGAAAATACATGCATCCTAAAGACCATATTCAAAGGGAGAGACCCAAGGGAGACACTGAGATGTTCAAGAACCAAGCCGCAGCATGTGTATTCAATTTCTTTCACCATAGAAATTTCTTTCCCCTCTTTTCTGGGGCTTCCCATAGACATAATTCCCACTCTTCTTTACTTGTCTCATTTCTTGTAACTTCCTTGGATTTCATAAGAATTCTACTTTGTCTTCTTTTGCTATGTGTTCGGGGTTTTGATACAAGGCCCATGTAATACATGGCTTAGTCTCGTGGTCCTCATTTAGCTGCAGATGGCCTTGAACCTCTTCTGCATCCACCTTCTGGTACAGGGATCACAGGCATGCTCCATCACATTTAGCTCTTCTCAGCTAGGTACCAGAGATGAAGCAGGGAGGAGAGCTCCTTGTGTATTTGATCTCTGGGCTGCAAGACTTTCAGAGGCAGAAGCTGGGTTTTCTAAGAACAGACTCAGACTTTTAATGGGGATCCATGTTACTCTTTGTCTCGCCCTTACCCCTGTGGATGGCACATGAAAGCATTCATTGAAAAGGAGCACGTTTCATCCCCAAACTGGCCCCAAGCAATTTCTATGAAACGGTTGTCATTTTTTTTCAACAAATGTGCTCAGCATTCCTTGTAATGCTAATAAAATTATTATGTAGAGGAGTCACTTTTCAAGTCTACTATAATTTTCTTTTTTCTTTTAAACATCAAAAAGAACTGCCATATATATATATATATATCCCACCAGACTTCCCTTAAAATACTTACAGCTCTGTGTTTCAATCACAGATGGGAACATCAAGCATCTTAGTTCATTCATTCATTCATTCATTCATTCACCTAAGAGAACCATATAGTGCAAAGTATAATTTGCTGGTAATTGTATCAATTCCTTTATAGTTTATTAAGGGTTAAGAAACTACTTTTTATCAATTGCCACTCTATGTGTAAAGGATCAAAGCACTACCCTAGGGCTTGGGAATGTGGCTCAGTGATAAAGCAGTTGCCCATAGTGACTGAAGCCCTGTGTTCAGCTTCCTGTCATGACACAGAGGACCATCTATATAGAATGTCATAGGGAAGGTAATCAATAATAGAGTAGAGGTCTAAATGTGAAGGTGACTAGTGATTTCTCGAAGTGAGAAAGGATCTGTGGAAGACTCCCCCCAAGATATTGAGGCAGTGAGGTCTGTGCATCCCATGACAAAGAAGGTTTCTAACATTATGGAGGGACCACAAAGCTCTAAGGACAGATAAGCCAGAAGTCCATTAGAGAGCTAAGGTCATTTGCCCACATATAGTGAGAACACCATGCGAGGTGGTGACAGAATCTATCCTCAGGTTTGATGAATGATGCACATTTTCTGATAAGTGACTCTCATTTGTTGGGTGGAGTTACTGCCTGTTACTGCTTTTGTGTAGTGTCCAGGCCCACCTGGTCTTCGACATAGACCTGAGGAGGGGACTGGCAATGAGAGACAAGAGACACAAAAAAGAAGAACAAGTCTAAAGTGCTGACCAAGCTCTTGTCTATTATGCTCCAAAACCATTTCTTTTAAAGAAAAACAGGGAGAATTCCATGGGGTGGGTGACTACCCAGGTGTAACAGAATGTTCTGCCAAGCAGGATCTGTTGTCTGGGTGACCGTTCTACTCGGCTAGCTATGTGAACACAGTGAGATTATCTGATTTCTGGGAAAGTGTGTCTATAGTGGGAAACAGAACCTAGCCCTCGATCTATGTAAAATGGCGTTACTGAGGCTAAGACAATTTCTTAATTTGTTGGCTCCCAGCAGTATAGTCGAGAACAATTGATAGGACAAGAAAACAAATAAACAGAATTATGAGTCGGGCATCTGGTGACAATTCTATTCTAGGATCACCCACCACCCCCACACAGTGTCTTCAAAGGATCTTCTGCAAGGAGAAAGCAATCCAACTGTTCCTTCCTTAGTAAGGTGGGCAACCCAACCTACAAGAGAAAGTTTCTGATATGATGGCACAGCAGGTGTATATTGAAATTTTCAGGCTGGGTAGAATTCTTCATTTGTGATTGTTTACAAGGTATGTGTTTTTATTTTTTAAAAAAATAAATTCTGGAATTCATTTTCAAATTTCTCTCCAAAATTCATTTCCTTAGCAGGACCTAGCACCACAAAGATAGTTAAAAACATATTTGTTAAACTGAGTTCAATCGACAGTTAGGAGATATGAGCAGACTGGTGATGTGGAGAAACAGAAGAACTCAGTTTAGGTGTGAGAACGGATGCCTTCATAATCTTCACTCAGTGAAGAGGCTGGCATGGGACGTCCCTGTGCATGACATGTATCTGCTGTAAGTGATATCTCGCAGGTTTTAACAAAGATACATCTTGACTCTCGGTTCCGCGACAACTTTTCTCATCACCAGCCTTTCCAGAAGAACGTGAGGAGAACTTGACTTACAAGGAACATTCCTTTAAAAGACACATACTACCAGATGCATGCTGGGGGCTGCTGTTCCTCTCTGTCCATTTCTATTATTTTCAAAGTCCAATGTTTCTTAAACTTCAATTTGATTCTTCTGGAATATTTGAAATCTCCCACTATATCATTCTTCAACATTTTTCCCTTTGAGATTGGAAGAATATTTCTTCCTGGTGGTTCTCCCAATTTTACAATATTTCTTTCTTGATCAACTAGCCCAACCCTTCCCTCTGAGTAGCACTTAGTAAACTAATTCCTTGAGGTAGAAATTGCTATTTTTCTCACTTTTCACATGAAGACTTGAGACTTGTACCACAAGGCTAGTGTTTGTAGTAGCATGCACTCATTGGAGTTCTGTTTCTGCATTCCTACACTTGCTTTTCTTTCTTCCAATGAAGTTGAGTCAGATCATAAAAAAATCTTGGAGACCTTTTCAAATAAGGACTGCACAACTAAAACTTTCTTACACAGTGTTTATACTGAGTCAGACCTGGCCCTTAAGTTTCCTATGTATTAAGCTCTTTTAAGAGTCCTAGGAGGTAGGTTCAACATAGAAAGTTAAGCAATTGGCATGATCTATGACTGTAACATGAAATTCCCAACCATTTTTGAGAGAGAGAGTTGGGAGGAGGGTGACAATGTTCAACTATAGTAAAAATATAAATTCCAGGCTAGAGACATGGCTTGGTAGTGAAGACTGCTTGCTGCTCTTCCAGAAATCCCAGTTTAGCTCTGGGCAGCCATGCTATGCAGCTCACTTACGCATATGTACTTATGTGTACATAGCCACACACAGTCACCAGTCTGTCACTATACTGCCTAATGGTGGTATAGACTCAAACTGCCAAAGCCCTAATCCAATCTGTTTGTGTTAGATTGGTTGCTTAGTCCCTACACTGTTGCAGTATATTATGTGGGAAGAGTCAGAGAGGCCTGAGAGCGTGCTACTTAGATGCTACTGTAGCCAACCAGAAAAGCAAGAACATAATACATAATATATATGTGGTTTTCCCAAGAAATATGGGGACGGAAGAAAGGGATTGCATGGTACATGGAAACACATCACTAGGCTGTTAAGGATGGAATGTACTCAAAAATGGCCCAGGCTCTAAGGGTGGGGTTATAAGTAATATGAGGTAGGAATGTGTGTAGGCTTAAAGTAAGTTAAACATTGCCTAACTATTCCAATGCAGGTGGTGGGAAGCAAAGCATGGCTATTTTGGAGATTCTTTTTATGAGAGACTCCATAAACAGTGTGTTTAGCTGCATCTTGAAATTTGGGTATTTAGCCTCTTACTCTGGCTCTGTGCCCTGTGAGTCTTAATTAACAGCATTCTCCTGGGTAAGTGGTTACCCTGCCAGGAGCTACCCTGGCCTCTGCTGCTTTCTACAGATGATGCTTGCTGTGCCTGTCCCCTTTTGCCTGAAGCCCAATCTGGCCAAGGGAAGAATATTTCAGCTGCTGGCTCGGTGGCCACTCCACAGTTGCTGTTCAGCGACATGGCAACAGACACCCTTTCCCTTCTGCCAGGCACCAGCTGCTGCATGCTGGGAAAATAGGAACTTAAAATTGTTCTTGGCTGAGTCTTTCAGCTCCTTGGCAGCCCTGAACTCATGGATATTTTGATACTTAATATACCCTGCCCACCTCACCTGTACTTCTCTGACTGATACTAAAAGACTACAACTAGTATTAGGTCTGGTGAGCAGAGCTTTTTATGGCATATTTCTCCATCTTTTTGTTTATGAGCCTCTCTTACTTGGCAGCTAACAAATTCATATTTTATGTTCACTATAATTATTCCAAAATTATGTGGGATGGTGCAGACATAAGGCCAAATGAAACATAATTTTATGTTAAGGAACTATTTGAGTATTAGAGAAAGGACTTGAAGAACACAGTGTAGAACAGCTTATATAGCAGTGAGGCACACAAGATATGATGGAAGCAGAAGGTGGGAAGGGACCATGGATGGCAAATAATGAATGACCCACATAGGGACTGAGCTGAGGCACTAAAGATCCATGACCATGCATGGTAAGGAAACATTGTTTACATAATATCATGGTTGCTTTGAGGAACACGGGAGGTAGGATGAGAGTGCTTATTTGACGCATCATTAGACATAGCTTTGAGTTTTGCATGGCAGCAAATAGTGACAAGTGTCTACAACATAGAAGAGACATGTTAGGGATGGAAAAAGGGTTGGGAGAATGTTGAGAGAGAATGAAGAAGAGTGAATGTTCTAGTTTGCTTTCTAATGCTTTGATAAACATAACCAGATGCAGCTTTGGAAGGAGAGGGTTAATTTCATCTTTATTCACTCCATCATTGAGGGAAGTCAGGGCCACCTACCTGGCGGTGGCACCACCTGCTTCTTATAGAAAGCTAAGCTTCCTATATCAATTATTAATCAGAAAATTTTCTCACAGACTTGCCACTAGCTACTCTGATGGAGGCAGTTTCTCAGTTGAGGGTCCCTCTTTCCAGGGGACTGGAGCTTTTGTCAAGTTGACAAAAAAAAAAATCATCAAACCTTTGATATGATAATTCTAGAGCTTGAAATGAATCCACAAGATGACAGAAAGACTTTCCCAGGTTCAAATGGGGTGGAGTGTGTTATATTGACTCTTTAGACATTATGCTGCTGCCATGGGGAAAATTAGGTGCAGAGATCCAAAAAAGAATGAGAGAACTCTGTTGGGAAAGTACCATAGCCAGCCAGCCAGGCCAAACATGGAGAATGCATACACACTTTGAGAGTCAAGAGAAAATTCATTCATGGGATTTATAAAAAGGCCAATTTGATGAGATATAATGACTAAATTGAAAGAAAAATAGACCACGATTTCCTAGGCACAGAACTTGACCCATTCTGAATATAAATTTTTCCAAAATATACTTCATCACATTATCACATTAGCTTCTGTCTTAGTTAGGGTTTTACTTTTGTGAAGAGGCTCCATGACCAAGGCAACTCTTATGAGGACAAAATTTAATTGGGGCTGGCTTACAGGTTTGGAGGTCCAGTCCATTAACATCAAGGTAGAAACATGGCAGCATCCAAGAAGGCATGGTGCAGGAGGAGATGAGAGTTCTACACCTTCTTCTGAAGGCTGCTAGCTAAATACTAGCTTCCAAGGAGTTAGGATGAGGATTTTATAGCCCACACCCACAGTGACACACCTACTCCAGCTAGACCACACCTACTTCAACAGGGCCACGCCTACTTCAACTTCTAATAATACCACTCCTTGGGCCAAGAATATACAAACCATCACAGCTCCCAAAACACCACAAATAACTTCCCTCAAATTTCTTGTCTTGATATTTCTTTTGCCCTAAGTTTTTAACAATATTAAGTAAGCCCTTAAATCTAAGAGGGTCTGTCATTGGTAAGAACCAAACATCTTGAGGCGGTAAAGCATCTATGGCTACCAGAGCCTTTCTGATTGTCACCTCAATCAGGAATAACATTAATGTAAAGTCTTCGAAAAGCTTATCTGTGCCCCTTAGAGTATATCATGATTTCTTCTTCTTTGAAGTGACAGCAAATGGTTCTAGAAGATGATAAATCTTCTTTCTGGTAAAATATCCACTAATTAACTGAATAATTGGCCATTATCAATTTCCCCTTCATTTGGAATTTTACCTAATCTTCAGATGACATCTCTGAAGCAGTGGCCATCATTCTCAGCAGCCTCTGTCCTCTCTCTCTCTCTCTCTCTCTCTCTCTCTCTTTTTTCCAGTGAGATTCTATCCTAACCACTTACTCATTTTGCTCACTGTCTATTAACTCAAGGATTTATGGAGCCTCAGCCAAGTGCTGACAGTGGTTTAGTGTCTGAACCTATGCAGGGATTATAACAAAGTAGAGAAACACAGGTTTCTTACCTGTGGTGAGAGGAAACAGAAATGAGTACTCGAACAAATTAATTATCCAGATAACTCTAAAGATCAAAATACTGCAGAAAAAATAAATGGGATTAGTTTAATTAGAAAGAAGAGGCCAAAGAGATTGGTATTGGTCAATATGGAAGATACTTTTGAATCAGGAGTGAAAAAAGAAAAAAAAAAAAACACCAACAAAATGGTGGGCTTTTTGGACATAAGTCTTAAGAAAGTTCAGTCTTAGGCTTTCCTGTGCAGATAAATGGGCCAAGTGTGTCTGCAGGCTGCTTTATAGCCCCTTGACTTATTTTATGATCTACTTTTCCATATTTGCACTCTGGGGTTCTCTGGCTAATTGGATTATTTGCATACATATTGTTTCTTGCAAAAATTGTACACTCCTTGAGGGCAAAGGAGCATCATATACTTCATTTGTATGCTTCACAAATGTAACTCAATGCTGGAAGCTCTACTAGGTGCTCAATAAATTCTCACTAAATTCAATTGGATTTGCAGTAATAGGGTTATTTTTCATAATCTAAAGAGTGAACACTAAATGTCCACTAAACAACATGGTGACACCATTAAGAATGATAAATAAATAAATAACAAAGGTAAGTTTTTTCACAAAGACTTTCAGCATGCACTTTAATTTTAATGGCTATAATTGCCAATGTTCTTAAACAGTCATTTTTGTCATCTTCTGTGACAGCTGTCTGGTTTTCAGTAAGGAAGCTCTGATGTCAGTTGCAGCTGAAAAACAAAAGAAAGAGAAAGGAAGGAAGGAAGGAAAGAAGGAAGGAAGGAAGAAAGGAAAGAAGGAAGGAAGGAAGGAAGGAAGGAAAGAACGAAGGAAGGAAGGAAGAAAAGAAGGAAGGAAGGAAGGAAGGAAGGAAGGAAGGAAGGAAGGAAGAAAAACTGTATCCAATAACCATAATACCAGTGTTGGGAAAGTATTTCCATGAGCAGAGAAAGGATCAAGTCCCACACTACTGATCATAATAGATGTATTGAGAGAGATTGGACTTTAACATTAAGTTGGACAGGAAACTCAAGAAGGAGTGGGTTCAAAGGAAAAAAAAAGTTTATTGACTATGATGGCCAAGTCAAGACAGAATGAAAATGGTCAGGAGAATAAGAGGATTATAATTATATTGGAAGGAGAAAAGACTGGCCAACCAGACAATCATCTTGGATAATGTCAATGGGAATGCTGATTGAAGTTACAGCATCTTTCTTTCTAAATCCCTTAGTAGGCTCATAGATACACACTCTGACAGAGTGAACTCTTTTTAATGTTGTATATTTTGTTAGTGTCATAAGGATCATTGCTACTATGATTCTTGCTCTCATAGTAACAGCTAAAAAAATATCATTTCAAAGTGGTCCACCTTTTACTGCCATGGTCTTAAACTTTTCTCTTTCTGTTTCCACTACTTCCTCCCTTCAGGCATTTAGCAAACCATTTTACCATAGCTACCCATTTCCCCATAATCATTAAATAAATAATGATCCCACTATAGGTCAGGTTTCACTTTCGATTCTGAGAGTACAGGAGTGAAATAGACAGTCTTTCCATACAAGAAGAAAGAATACATATTGGTTAGAAAAGGAAAGTTATTATAAATAAATAAATTCTATTTACATAAGAAAGGCCATAACAACCCAAGAGAAATCAGAGCAGTATGCTGGGGTACCATTCTCTTAATTTTTAAATAGTAAAATCTCACTACAATATAGAGAAATGTGGCTGATGGGAATATAAATTGAAACATCATTCTGGAGAAATCATATACAAAGCTATTGACCTGGTCTAGAAAATAAGAGAACTTTCAAACATCTATAATGAGAGTATAGTAAAACAGACTATACACAGTAGTTGTCTTAGTCACTGGTCTATTGCTGTGAAGAGATACCATGACCAGGGCAAGTCATAGAAAAGAAGGCATTTAATTGGATCTTGCTAAGAGTTTCAGAGGTTTTGTCCATTATCATCATGGAGGGGAGCCTGATGGCATGATTGATCCTGGAGCAATAGCCGAGCACCACTTTCTGATCTGGAGTCAGAAAGAGAGAGACTGAGTCTGGGCCTGGTACAGGGTTTTGAAACATCAAAAGTCATATTTTCTCAAATGAGGCCACAGTTTCTAATCCTTCTAATCCTTTCAACCAGCTCTACTCTTAGGTGACTAAACATTCAGACACATGACAGTAAAATGGTGGGAGGAAATTCTTATTCAGAACACCACAGTAGTGAAACACCCTGTTGAATTAAAGTTAAAAAAAAAAAAAAACCAAAAAAACTGAATCTAACTCAAAACCAGAAGACTAGAGCTCTATGCTCTCATGGAGGAAAGTCAAGAGTTCAAATGTGTGTTTAATACAGGCTTCTTTGTGTAAAATGAAAAAGATTCCTTACATCATATGTGCATATTAATCTCTATTTTTGTGGGGAAGCTGGGAATACACATTAGAATGTGGTAAGTGTGGGGATCTTCCGGGAAAAGGAAGGATTCTGGGAGACTCAGAAATTGTGCATTATGATTGACTTTGAAATCTTGTGAAGGATTAGTTAATTAACATATTGTAAGTCACTGTTCTTTTGGCACTTACTCTATTGAGGGAAAATATAGAGGACAAAATGAGGGATATAACATAATGTCTATTAGGGATGGCTATCAAGAATAATAAATAATACTGAGAAAGCAGAATGGGAGATAGAAAAAGTCCCAACTTTAGAGAAAGTTCAAGAAGGGAAACCCACAGCAAGAGAAATTTGGGTAAATTTTAAAGAGCTTTAAAGAGCCTTGAGGACCTGTGATCTTGGCAGAGAGACTTGCAGGGGTGAGAACCAGGTGTTAGGGGAAAACTTATTACGCTAATCTATAGATAATTTGGGACTTTCACAGAGGTGGGAAATGGCAAGATGCTATTACCCTCTGCCTTTAATAAAGGCTTTTGTTTTTGTTTACTTTTTGTGCTCACTCAGCTAGAAGACAATGATAAACTCGTGCTTGAGTATTTTTGTCTCTTCTTTATGGCTTTACTTGCTTTCCACTCATCAGAGGTACCATGACCAACAATAAAACTATTTTATCATTCAGACATCCTTTCCATACCATATTTTTTCTAGACCAAATACCACCACACATCACTTTTCTCTTTGACTGCTGTGTGCCTAACATTGGGTCCCACCATGAATTCAGGTTTCTGATTTCCTCCAGGCTCCATAGGCTGTCATGAATATGTTCACTTTCAATGAATTTTCAGATGAGTAACCAGATAGTTGCAGACCCCTCTGTTCTCAGCTGCATCTCTGTTATCACTCTATATAAAAAATTTCCTCAGCTCCTGCCTCAGCAATAACTATGGATGCTGAAAGGGTTATGGCAGAGTCACACGTTGTGTCCACCTGTTGCATTCAGTTTACCACTGATGCCATCCTCTCATTCAATCCACAGTAGTCTCAGAAATTAATCCGGGCCTCTGACAATCCTGTACCCAGCCTTAGTGTTTAAATGCTGTCTTTAATAATGTTCTAAGCTAAATTTCAATACTGCATTCAAAGAAACATGGTTTACTATGGAATTTCTATACCTATTTGAAAAATATATAAGTTTGACCTATATGTTTTATAAGACATACCAACCAACCATAGCTCCTAGGGTCTGAACCACTATCCAAAGACTACACATGGATGTACCTATGGCTCCAGCTGCACATGTAGCAGAGGATGGCCTTGTTGGGTATCAGAGGAGAAACCCTTGATCCAGCCAAGGCTTGATGTCCCAGTGTAGGGGAATGGAGGGTGTGGGTGCATGGGTGAGCACCCTCATAGAAGCAGAGGGAGGGGGCATGGGATAGGAGTTATGGAGGGGAAACAAGGAAAGGAGATAATTTGAAATGTAAATAAAATATATCCCCCCAAAAATAAAGGCATGTAGTTTATGTTGAGTCTGTCTTATTTTGCTCAACATAATGATTTTCACCTGAATTTTACCTTCCTGAAAATATTACAACTGCCACTTTATTCACACAAATTACATTGCAGTATGCATCACATGTTTTCAAATTCAAACATCTGCTGAGCCAATGGACACATAATGTCTCCAATATATTTTCACTTACCGAAACACTTTGCTTCTGTCCATGACTAGTCCTTCGTTCATTCTCATCTTGATCGACAGAGTAGCACCAAAATGAAACTGGATTCTCAGGTTATATTTCCTGACTGTGCCCCAGCAACACATGCACACTGCCTTGATTTCCAATAAATACAATTCCTCACATTCATCCTCTGTTTAAATATCCTTTGTGTGTCTTTCAGGTTTCAATTTCTTAACAAGGGTTACACAGTTCTTTCTGAGGTCCTTCTATTTCTGTCTCTTAGAAAACATGTCCAAATCTCATTCCACCTCTTTATCTGAAGGTTGGGTAATAGGAGAAGTGACTCCATGACATTTTAATTTTCTGGGACTCACTCCTGAAACTTTCACTGAACAGAGGCAAGAATTCTGAAAAAAATGGTCACTACAATTATCATCTCTTTCCTGCCCACCTTTACCTCTTTTTTGCCATGTGATAGTTTTGATGAGCATTTAAAGTTCTTTTAGGAGATTTTTTGTTTCTCTTTCACTCTGAGTTATGAACTGTGTGGAAAGCCAATCAAGGTTTAGGAGTCACTTTTGGGCCAGAGTGAATGTCAGACAGTCTTGAGGCTGTCCTCATTTCTGTTTGGAATGTCTCTTCCTCTGGTGTATGTGCAGATGTTGTAGTTTGCTTTTAGACGTACAGAATATGTAGCTATGTCCAGCTGATTATGTTCTACAAGGTTGTCATTGCCTGTTTTTTCTGTAGCTGATCTGTCTCTATCTTTATGAAAAGCAAGCTGTAATGATACAAAGAGCCCCAGCAAGGGACTGAAAATACCTTCCTGTTGTCATCTAGTAAGAAGATGAGGGCATTACTGGAGCAAACTATAAAGAATTGCATTTAGCCAACATCCATGTGCCCTTGGAGGAGGACTCTTCTCGAGCCAAGTCTCAGATATCTAACCGAACCACCACCATGGTATTCTCAGACTCCAGTAGAGGATCTAACCAAGTGTTCTCTGAGCTGGAAGGCAGCAAATATGTATTGTTTTGTTGTAAAGCTGTTCAAGTTTTTCAGTACTATTATGCAGTGATAGATGCCTAGTACATTATGTGGCTGTTCTCTAACCTCCCACAGGCCTCGCCTACAATATTGAAGTTCCCATTTGCTTTGTCTCTACTCTGGCTCTGAAGACAGGTAGTATTGACAAGATTTCTCTTTATGTCCCGAGAGCCTTCCACAACATGACCCAAACACCACAGGACTTGGTTGGTGTTTGGTACAGGTTTATTGGATGCATTTTTCTCTTACAGTATTTTGGGATACTCTATACTAAAGTGATTAAAGTTCTGATTGGGTTCCAAAGCAGAGAAGTTGTTTTGTCCAAATGTATGAAAATGAAATGGTTTGGAGCAACATGGGAATGACAAGGGTGTGCCAGCATGCACCTAAAGTTGTTACTAAAGCTATTTTCAACAGCATCATTTTGATTAGTGAGGCCCTTCATTTGTTCAGTCACTAGGGAAAAATTTAAAGGGATATATTTTCTATTATGGTCTACTTTCAAAAGCCCAGCTTCCTCATTAGGGATAATCAAACACCACTCAGAAGGAAGGGCAAATTTGAAATGACAAACTTTGAGCTTTTAAAGCCTTAGTAATTGAGGGAAGGGAAAGGCCTTGCAATAAAAGCAACCCTATGCTTTTACCTGGATAATTTAATACTTTGAAAAGTGGCAGTGTTCTTGTCCCACCTCTTCTGGCCAACTAATCCTAAACTACCTAAACTATTTGTGAAGTCTCATGGTTAAGGAGTTCATACATGGTTCAGAAAAGATGGTTGGTCAAATCTTGATTATTTCTTTTTGTTAATTTATCTCAATAAAAGCCCACTGGAACTCCAAAAAAAAAAAAAAAAAAAAAAAAAAAAAAGAAAAGAAAAGTCTAGTCATCATCTCCTTTATTTGTTTGTTTGCTTGTTTATATATTTTAGAATTTCATAAAGCCAAGTTTGTGCCACTTTTGTTTTTGTTGTTATGAGTGTGTTCCCACAAGATTACAACACAAATTCCAGAAAGAAGTCACACGTAGTTTAGCATAATATTTATCTTTTCTTTAGGCAATCAATAGATATATATTGATGTGAATTAAGTAGCATCTGTCCTGAGAATAATGCATGGATGAGAATTCACTATTGCCTTTAAAGGTAGACAGTTGAGGTCTGGTCACCTTTTCCGTTGTTGCAAGCTGTGAGGTTTCAAAGCTCCTTGCATTGTTTCTTTTGCAAAAAGGTTTCCATAGGACCAAGAAGATCTGTAGTCAGGTCGCACTGCTACAGTCACAGCTCATACTGGATCTTCTGGCCAATGTGAGGAAAGGAATAGAAAATACAGAAATGAAGTGCAGAATGAAGGAATAGACTACATAAAAAAATACTAGGTCAATGAAATGGCCGAAAGGGCTAAACAAAAGTAATTAATATGAGGTTTTAGAAAAGTAATTCACAACCAGAAAATTTAAGGAAATCTGAAATATCAGTACTAAGTATAAAGAATACTAAGTAGGAATACCCAGCACTTAAATGAAGACAATTTTGAACTTGAGTCAAACAGAACATTTTCTCAATAGAGGAAGCCATGTATTATGAGTGTTTTAATCTCAACAAGATCATATCATTGAGACGTTGAGTGAAAAGTCTAAAATGTGTATTTAAAAAATACACATCTCATAATAATGGAGACAACATTAAAAAACACAGTTAAGAACCAAGGGTTTTCCTTGTTGATACCGGGTCATAGCAAAGCCATAGAGAACTTACCAATGATATTATAGTTAATCATGTGAAGCTACAGACATCACAATCATGATCCAGACAATGTGTTTTACTTTCTCCCTCTCCCTCTCCTTCTCCCTTTCCTTCTCCCTCTCCTTCTACCTCTCCTTCTCCCTCTCCTCTTCCCCCTCTCTCCTCTTCCTCTCCCTCTCCTCTCCCCCTCCCTCCCTCCTCCTCCACCTCTCTGTGTGCATGCATGTATGT
This sequence comes from Micromys minutus, assembly GCF_963924665.1. Lineage (NCBI taxonomy): Eukaryota > Metazoa > Chordata > Mammalia > Rodentia > Muridae > Micromys > Micromys minutus. Next base: position 39,531,623 of record NC_137957.1, on the reverse strand, counting down.
ATGTATATATATGTACGTGTGTGTATATATGCTAACTGTGGCACAATGAGTCATGAATTTGGATGGAGGGCCTAGTGATAGCTCAGTCCATAAAATGCTTGCTTCACATGCTTAAGAACTGGAAATGGATTCTCAGAGCCCAAACATACACACACACACACACAAATGGCTAAAATGATATAAACATCCTCAAACTAGGAAAGTAGAGATAAGCTGATCTCTGGCTCTCACTGGTCTGCCAGCCCTGCCCACCTTGTAAACTCCAGGCCAATAAGGACCCTTTCTCAAAACAGAAAATGAATGGTTCCTGAGAAACATCATGTAAGACTCATTTCTTATGAACTATGTATACCTATGAACACATGTACCTTCACATACATGCATAGCCATAAGTATAAATATACACATAACCAAACACACATTACACACATTTAAAGAATCTAGACATGACCCTCAGTGAAGGGATGGGGCCACTACTTGTCTAAAAATTTTTAACCCAGAATTGTGTTTGTCTAAAGGAAATGCAGGGACATAAATGGAGCAGAAACAGAAGGAAAGTCCACCCAGAGAGCGCCCCACCAAACGATTCATTCCATCTACAGACACCAAACCCTGACACTATTACTAATGTAGACAGGAGCCAAGCATGCCTGCCCTCTGAGAGCCTCTGATAGCACTTGACTAAGACAGATGGAGATACAGTCAACCATCGAACTGAGCCTGGGGACCCCAATGGAAGAGTTAGGAGAAGGGCTGAAGGAGCTGAAAGAGATTGCAACTCCGTAGGAAATACAACAGCATCAATTAACGGGATCCCTCAGAGATTCCAGCCAAAGAGTATACGTGGGCCAATCCATGGCTCCCATTACATATGAAGCAGAGGATTGTCTTATCTGGCATCAATGGGAAGGCTAGTGCTTGGTCCTGTGGAGGCTTGATGCCCTAGAGAAGGGGGATGCTAGAGGGTTGAGGCGGGAGTGGGTGGGTGGGTGGGTGGGTAAGGGAGTATCCTCATAGAGGCAAAGGAGAGGGGTATGTGGCGGGAGCTTCAAGTGGGGGGGCACCAGGAAGGGGGATAACATTTGAAATATAAACAAACAAAATGATTAATAATGATAATAAAAATAAAAATCTGAGTAAAAAGGCAAAATGTTCCTCTAGAACCAAAATGTTCTTGAAGAAAGAAAACTACATAGAGAATAGCATACAAATGTAAAAATTATCAGTAAGCAACAGCAATGATGACAAAATGTCATTGTTTCCAGGATAGACAAAGGGGCCAGTGGAGCAGGATATAGAACTCCCTGGGCTGACTCACAGATACAGGACGAAGTAACTGCAGAGCCTGGCATTGCAAAGCAGTGACAAACGGAGGGCTCTGGAGATAAAAGGTACCAAGAGAGTCATCCATATGGATAAAAATGACTTTTTTATATCATACCATACACAAAAATCAATTCCACAACGGTTATCAGCTTCAACGTAAAAGGCAAAACTATAAAACTTTTTAGAAGCCAATGTAAGAAAATAAACAGACAACCTTGGGAAGAAGATGAATTCTTAAACAAACTTAGAAAACAAAATGTATGAGGGAAATCACCAGTGCATTTAATTGCACAGAGTTTGGAGGCCCTGTCTTTATCAACAAAGGCCATAACACAAGTGGCTGTGCACTGGAAGATGCTATCAACAGTCATAAATTTTAATGGATTGTAGCTGAGATGTCTGCCTAGCTGTCTGTCTATCTGGAAAGAGAAAGAGAGAGAATAGAATTAAATTAATAAAATTAAATAATCTGATAGTGCAATACACAAAGGGTGATGCAGTTTAAGCATCATCAATAAATATATAAAGAGCTTTTAAACCTCAAAAATCAACATAAAATGCAAGTTAAAAGCATAATGTTCATTAATAACAGAAGGGACTGACAAACAGTAGTTTGTTTACACAGCAAAGTAGTATAGAAATCACAGGCCATGGCTCCCTAGTAAAAAATGGATTTGGACAAAGATTAGGGAAGCACACCGAATCTTCCATTTCTTAAACAGTATAGGGTGTACTTGGAATTTCACTGTGCTACAAGTCCTTAGAACTTTTGCAAACCATAGACATTCCCAGATGAGGATTTGTAAGTATTTGTTAATTGTGAGGACATACTTAGATTTTGTTCTAAGGGGCTGTAGGAAGCGAGAAGGCCTATCCTTGAATGGCACATTAAATCTTAGGATTTCTTGGGCTTTGAAAGAAATAGATTTTACATTCAATGGGCCTTCTGGATACTATAGATACCAAAAGTGTGATTTTTTTTTCTGCTTAAAGAAACCCTGGGGTGTTGCTTTCCTAAGAGATGTCAGGAAAACTGTCATGTGCAATAGCATCTCCATGGAGGGATGGAATGAACTTTTTCCCTTTAGTTTGGATGATCATAGTCAACATTCATGGAGAAGCTTCATTCAACAGTGTTATGAGGTGATCATAACATAGATGGAAATGGAGGAGACGATCAGTACCTGATAAATGGGCTGAGGGAACTGGCTAAGCACCGTTGACCTCTTTAGCTTCCTTGTACTATGTGAAGACCCTGCACTATTCCCTCTGGAGGATGCAGCTGTCAAAAGATACAGAGTTGACCTGTACATGGGTCTTGACCTTCTCAGCTTCTGGAACACTGAAGACTAAGACTAAGGAACAGCAAACAGAGGCCTCCACAATCCACACCCTAAGTCTGTTCTTTCAGCAAACATGGCAATATTTTCAGGACAGACTTGTAGCCTTGAGCCCTCTGTGTTCAAATCCCAGCTTCCCAGGTTCTGGGTTAACTGGTGTGCACAACCATGCTTGGACAAGTTCTGCTTCTTTAACCTGCTTCTCGGGGTCATTAAAAAAAAAAATCAAATGAGATAACACACATAAAATGGCCCAACACTAAGTACAAAGCATTAGCCTATCTAGTTATTACTACTTTATTATAGAGTAGAAATAGAAAGTGATTTATGGTATTCTGTGCATTTCTATTATGGGACTCTCTACATATACAGATCTACAGAAATGTAATCATCAAATTTAGGAGAATTAATTTTTGCTAGATCTATGTTCCATAGGAAATTACGGGTATTGAGAGTTTTTATATTGCAGTGTTCTGACACTTCGCTTAGTTCAGAATGACCACTGAGGCCATCAATCTCCCCCAGAGAGGAACTGTGAAAGCCGCTGCTCTTTCTGCCATTTGTCTGACTACACGCTGGTCCTGACCTTGACTCTTTCACGGAGCCATCAGACCTCTTTCATTCTTTCTGTGTAGATTGTTTTCAATGACTCATTTCCATAGTTTTAGGAGGGAGAGATAAAGGGATTAGCTGGGAAGATACAACTAATATTTTCCCACTGTTCATCTCTTGTTTTATTATATTTGTTTTAGCTATGTCACAATCAAGCAAGTGAAAGCAAGACAAATTGGAAGCAAAGCTGAGCCCCCAGGTTTTAGCTCTATTCCAAGAGTGACTATCCTGGTACAACCATGGATCTAATGACAAATTCTGAATATTGGCCATTTAAAAAAAAGTTAGAAATAGTATTTAGCACTTTGAAATTTGCAACAGTTTGTACTGTATGGGTTTTGTTTGGTTCATTGTATAGGACAATGAAATTTAAAAGATTTTTCTAGTAATTTCAAAAAGGCATGTCAGAAGGCCCTTTAAAATGTAATACAGAGGGAGACAGGTTGTGTGTCATCTTACGGCATATTGTCCTGTGATAGCTCAGTGTTCCTCTGAGTGCCTGGCCTGATGCTATCAGAACCCAAACCATGCCAAAACACACACTTGTTCAATTTACTATGTTGTCTTTTTTTTCACTCTTGCTTTGATGTTCAATGTTCCTTGATTATGTTAATTTCGACCCTGTATCATTCATTGTATAGAGAATGAAGACAAGTCAAGACCCAACTATATGCCTATGGATGACCTGTTTCCAGTAGAAAATGAAAAAAGCAAAGCTATTTCTATATGTTTTCTGTATTTCGTTGGACCAAAATTTGATTTTTTTTTTCCAGCTGTTACAGTCGCACAGAAGAGCATGTTCCCCGCTGAGGAAATGTGCTTCCATTCTGTTCCCATTGAGATGATTTGCTGGCTCTGATCAGCTCCAGGTCTGGACACTGGCAGAGAATTATTCAGATGATTGCCCTGATTTCAGGCTGTGCCCAGTCTAGGAATGCTCGATTATCAGTTATTGCTCTGCAAGTCTCTCCTGCCCCTGACTTACTCACCAGCTCAGAGGTCCTCAGCTCCGGGCACTCAGTCATTACATAACTAAAGCATACTCTTCCCCATCACTGTTACAGAATGTCAGTGTTGTAATCTGTTTATAATGAGGACCAGTCCAAAAATCCATCTTTCCTTTATCCCTTCCTCCATGAACTAAAGTTTAGAGAGAAATAAACACAGCGACTTCATTCTGGTCCACAAACAAAAATCAATTTTGATCAAATTCCCTGGTGTAACATGTATTAGCTTGTCAATGAAGACAAAAATTGTATTTACTTAAGTATGTACCATTTTACCAAGCTTTTCAGATCTGCAGTAAATAAAAAGTGCATGCCTATTTAAGCCTTTGAAACAAAGAAATATCATTTTGTGGAACTTAATCTACTCAAATGAGGAGAAGTCATGAAATGAATGTACCATATGCAGAGTTAACAGGTCTAGAAGAACGATGAGTTCCATTTTGATGAGCTTGAATGGAAGTTCATTGACATTAGAGCCCATGTGTTTACTGCTGGCTTATGAACAAGATATTTTGAATATAATGTGGAAGGAAAATAGAGTGGAAGAATGTGGTAAGCAGCCTCATGTATCATTTTGTTATTGGTGGTGGTGATGACGCTTGTCTGTATGTGTTTAGAAACAGGGTCTTATTATGCAATGCTAGGCACCCAGAATTCACTAAGTAGACTGGGCTGACCTTGAACTCACAGAAATCTGTCTACCCCTAGTGTTGGTACTAAATATGCATCATCACATTTAGCTTTGCCATTTATGTTTTGAGATCGGGTCATACAATGCCCTTGATGGCCTAGAACTCACAGTGTAGACTGGACTGGTGGCTAACTTACAGACTGCCTATCTCGTCCTTCTGGCTCTCCCTTAACTTGCGTTGCTTAAGCAAGCTATACAGCCTGGCTACGGAGACTCATTTTGATGTGGATGCTGTGGATATGAACTCAGGTTCTCATACTTAACAAGCTCTTCCTAGCCCTGAAAGTTTATTTTACTAATGCATCCCTGCTTAAAGATTATAGGACACTACAGACATTAGAAATAAAATGTTCTCAGTTCAGAACAGAAAACCTCTTGGGCTGGCTGTGTTTTTGAAGATGCTTATTAGAAAAATAGATGTCACAGTGTCTATGTCTCACCAGCCACTGGCCTCATTTTTATTCTGCCAAAACGAACTTGTGTGTGGCATAGGAAGCCGAGAGATGTGTGCTACCAAGCACCAAGTATTAACTTTCAACATGCTATTTTTTCTTTGTTTAAAAGATAATATATTCTGACAACTGTTTTTTTACATTGTGGAAATCATAGTTTGAGGCTACCCCATAGCAGGAGTAGTCAGCTTAGGGTCAAAGGTTCCCAACACAAAGTAAAATTTACAGTTGGATAAAAGAGATTGAGTGCTATATAACCCAAGCACGGTGAAATGTAATTAACTCTTCTGTTCAGGAAAAGAAACAAAACAATAAACAAAAACCCAAAACTAATTAGAAACTGAAAGATCTCATGACCACAGGCTTCAGGAACCTAATTATCAAAAGAAAGAAAACATAATATAACTGTTCGCTGTATCCATTTAAACTAGGCATCTTAAAGTGACACTCACAATTATAAAAATTCAACTGATGCAAGATTTCTGAATCAGATTAACTAAAATTAACTAAAAGAAAAACATTCATTATTTCATAAGCCAATTTTCAAAATTGGGTCTTCGTGGAAAATAATTCTTTTTTTTTTCAGGTACATAACTTGATTTCTGTGTTACTGGAACTCACAAAAGATTTTGGAAATGTTTGGAAGAGTCAATGTCTAGAGTTCTACATGTTCTGCACCATGTGTTTCCATGTAAAATGTATTTATTCAAAGCCAGAGTAACAGCTCAGGAGATGAATCACATTGACTTCTTGAGTTAGGCTTGGAAGGAAATGGATGGGAGTGAGGTACCATGATAGAAGTGCTTGTCTGTGAGCAGTGAAGACAAGGAAGGGGTCTTTCAAGGCTTCAGATGTTGACTTCACTGTGATCATGGAAGATAAAGCTGTTCCCTTCCAGGGGTAGAGCTATATGTTGGTTGAGATAGACTCCTATCACTGCTGAGACTCACAGAGCAATAGCTTCCAATGCATTGGTAAATTTGGAAGAAAAAGTCGACACATTATGCTGCGGAGAACAAAGGCACAGACGCTTATTATCAGAGTACACAGGTCTCAACCTGCTGTTCTCTCTTCTGTTACTGGACAAACACTTAATTAGCTTTCATTAAAATCTCCTCTTCTGTAACATTGTGACAATATCGTAAAGGTGACCAATCTGAGCAGAAAGTCCCACAGAAGTATGTGTGAAAATGTTATGTAGAAGACGAAGGGGAAAATAAGCCTCATTAAAATACTGAAATGCATTTGATCTCAAGCATTTCTAATATGCTTCAAGGAGGAACATTGTAGGATGCCAACATATAAAGGGAAATTTTCTACCAACCACCAACAAGAAGTTTTCACCATTTTCTATCAGGAGATGGTTTCTTAATGCCTCACACTGTCAAATAAAGCAATCAGTGAAACAGGAACAATCCTCCTTAGCATCACTTTCTGAATATGGAGAAAATGTTTGGCTATATCTTTTATGGGACAGTCATAACATAATTTAAAAATAGCTATAAATAAGGTGTGCTGAGTCAGGCCATATAAATGTGTGTTTCTTTGTACTTACTTTATCAAAATTCTGAACTTATCCTTCCTTCCAGTCTTTTGACATTTTCTACCATGGAAAAATTAAATTTTAAGTAGAAAACATATTCTCTATCCACAAATTATGATCATCTGTATGGAAGGTGGTATTGGAAATATGTATGTATGCAGATGTCTATTTTTCAGCATCAGAGAGGATAATGTCAGATAGATGTTGTCTTAAAGGAAACATTGTTCTATTTTGGACCAAATCTTTATGAATATAACCTCACTAACTAATTAGACTATGGGCTAAAACACAGTTTCGAGATCTATTATGTAAAATAATAGTTGGTATTAAGCATAATCTTCACGTGCTGTGGAGAGCTCATTATTAAGTATATTATTCACAGCACAGAACAGAACATTGTGGATACTGATGTCTCTGTAGGATGTGTGAAAACAGGTAAGTAAATGTTATGCTCACTTGACACCATGATACAATCATCCGATTCTACCTCCTTCACTGGCACACTTTTCTGAAAGTATGGAAGTGAGTCTGTTCTTACGGTATGAAAATGAAAAAGTATAAGAGAAAATGACCAGGATGTTCTGTTCTCAACTGTTAAAACTTCAGAGCACTTTAAAATGTGTTTTCAAAGGAATGTCCCCATGTTTTTAGGAAATAAAATGCCCCTCACAATTTCCTATTTTACTCACTCTCACTGCATGGTGTATTGAGCAACTTTTCTCACGATGCCATATTCTTTTCATTTATAATATTGATGGTTAATTTCCTCAGAGGACCTATGAGAATCTCTCTAAGCATGCTAGTTTTTGTATATACAATTAGCATAAGCCACACTTCTCCTACCTTCTACTGTTTAAATCTCCTTACCCGAGCAGCATCCTGCAGTTTGTGACTCAGAAACTACGCTCATTGCCTTTTCCATTTTATTTGATGGTAGGTACTTCTTGCGCTACAGGTTAGAACTCTGGTTTTTTTTTATAATTTCTTGTCAGTTATTTTAGCAGTTAATTTTATTTTATTTTATTTTTATGTAGCATTTGTTTTTTAGCAGACTGGGAAAGCTATTCACCAATCATTTTTCATCAAGCTTCTTAGAAAATTGGCTTACCTGTTGGTTCCCTTATATTTGTCTTTGCATTAGGTTTTGTTTTGTTGTTTGTTGGTGGTAGTTGGTTTGGTTTTTCATGAGAAAAAGTGAATTATTACCAAATAGCAAATTATTGAACTCTCAGATATCTTCACTTTATTTCCCTCTCTTGGCTTAGTTAATCATTGGCTTTAACATTGAATAATGTGAAATTCTAGCTGTCATAACAGGTGTTCTTGTATTGGGACATTAGAATGATAATCTGAATACTGCCAGTATTTCATTAGTGGATGTGATTTTTGCCTCCTGTTTCTGCATAGCTCTTTTTTGCTTTACTACATTCTTTTCTGCCTTGAATTTATAAGAAGTTGCATGTTTAAATAAAGGAAAGCCATTATGTTTTATGACAAGATTAGGCTTACTCTAGATGCTCACATTTTAGCTTTGATCTAAAATAAAAATAGACCAGAACCCCAGCATTGGATCTGATCCCCCACACAATCCACACCCTAGCTGCAGACTCCCCAAGTATTCAAACACAACCTGCTTTGCAGGTAAGACTCTAAACACCTTCCCCAAAACTCAGCCTACCAGGACCCTTGCAACCCAGGGAAGCAGATTCCCCACCCAGGCAGAGACATGCTCACCCTCAGGTTGCCAACTGTGCTGGAGACCAGAGCCTCTGCCAGACCTGATCCCTAAAGTACACAAACCATTTGGTATTCTGACACATCCAGGTATTCTGATACAGCATCACAGAATTGCAAGATCACAGGCTCAAAGGAAGGACAGTCTCCAGTCAGAGACAGGGAGGTCAGATAACACCAGAGATAACCAGATGGTGAGAGGCAAGTACAGGAACATAGGCAACAGAAACAAATTTGACTTGGCAACATGAATATTCAGTTATCCTATCACAGCAAGTCCTGGATAACTCAATACACCTATAAAATATAGAATAGCCAGAAGCTGGAAACAACCAAGATATCTCTCAACAGACGAATGGATACAGAAAATGTGATAATATACATTCAGCGATTAACAACAATGATTTCATTAAATCCACAGTCAATTAGATGGAACTAGAAAATATCATCCCAAGTCAGGTAACCCCGACACAAAAGAACAGACATGATATGTATTCACTAATAAGTGGATATTAGCCCCAATGCCTACAATGCACATAATACAACACACAGAACATATGGAACACAGAAGGAAGACCAGGGTGTGGATGCTTCGCTTCTGCATTGAGGAGAAACAGCATAATTGTGGGAGGTAGAGGGAAAGAGGAACTGGGGTGGGAGAAAGGAGGGGGGAAATAAGGGTGTCAGCGTCAGGATCTGGAGGAGATGTGAGAGAGGTACAGAGGGTCAAGATATCGAACAAAAATATATAGCAGGGAGGAGAAGCAACCAGGGGTAAACACTGGAGGGTCCCAGACACCAGGGAAATGCGGGGCTCCCAGGATCCACAGGGTATCCATAGCAGAAATTTGCAGAGAAGGGGGAGATAAATCCTGGAGAGAACTCCTCCAGCAGTTAGGCACAGCTCCCGGTTGAGGTAGATGGACATCTACCCATCTCAAAGTGTTTAACCTAGAAATGTCACTGTCCAAAGGAAGAACAGAAACAAAATATGGAACCGAGACTGAAGGAAAGAGCAAACAGAGACTGCCCCACATGGGGATCCACCATGTCTGCAGACACCAAATCCAGCACTGTCGCCTTGGTCAAGAGTTTCTACCTGACAGGAACCTAGTGTGGCAGGTTCTGAAGAAGTCCATCTAGCAACTGACCAAGGTAGATGTGGATGCTTGTAGCCAACCATCAAATGGAGGTCAGGGGACCTGGTTGGGGACTGGAGGAGCAGAGGGAGATGGCAACCCCATTGGAAGAGCAACATAGACTGGTCTGACTACTCAGTTCTTCCAGAGTCTAGACCACCAACCAAAGAGTGCACCTGGAGGGATCCATTGGTCCAGATACCTATGTAGCAGAGGATGAACTTGTCTGACAGCAGTGGGAGGTAAGTCCCTTGGTTATGGAGAGGCTTGATATTCCAGTGTAAGGGGATGCTGGAGGATGGGGTGGGAGGCTGTGAGGGGAGGGAGCACTCCCATACAGGCCAAGGGGAGGGCAGATGTGGGATGCGGGAGGCGAGACTGGTGAAGGGTTAACCAGGAAGTGGGCTATAATATGAGATGTAAATGAATGAAATAATTAATAAAAATAAAATAATAAGAAGAATACATTTCTAAAAGCATATTGAAAGTTACTACCTTCCAGGTACTGAGGTAATCAACGTAACCTATCACATAAACATCATTATTATTCCCAACACATAATGTCTGAATTATTAGATAGACCTGTTTCTAATTGTTTGCAGGCAACTAAGAGTTTATTTTATTGTTGGACTTCATTTAGTATGTTGTTAGTCGGGTTTTTATAATTGTAGCAATACTGAACAACACCAAAGACATTTAAGTCCATTTGGGACTCTCTCTCTCTTTCTATACACACACACACACACACACACACACACACACACATATACCCATTTTTCAGATGAGAATGGGAAGGTATGAGGAACAGAAGAGCTGATAGGTGACACAGTTAAGATTTAAACCCTGGCACAGAGGAAAGTAAACACTGGAAAGCCAAACAGCTGAGCAGCTGAGGGAGCTAAACATACTCAAGACAGCAAGAAGTGGTGTGGACGCCAGCACCCCCACGTCTTCAGATTTACAGGGCTTATTTGCATATTTAGGTACTAGGTTTATGAAGGGCAGATTATGAATCTGCTCCGGGTTTGCCTTTGGAACAATCTCGCTGAGGACAGTATGGGTTTTTATATTCTATGTCACTGAATTGTCTTCATGCCCTATTGGGAAACCCTGTGCCCTCCTCAATGAAGACTGCCTCTGTTTTCTTCCAAAACGTTCGTTCTTCCTCTCACATTTGGATCTGCGATCCATCCGCCATGTTAGGTAAACTGAGATGAAAGAAAAGTAAAGTGGAATCATTTTCCACATAAATACTCGTGTTGAATTCAGTGTTAGCTCCGGAAAAGACAACCTTTCCCCTGCATGGTTAGCCTTCATGGGCTCAGAGGCAGTGTGTTTGTGGTTCTGATAACTTCACACTATCAATTACCACGTGTGTGTGGGGAGTGTGTGTGTGTGTGTGTGTGTGTGTGTGTGTGTGTGTGAGAGAGAGAGAGAGAGAGAGAGAGAGAGAGAGAGAGAGAGAGAGAGAGAGAGAGACAGAGAGAGAGAGAGAGAGAGAAAGAGAGAGAGAGAGAGAGAGAGAGAGAGAGAGAGAGAGAGAGAGAGAGAGAGAGAGAGAGAGAGAGAGAGAAAGAGCGAGAGAGAGGCATTCGTGCAGCTAAAGCAAGGGTTTCTGTTCTGTTTTCTTTCCAGGAAAACAGGTGCAACAACTCTTTTTTTTTTAATTTAAACAACTTTATTTTTAAAAGAACAAGATAAACGTACAGATTTTTAAAAGCATTTTTGCATAAAACTATACGAATATATTTTTGTCGGTACTTGATTTTTTTTAAAGGTTTGATAGTATGCATTAAAATCTTACTAGTTACAATGAGCATAAAGTACATGTAAAACAAAACGTAACAGAACACATACTATAGTTGGAACGATACAGAGAAGATTAGCATGGCCCCTGCGCAAAGATGACACACAAAATCTAGCGGTGTAACAACTCCTAACCACTATGGTTTAGAGGGAGGAGAAGCCTTTGGTCCAGCAAAGGCTAGTTTTTTCCAGTGTAGGGGAACTCCAAGGTGCTGAGGTGGGAGAGGGTGGTAGGGAGAGGAAGCACCTTCATGGAGGCAATGGGAGGGAGGCAGAGGGCCAATAGAATTGTGGGAAAGGGGTAATATCTGAAATGTAAATGCAAAAAAATTTTCAATAAAAAATAAGTACCCACATTTATTTTTTGTCTTGAAAGCCTGATTAGCATCTCTTAGAATTAATGGAAAGTAAAGTCCTGCAGTCAAGACTGAGCCTTGGGACCACTGTTGTCTCTCTTCTGGCCAGCTGTTTGCTCTTAGGTAGAGTTTCCTCCACTGGCACACAGAATACTCCCATTCCTTGAGCTCAAGAGCAATACCTTCATTTCTTTGGCTTAAGAGCAAGAGGATCAAACACAGATGAAAATAAACCTTTTCTTCCTATTGGTTCATATAGCCCAAGTATTTTGTTGCATGCATAGACATCTAATTACTTTATTAACTCAGTATTTCCACATAAATATTAGGAGTAGCTTATTAATTTTTTGTCATATTCACATAGATACTGTTGTGTATTTTCAGGAAGATTAAATGAATTTTATAGGCCAGTCTTAAGAGAACTGATTTTTTTACATTGTTGCATCTTCCAAACTTATACTATCTCCACTTTGACATTTCTCAGGATAGGGATCTTGTGTAATTTTTGGATAAGCCACCCTGGAACAGTGGCCTTCCTAATTTTACTCTCAGTGGCTTATTTCTAGGGGATTAGAGGTATCCTTCCTATGTAATTAGGTCATTTGAAGATATTTAGAATTTTATATTTCTGTCATTTCTTATACCTGTTTCTTTTAAAATATAAAGTACAATATTAAAATAATAAATGATATGCTTTATATTCTGTTACCAGAAAAATTTTTCAGTAACTTGTTATTAAAGATTTGTTCATTGATAATGTGTTATAGATACCATTGTCAGAGTTAGGTTCTTTCTTTCTATTCCAAACTTGGAAACCATCAATTAGCATCGAATTACATAGAACTAAATGTCTTTATATTATATGTATATGCATTTTTTCTGTTCATTTTGACAAAGATATTTGTGGTGCCAGAATTGGATGAGAGAACTTTAGCATTTAGAAAGCACACTGCCCCTAAGCAATACCCAACCCTTAGCTTTTAATTTAAAAAAATATGTATATACTATATATATATATATATATATATATATATATATATATATATATATATATATATATATATATATAGTAGCTATCTTCAGACACACCAGAAGAGGGCATGGGATCCCATTACAGATGGTTGTGAGTCACCATGTGGTTGCTGGGAATTGAAATCAGGAACACTGGAGGAGCAGTCAGTGCTCTTAACCACTGAGTCATCTCTCCAGCCCAGTTTTTAATTTTTTAAAACAGCTTACATACCTGAAGTAAGCTTGCTTCCTTCTGAAAGACAGTTCTTTCTATGCCACAATGTATACAACATACATATGTCTGTTTATAATTTAATTAATATTCATAGACATATTGGAAAAGTAATAGACTGCTCTTTTCTGGTTACACTAACCTCACTAATTAGTTTAAGATTTTTTTTGACTAAAAGATTTTCAATTGAGGAATATCAAATTGCTGAGAAGCATTTAAGGAAGTGCTCGACATCATTAGCCATCAGGGAAATGCAAATCAAAACAACCCTTACATTCCAACTCACACCAGTCAGATTGGCCAAGATCAAAACTTCAGATGACAGCAGATGCTGGCGAGGATGTGGAGAAAGAGGAACACTTCTCCACTGTTGGTGGGGTTGTAAACTGGTACAACCACTCTGGAAATCAGTCTGGCGATTCCTCAGAAAATTGGACATAGTACTACCTGAAGACCCAGTTATTCCACTTCTGGGCATATACCCCAGAGACGCTCCAACATACAACAAAGATACTTGCACCACAATATTCATAACAGCTCTATCTATACTAGCCAGAAGCTGGAAAGAACCCAGATGTCCTTCAGTAGATGAATGGATACAGAAATTGTGGTACATTTACACAATGGAGTACTACTCAGCTATCAGAAACAATGACTTGATGAAATTCTTAAGAAATTGGATGCATCTAGAGAATATCATCCTGAGTGAGATAACCCGGTCACAAAAGAACAGACATAATATGCAGTCACTGATAATGGGATACTAACCCCAGAAAGCTCTGAACACCCCAGAAACAACTCACAGACTATACGAAGTTTAAGAAAAGAAAAGAAAAGAAAAAACCATTATGCTTAATCTTAACACACCAAGAATACTTTGACTATTTCCATGTTAACATCTTGTTTCACATGTACTTTATGCTCATTGTAACTAGTAAGATCTTAATGCACACTATCAAACCTTTAATAAAAACCAAGCACTGACAAAAATGTCTTCATATACTTTTATGCAAAAATGCTTAAAAATCTGTACATTTATCTTTGTTTTTTAAAATAAAGTTGTTCAATAAAAATTAAAAAACAAAACAAAACTGAGGATTAAAGCTATAAGCTTGCATTTTAATATTCAAATACATAAAAGAGCCAAACTAATAATGCAGATATCCTGTCTTCCTCAGAAACTCCTCATGTACAAGTTTGGAGATTACAAAACTAAAACTCGTGGAGAAGCCTTGCTACTCATGGTGGGAAAATAAAATGTAAGATTGAGTTAAGAAAAAAAGATTCTTGAATAAGATACTTTTGAAGTTTGAAGTTATTTATTTCTGGTATGTGGGGACTATCTAGGTGAGTTATTTTCTTTAGTTTTCTTATGAGAAACTTTAAAGATAAATTTGATTTATTAGGAATTATTCAATGATTATTGGAATGTGAGAAGATTATTTTACATTGTCAGTTCTGCAAAGTATTTTCTATAGATTGTGTAACTTTCATCTAAAATTTCAAATGTATTAAGTATGTTCAGAATATTCCTTCCTTTCTCTTTAATTTTGCGAATATGGGCATGTATTTCCTTTCTTACTAGTGGTAGTACACGATTTTGGGTATTTAGAATTAAGAATTGTATTATTATTAAAAAAAAAAAAAAAACACTCTGAAGGATAAAAGTGTGGTTCCTAACTAAAATAGCCCTTGAGAGGTCGAGCCAGAAAAAACGCAGTAATTTAAAAGCTTGTCTGGTCTGCTACATAGTGAATTGCAGGCCAGCAAGGACTGTATAGTGGGATCCTGTGTCAAAACACCTCAAGAGAGGAGGCTAGAGAGTTGTCTCTGTGGATAAGATCATTGGCGTCCCCACCAGAGGACCTGATTTGATTACCAGCATCCACATGGTTGATAACTGTCTGAAATTCCAGTCTCTGGGGCTCTGCCTCCCTCTTCTGGACTCCAAGAGTGCATGTGGTACACAAACATACTACACACATAAATAAAATGACAAAAAGACCACCCCAATATCTTATGATTATATTATCACTTTTTGTTAATGTTTATTTTGATGCAAGTTACTATAAATTATTAACTCGCAAAATCTGTAGTAAAAAGTCTAACACACTTTTTTCACTGTGAGACACTATCTCAGGTAATTTATTAGTTTTGTATTCTCTGGTGGAAACAAGCCATTTGCTGGGTGTGACCTTGATCATGCATGTCTTCTGGTGATTTGGCTCCTCATAGAACTGTGTCAGCTTATTGATTATGGGCTGTGTTGGTATCATTTTGGCTTGAATTCTACTTATTTTCTTGTTTGTTTACACAAATTGACTGAATACTTTCTGGTAGCTTCTTAGGAACAGGCTACTCAGAGATGATATGTTAGAAAACATACTTTTCTATTTTCACACTTAGAATGAATGGGTGTTGGAAGGCACCCTACCGGGGAAAGGAAGGAAGATCTAAAGCTGAGGTGTCCCATTGAATTTGAGTGAGCTGCATGGCTTAATTTAGCCAAGGAAAAAATGTAACAATGCTATTAAGCAATGTCTAATATTAGTGGTTTTTAACCACACAAAGAAAGAGATCCTACATAGTAATAAGAAAAAAAGAAATACCAAGAGAAAGAAAAGGGGTAAAATAGAAAAAGAAAGCCATTTTTGGATTAAGAACTTGCAAATTATTCAGTATCACTAAGAGGTAAAGCGATAAATAAGCAAAAAGTATTATTTTATCTTAACATAGTAATATTCTTCACACCTTGTGAGTGTGTAGAAATGGACACACCATTCAGAATTCAGTATTAAAATTTCAATTAATTTTTGAAATCACTCTTTTGAAGCTTTTCCCTAGAGGAATATTCTCACCTTTTACATATGAAAGAATGACAATAGTGGTTGCAGAATTTTTGGTATTCACCTCCAAAGGAAAAAACAAAAGAGTTTATCACTAGGCAAAAGGTTAGGATGGATGTAGGTATTCTGAAGTAATCTCATCATCTGTGCTCTCTTACTCTATACAGCAACAAAATTAAGAAGAAAAAATGATAAGAGACATATTCCTGGTGTGCAAACACTCTTGATTGTTGATATGACAGATAACTATTAACAATTGCATATTATTGTATTATTTTATAAAAAGAGGAATTCAAGAATCATTTGTCCAAGATTTGAGAATATTTATCTTTGTAAACCATATTTACTTTTTATGATATTATTCTGTAAGTTTTTTGTATAATTCTGTTCTGTAGTTATAGTGTGAGAAAATTTTATGGCATAAAAATGGCAATGAAGACTGATTCACTGTAGATATTTCTGGATTATTTATTCTTCTACATCAATCACCCCTCAAGTCTTTTTGTCCATTTACTGCCTTGTTTGAGGGTACATATGTGCCTTTGCTTTGCTGTGAGGTAGAGATGAGAATAATTTCTTTTGTCCTTTGATCTTTGAAAACAATTATATCACAACTCTTTCAACCTTTTACTTCTGAATAGTTACTATTTCATGAATTAAAAGAAAAGTGTTAAAGTAACATTTTCAACAACCAAGAAATGTTATTTCATTTCAACTAATTAATGTGGTTTAGACATTATATTGTCCTTTACTCTTAGGCATGATCTAGTATGGGAAATATCTTTAGCTTTAAAGTAACTGTCCTCATTAATTTTGGTTTCTGGGCAATATTGGCTCAAATTTAACTGTAACTAGAGACTAGACAGAAAAATTTCTTCCTCTGGGTAACACTCAATTTCCTGAGTACAAGAGTTCTAAATATACACTGAAATGTATAGATGCAATGAAAGAAAAGAAAGGATGCAAATAGAAAAGAAAGGAATTTGGAACAGAGGATAGGAAATTGATGGAATAAATTTGCCTAGCATTCATTATGTTCTAGATTTGATCCCCAGAACCACATAACCTATGTATGATAGCACATACCTGTAATCTCAGTGCTTGGGAAGTAGAGGCAGGTAGACCAGTTGTTCAACATCACCATCAGTTGTACAGTGAGTTATAGGCCAACCTGAGCTTGAGACCCTGTATCAAAAGGAATAATACAATAATGAATAAATAAGACAGAAATAAATTATTAAGTCATGTTTACTATTTTTGATGGCCAATTTTAGTAGTCAACTTCATTGGATTGAGAAATGTCTCTGATATTGGCAAAGGGCATCTTTTCATATGTATATGGAGAAGGACTATGAGGACATTTCTAAAGAGAATTAACCGAGGTAGGCAGAACCATTCCTAATGTGGTGGTACCATGCCATTCACAGTCTGAACTTAAACAAGTCACAAATCTCTTCTTTAAATGTCTAGTCTCCCAGGATGTAGTTTTAGCTGAGAATACTAGGCAGGGTTGTGCTAGAAATTAGTTCAGAAAGCACAGATATACAAATTATACCCCTTATTAAAAGGGGAAAAGATGGTAACAGAGGGGCTGAATATAATGAAAAGGAAGGAGAAAGCCAGGCTACACAGTAACTCTATTTCTAGATTTCCTAGTCATCATAAGTTGACTTTTTCTGTTCACACTGATGCATCTGAAACTGTAGACCAATATTCTTCTCCTTGAGTTACTTTTCCTGATCATTTGTCTCAGAAATGAAAAGTTTAACTCAGTGTCCTAAAGACACTGACCTCCTAAAGACACTGTTCTAGTTGTCTCATTTGAGTGGAATTACCATGGTTGTGTACTTTCCTAACATGCTAAGAATCCTTCTTACATTAACAACATTTCCTGAAATTTTTTCATATATTTTCTGAATAGGAAGAATCTGGTCATTCTTGTTTAGTAATAACTGCTGCTAGGTTTCATTTAAATATTTATGAAGGCAGAAATTTAACTGTGTCTTGTGGAGAAAGAAAGCACTCTCTCGTGCTTGATTTTCTCAAGAGATTTAGGAAGCACTTTTCTCCTCTTGTTTTCTATTCTAATTTGTAGAGATACAAACTTCATTAATATTTAAACCTAAATATTAAAAGAAACAAAGCCTTTGATGCTGGGTATTCTTTGTAGAATTGTGCTTTCTAGGTTCTTTGTCAACACTGATTCTTGACAAAACCATCAGTCCTAACCATAAAGCTTCAACAGAAACTCACATAGGCTGCTGGGGGACATTGTCATACATACAGAAGGCAACAACTGGGATAAAGGCCAATACTTTGAATGAGAGACCTGTAAAAGTATTGTTTATTCACCCAAATTGTGAAGAACACAAAGATAAAGTAATCACTAGATATGTTGTTAGGCAACTTTGTCATCTTGTGAACACCATAGAATGTACTTAGCCAAAATTAACACAAGTACACTGTCATTTGGGATAGTCATCTTCTGGAACGATATTGTAGGCATAGTCTGTCATTGATTAATCAGCATGCTCATGCTTAATTTGTAAATCAGACTCTAAGGACTTCTTAGAGCACAAGAGAAGACAGTGTGATGCTATCCACAGGTGAAATGACAAGGATCCATTCCCAAAGACAAGAAGGTCCTAGAACAGGTAAAGTGAGCAGGCTGAAGGTAAAGTCTCAGAGTTCAATAAAAAAGTGACTACGTTCAAAACTGGAGACGGTAAAGATAAACTAATTCCAGAACCTAGCAGGCATGGGCAGGAAGACTGAGAATTTGAAGCCATCCAGATCTACATGGCAAGTTCCAGGCCTGTCAGGATTGCCTAGTGAGACACTGTGTCAAAAAAGGGGCAAGTTTGAATGGCTAATTTTATAATTTACAATTTAAATATGATTCAATATTTCCATACAATTAAAAATTATAAGTCTCCTTTGATACCTTTTTTTTTTTAACTAGACATCATTGTTCTGTATGCAAGATAAGACAAGGAGGGGTAGACAGAAAACTACTTTCCAGGTTGCTCTAGCAGGGATTCTGGCCATCTAGCAATTCTAAGGTACTTAAAAAAATAAAAGAATTGATAAAATGATAAAGCCTTAACTAGTATAGTGAAGGAAGGAATATGTTCTAGGAAGAAAACATTCCAGCTATTCCCACAAGGGTATGTAAGAGTTGGTGCAGTCTCATGGAGATGAGGGCATCTCACTGGGCTTGATAATACTCTGCTTCAGAGTGTCTTCCTTGAAACACAGTGAACTCAAATAAGGGTTCTTGTGCAATAGCTCCTGTGCAGATCCAACATTCAGCAGTGCTAGTGAATAATAAACATTCAATATGTTGGTTGGGTGACTATATAAATAAAATGCTTTTCTTAACTCTGATGGCTATGAGAATGTTCATTATTTTCATAGTATTATATCTGAGTCTATTAAGTAGACAACAAGACTTGAGCTTTGTTCTTCTTACCAAGATTTTTGATTGTCCCAAAGGTGTGGTTAATGATAAAGGCACATTAGTTAGTATAATTTTCTATCCATTTACCATATTTCCATCATAAATTAGACCTCCAATACAGTATCCATGAATAAAAGATGTTAATTTTAATTAATATTTTGAAGTACTATACACTTAACAAAGAAACTTTGAAATATGAAAATATAGAACAATACAATATCAATGTTAAAATTTGCATTTGATTTGATTGATCATTGTCCTAGTACTTCTTTAATTTAGTGTCACAAATTCATATAAGTAAATCTATGAGAAAATTATATAAATGCAAACATATTCACATCCATGAGCAAAACAGACATAGACACACACAGATAAACACACATATACAGAGATGCACAGAGAGACATATACACAGAGAGAAACACACATAGACATACAGATACACTTAAGGTAATTTTGGACTTTAGAGTTTTTTAAAATCTTTCTTTAGCAGCAAAAGGTCTAGTCAGACATTTCCCAGAAATACTAGGTTGTTGTATTAATTGTTCTTTTGATTATTCACTTGTTTTTTTTTTTCCTCAGCAAAACAGAAATGTGAATAGTACAAACCAGCTTAAAAAAGAAAGAAGAAAAGGAAAGAAAGAAGGAAGACATGAGATATGTACAGTTTTGTTTCCTATTGTCCTGATAAATTACCCTAGACAAGCAACTTGGAGAAAATGATGTATTTGGCTCACTACTCCAGATGTCAGTTCATCATTATGGAGAATTCAAGGCAACAGGAACCAGAAGCAGTCAGTCACATCATTATATCTATACTTGTGATCAGAGACAGTGAATTAATATGTGCTCTTCAGTGCTCAACTCCTTTTCTTTTGAATTCAGTACAAAGCCCATCCTATGAAAGAATGCTACTCATTCAAGGTGGGTCTTTCCACATCAATTAGCCCAATTACAATAAGCAATTCCTCAGTGAAACTCCCTTCTTAGGTGATTCTGGATAGTGTCACCATGTTGACAATAAAAGGCCAGCCATCACAAAGGACCTTCCATTTTCTCCTTTCTGTATGTGTGTTTTTGTTTGTTTGATTTTTATTTTTGTTTGCTTGCTTGTTTGCCTTGGTTTTGGTTTTTCGAGCCAGGTTTGCTCTGTGTAGTCCTGAGTGTTCAGGAACTTGCTCACTCTGTAGAATAGGCTGGCCACGAATTTAAAGATCTGTGTGCCTCTGCCTCCCCGGTGCTGGGATTAAAGGTGGGAGCCACCAATGTTCAGCCTGTCCTCTTTTCTTAAATCAAGAATATATTTAAGTATGATATAATAAGAATTTTAATGGACTCGTGGCTTTTTCAGAAGCCACTGTTTTGTTTGTTTTTAATTTGTATGTCCAACAAATTTGGCTTATAATCCACAAAAAAACAGTGGGGGTTAAGAAGAGAGACAATTTTCAGTGAGTTAAAATAAATCCAATGTTTAAAACTATAATTTTAAATTTCAGTGCCTATAACCTTACAGCTGGCTGGTCTCACTTTTACTCAGTGGTGAGTTTGCCAGTTCTAAGCACTGTTTCTAGCACATTGTAGATATTCTATAAATGCTTGTTAAATAAATGAAAATGCAGACTGGATACAAAGACATCATTGAAATTTTATATGAATCAACCACAATATAATTAGATTCTCAGCCATGATGTGCTGCAAAGACTAACAAGGAGTGATATTAACCAGCCGTATTATTTGGGACTGGTGGCATATCCGCTATTCCTTTGATGACTCCCATGGCACAGCACTACTGTTTCTGTTTGATAATGAAACGTTGCGTTTTGTAGACAGTATGCCAGACACCAAGTAGGCTGCTTAAAAAATCACATCCAAGCAGTCTCACTAAATAAGCCTGCTGTCCAATGAAGACCAAGGGAAATGTTTAGTTTTCTGGTTTAAATTATTAGCTCCAAGTGTGCCCTATTTTTATGGTGTGTAAAGCATTTATATGCCTATAAGTTCGCTGACTGGTTTAAAACACAAGGTTTATAGGAATAAAGTAAAATAAATAGGATAAAGAGCAGTTTCTCATCTGCTGTCTTCCCTTTAAAGTGTGATCTTTAATTCTTCATCCAGAATGAATTCAATACCTCTACATTGGTGAGCAGAAAATTTGATCTAAGAAAAAGATGCCAAGTATGCTTTTTCCTGAGGAAAGTATTTAAGTAAATCTATATCACCTATACCATCTATCTCTGTCTCTGTGTCTCTCCTTTCTTCTCTGTGCTCTGACTCTCCTCCTTTCCCCTCTCCCTTTCCCATCTTTTTCTTTTTTTTTTTTTCTTTTCTTGAACTTCACACAGTCTGTGAGTTGTTTCTGGGGTGTTCAGAGCTTTCTGGGGTTGGTATCCAATTATCAGTGACTGCATATTATGTCTGTTCTTTTGTGACTGTGTTATCTCACTCAGGATGATATTCTCTAGATGCATCCATTTTCTTAAGGATTTCATAAAGTCATTGTTTCTGATAGCTGAGTAGTACTCCATTGTGTAAATGTACCACAATTTCTGTATCCATTCATCTACTGAAGGACATCTGGTTCTATATTCACATTTGAATATTTGCACATAGCTGTGCACTACTTGAGAGGAGAGAACAATGGAATTTGCACTTCCTGCTTATCTACTATGAGTTAATTTTATCTCATAAAAATCTTCATTCATTAGTCAGAGTTTGGCAAATAGGAAAATCAAAGTTATGAGGTGTGACTTATCTCTGTACATGCAAAGAATGGGAAGCAGAGGATGCAGGCTTTAACCTTTCACACAGTATTCTCTATTTACAGGGCTGTCATCATAATCATATAAATGCCTTGATTCATATACATGTGTGTACATGTATATAAATACATATGTGTGTATGATACAAACATGTGTTATAAATATATGTGCATATAACATTTATATATACAATATATATAACATATACAAATGCATATATATAGCATATACATATTTATATATGTTTATATTTATATAGGGAGCAAGGTGTCCATAATGACTGTGGGTATCAGTAGTTTGAGGAATGTATATAAATATAAATAAATATATGTGTGTATTTATATATGTGTGTCTATATATATATAATATGTATATATATATATAAGTATATTCTTCTATATGTGTATATAACTATATGTGTATATAAGTATAGACTTACATACATTTCTCAAGAAAATGTGACTTTACCAACTTATACATGTATATGTATATGTTATATATGTGTGTGTATAAGTACATATATACTTATGATATATGTGCATATGTTTGTATGTGTGTATATGTTATATGTATATGCTATTTATGTTCCTCAGGTAAAATAGTACTTTCCAGAGTACTGTCACCCACAGTCATATGACACCTGCTCCATTCATTACACAGTGTTATATATATAGAAAGGAGAAATCCATGGCTAATGCCATGGTAACATGGACTCAATGACTTCAGTTTCCATTCTACTTGTAAACTTCAAAGAACGCACCTTTTCTCTCTGAAATACTGAGGGGGAAAATGTGGAATTAAAACCTTAGCTTTTCTCAATATAGCTTGGCATCCTTCCCACCCATTGAAAGAGCAAAACTCTATGATCTCCAATGATCTGTTTAATTTACAGAGCTAAATTGGTTTTATCATAGGACAATCAATACAGGATAAATTCTACAAGCTGTATGTCCTGTAGGTTTGTGAGTTTGAACCCTTAGTCCTTGGTGGTGCTGTTTTGAGAGGCCATGAAACTTTGGGGAAGATGGCTTAGGCTGAAAGAAGCAGATGCCTTGATAGGGGAGGTCTTGGGGCTAATCTCTATTTTCTATCTTGTTTCTGCCTCCTGCTTTGCAAAGATCTGAGCAGATGCTCTGACAACCTGTAAGGTACTGTGCTTTCCCTTCTGTGGTAGAATATTCCTCTTCAAAACAAGAACCAAAATAAAGCTCTCTTCCAGACTTTTTCATTTTCAGGCATTTAATCAGTATAATGAAAAGGTTACCATCATGCAATGGTCATGGATAACAGTACATTAAGCACACTTCCTCAGATGTGATAGGACAGGACTGTCTAATAAACAGATCTGAGATTTATTAAAACATAAATTAGAAATAAAAGTTCAAATCAAATGGAAAAATGAGGTTTTAGTGAACATGGATTAGAGGAAGTCCCACTCTGCACCATGCCTATGTTTCAAAGTTTATTAATGTGCACAAATACTAATGCACAACAAATGTAGGTACCCAACTTCTTCCATCAAACAGCTACCTTCTGTATAGATAGATCTTCATCAATTATGGCAAGTTTCACACTACCCAGTGCAATTTCTATTCCCATTCTTGTGATAAAATTCTATGTCAAAATCAACATAAGAGAGAAAGGTTTCATTTTAGCTCACAGTTCAGGGTACAGTCCCATGAGAAGCCAAGGCAGCAGGATTTTGGAAACAAGTGAATGGATCAATCCCACAGTCAGGATGACTGCATGCATTATCAATGTTCTGCCTTGGTTCTCTACAGCTTAGAATCCTCTTCTCAGGGAATTGCATGGCCCACAGCTAAGAAGAATCATATCAATTAAAAGAATTCCTCATAGGCAAGCTCCAAGGCCCATTTTCCATGTCACTCTGCAATCTGTCAAACTGACAATGAATACTAAACATTGTACACCTTATAACTGGATACATGGCAGCGTCATTTGAAAGCTAAGGTGTGAGAATGTCCAGGCCTCTTTTTTACCTAGTTTATCCCTTATAGTCTACAGAATTCCCAATGTGTAGTTTTTCCTCATATTCCAAACAATCTCTGAAAATTGTGAAAAAATAAATAAACCACTTGACCGAGATGGAAGTGAACAGAAACTACTCTGTGTACAGATGACATGTTGTAACTTTAGTTTTTTTTTTTTTCAAACCTTATTTTTAATGATGGTTCTTAATGTTTTAACCACCCTCTTAGCCCACTATCCATCAAAGGGAGTGGTGAAGAAAAGATACATTGGAGGAGGACCTGTTTAGAAAGGTTCTTTGGAGCTATTCCCATCTGTGTTTTCTGGAAATAGACAGGTCAGTTCACAGGTCAGCAGTGACACCTTGATCTACTTGCAAACACTACTTGGATACACCAGCAGTCCAGTTTTGTAGAGTTGGGTTAGCAACAGGGGTAAAAGGACCTAGCAGAGATAGCCAGGCCTCAGCCCTAGCATGAGTCAGCAGTAGGGACCCAGTAGGGAGCCAGAGAGGGTAGACCAGAAGTTCTCAGCTGTGCCTTTATCAGGAAAGTGAAGATTAATGAAGATGCAAGACCCACCAGCATTGCACAGCTAGCTCTATAAGCTAGCCTAGCTCAGCACATCACCAGCCATCTAATCCTATATATACCATCGTGTGTCCTCCAGGGCTCCTGCCTCTGCACTTGTCTTGCCTCAACAAGTCTGCCTGTCTCAGCTGACATCACTCGGCCAATTAGCTTCAGTCTTGGAAGCAGCAAGAAACTGCATCTCTCCACCAGAAGATTTTTGGCGCATTTCTCTCTATGGAGTTCCAACAAATGAATCTCAACTACTCAGTGTAAGATGGACCAATACATGCCTGTTGTTAGCAAAGAATCTTTCATCATGTGGTCTTTTATGTGCTTGCTTTAGCAGAACATCCTCTTCTGTGTCTGCTTCAGCGAGATGTTCCTTCACAAGTCTGCCTTAGTCTTTCACCTGTGACCACTGCAGCTATATGTCCCTTCACATGTTTGCTCCAGCAAAACATTACCCAACCAAGGTTCCAAAGAACCATTATGATTCTACTCCACTGGGTTCTAAAGATGCATCTCTTTCAAATGAACTAATAAAGGTATATACCTGTAACGGGATCATTGACCTTAGCATGTAGACAGCACTATATGCCAAAATCTAAAACAAAAACCTAATCCAATCAAGTCCATAGTTCTGGGAAAGTCTCAAATGTACTAATATTACTTTTTAGCTTCTGTAGTTTCATTTCCATCTAACTGTTCTTGTTTATGGAAGTATGTCCTTCCAGAACATGGGTTTTGTGCTTAAAGCTCACCCCAAGAAAGGCTCATTGCTGTATTGAAACACTTAGTGTAGTCTCTGGCCAGTGAATAAAGACTTTATATTGGCTTAAATCTATTTCTGAGCAATCCTCTCTGGTGAATACCCAACAGCAATGCCTAACCATAACTAATGCTGTCATATCAGATATGATATTCAGTGAGCATTTCTCTTTCATTTTCTGATGTGCTTCTCTATCCTTCCTCTACTTCACCATAGTCTCACACTCACAGATTTGTGTTTTCTTAAAGAAAAGCCCAGATTCCCTAGGCATCTTAATATTAAGGCAATAAAAGCCCAATGATACAGAGATAATTATATTATGCATGTTTGGTTTGCTTTGCTTTTGTTTGCGAGTTTAGGGCTGTGTTGAGCAGAGGGATTTTCACAATGGTGAACAGCAAGGCTTTCTCCTTTCTTGTGGTTCCCAACTAGGAGCGAAATTATGAGTATTTACCACATAGCACAACAGGGAGTACATAAAACAGAGGGGATAGATATGCCAATCTTAGAGGAATATATCATGATCAGGTGGCAGGCGTCTCGGGAACCTATTTGAGGGCATTTAATTCTTCCCTAATTGATAAAGGTCACAGAATAAATTGTAAACCAACATCCACAGAGACTGAGATCCATTTGCAAAAAGAAAAAGCAAAAAGAAAAGCGTCTTTGGATCTTAGCTCTGATAATAGGAGACATACATATGAGATAGGAGAACATGAATAAAAAATACAATTAATGAGAAGAGAGACTTTTCTCCTGACTCCCTTGATTAATAAGTATTGCTACCTCTTTATATGTGAGAACAAATTAGTAATTTATAGCATCAACTAATGTGCATAGAATTGAACACCTTTGGGTGTATTTTATAACGTTGTAGTGTGATTACAGTGCACCTTCAAAACAGTCTATATAATTTCTTTTGCATTGATAAAGATCCAAGTCAAAGCTCCCTCTGTGATTTTTTTTTTGTAGTGAGATGTATAATAATTAACCTTTAAAGACCATTTCAGTTGAGCTTTAGAGGTCCAGAGTGGGCAGGGATAAGGAGATGAACATTTCATGCTGCCTCACCTGTAGGTGTGCTACCTGCAGCCTCAAACCCTTGACTCATCTGGAATTTTCATTAATCTCCTGTCGTTTAGTACATCCAGAGCTCACAGTAATAAATTTCTCATTCTATTTTCTTATTTAGCTCATCTAGCCTGTCCATCTGCCTCTAGACTTGTAAGCATCTTACATACTTTAGAGATGTAAGCAAGCAGAATGGAGTAAAATGACTTGTTTAGAGGCACAGTAAATTCTCTGGAAAATAAAAATCTGATATTGGGAGAAGTCCTTCCATTCCAGACTAATTCTCTATTGTACCCCTTCCTGAGCAAATATCCCTGAATCCAATCACCCTTTATCCTTGTCTCAACAATATCTCCTTATGTAAGCTTGGCAAATTCAGAATCCCAACAAGAAAAAGGCCAGGGCATTTATAGTTGTGACCCACACGATTTAAAGCTAGCTGGGAGGCTGGTAAAACACAGCGGCATGCTGAAGTTATTTCCAGAACAGCGGGTGTCTCTTCAAGCAAACCAGCTCAAAGATGTCAAACTTGCCAGCCCATGTTCTACAGCACAGTTCTTTTAAGACTGAACAAATGGTAGGGAAAAAAATTCAATCTTCTCATATATCCAAATTAATTAACCAGCAAGAATTTATTGCTTGCCACGAGTCAGGCTATAAAAGAGACTTCATCAGTAGCTTGGAAACTGGAGTTGAATTTTATGGGTTTGAGACCCAGTTTCATTATTTATGACTGGAAGACTTTAGGCAAGTTACTTAATTTTCCCATGCTGTGCCTCAGTTTCCTCTTCAAGAAAATGTTGATAACAATAACATTCACACCATTGTGGTGTTAATTGAGCTCATTCACAACAGGTGCTGGTAAATCATGTGGCTCATAGGAAAGGGTCATAAATACTAGCTCCTATTTTATAGTTCTAGTAACTACTTCAAACTCTCCCACATTGTCAATGTGAGCTAGGTACACAAGCTCTTAAAAAGCTTTCATTCAAATGAGAGATATCAAAGACACACAAGACAAAAGAAACCACAAACAATGGAAGGCA
Organism: Micromys minutus; assembly: GCF_963924665.1. Lineage (NCBI taxonomy): Eukaryota > Metazoa > Chordata > Mammalia > Rodentia > Muridae > Micromys > Micromys minutus. Next base: position 39,503,862 of record NC_137957.1, on the reverse strand, counting down.
CACATATAGATGTATGTGTATTAGCCATGAATGGACCAAATATTCAGTTCTCATTTATGTCTATGTAAATAGACAAGGTTTTAAGGGACTGCAGGTGATCATGGATAGACCAGTTGTCCATATGGAGGATCATTATTCAGCAAATGTTTATGGAGCATTTGAGAGATTGTAGTAAAAATTTCACCCATCAAGCTAAAATCTTTAATAATGGAAGTGTATTAAATACAGCCATGATATTTCAATGCGAAATTGGAGGGATGAAAATATGTTCTTAATTCTTCTATGCTTGTGTTTGGATAAAAGTATGTAAGACTCTCTTCTGGGACTGAGATTAGCGGTAGGAGATATGCTTGATGGCCTTCCAATCCTTCTAACATATTGTATTTGTTACTTAGAATGATTGAAATTATGTAAAAATGAAAGCAATTAGCAGATATGACTGGATTTGAAGAATTCTTGTATGCCTAGTCCTTAGTGTAATGATATGAAAAATGTGGGCATTGGGTGAATTTAGGGAGAGTGAAGAAATACATTTTTTGAACGAATGAGTCAAATGATCCATCATTTTAAGTTGTCTTAATTAAAAATACCAAGCAAATAGTAGGTGAAAATGAAATAAAGATTTGCTTAAATGGATGATAGAGACAAAAGATCACTTTGGTTTTGTATTATGAAAGTTTCTACAAAAGTTAAGAGTATCCTGTTTTCAGAAAGACACAAAAAGTTAACTTGGGGGGCAGAGTATCAGTGGGAAAGGGGAATCCAACACTTTTTAAGTGAGAGGAATAGTTCATGCAAGACTATATAGTATGAACTGGCACTATTATAATGAGGGACAAAGATTGACCTCAGCCCCAAATACAGTGATGGCATCTGTTGACTTATAGCCAGAACAAGGAGTCAGAAGATGATACATACTCAGAGCTTGCTTGATGGTTGCTAAGTTTGTCTAAGAAGAGTCTTGCTAAAGCAGGTCAAGAGCTTAGATATAAATATTAAATGGGGAGGAACTTGATCATGTCTGGAAAAAAAGAGGAGTTTCTTCTTAAAATAGATTAGCGGGAACTTTTACGAAAAAAGGCCCAGGTCTAGCTTGGTTGAGAAATAGAGTCAGAGGATTCAATACAATTTGATTAAAAGTAGAATCTTTATTAGGGCCATTTCCATGGGAAGTATTTGATAGTTAATCTATACAATGCCGTGTTCTACCATAATAAAACTGTGAGTCTTTACGTCATTGTCACCGTCTGAGTGTCCCAAGACAAGTCATTTCTAAAAAGCTGCATCATGGAAGCAGCATGCTAAGGAGCTTGAGAATAAGCCTACAACCCACATCTCTGGTCCCTACAGCCAGTTTTCATCCTGCCTCTTTCTGTGGCACTTTGCATATTATTAGTTAAAGGTGTCACGTTTGTGAACATTAGTTCCTGCCTTACTCTGATTTTCCTGACATGACGAGTTCTTTGATATTTTGAGTAAAGATTTTTTTTTCAGTCATATCTTTTCTTATTTATTTAAGGATTCTTTGGTCCATTCATTCATAAGAATACACCCAATACTTGTTTGTTCTCTCTTGTGTCAAGAAATAGGCACTGAACACTCATTCCTGGCCAGGGTGGGTAGAATCAAGGCACCGCATTAGAAACACTCCAAAACTGGGCACAGTGCTTTGGTTTAAAACCATGCAGAAGGCTGAAGAGATGGTTCAACTGTTAAAAGCTAGTTTCACAATCAGAAATAAAGCCACGGGAAAATGGACAGAGTAAGGTTTATACTGGGACAAAAAGACAGGTACAGAGAGTTTTCAGCTTTGATCCTCAGTTTCCAAAAATAGTCAGCTGTGTTTTTAGATAATTAGAAAGGTTTTTGGTTTTGTTTTGTTTTTATGATTTTCAATGTACTGTGCCTAAAGCAGTTCCTTCACAGGTAGGAGAAACTGCTCAGAGAGCAGTGAGGTTAAGAATATATACGTTGTGTCCTGAGAAGGTCATGGCTCTTCCAAAAAGGGATTAATCAAGGCTTCTCACCCCATCATTTCTGCTTTCCTATGTGACCTCCATGAAAATTCTGTCTGGGCAGAAATAGAATTACTATGAATAGACCAGTGGCATCTCCCTGAAAACACAACACTAACAACCAAGAGCCCAGGGGACACTAGTGACTGTCTTCTCTACTTTACATCCAAGTCCAGGATGAACCAGACTCCAGATAGTTTAAGAGAGCTTATCTGTAATAAGAACAGGTCAGATTTCTGCCAGTAATCGCCCACAGTGCCAGCCTCAGACAAGTGAATTCACCCCAAAGATATCAGGCAACCATGCTCCCCTCATTTGTGTGTTCTTGGGAAAAGCTACTCCACAAACTGCATTTAACTTCTGCCATATGCCCAAATCCCAAGAATTCTTGATGTGTCTTCTATGTGTATATAGAAAATGCTTTTTGTGTTAGGAAAGGGAGTTGTGGCACCTACTGATTTTAAAGAAAGGCTATACTCACAATAGCGCTGATTTTGAACTTTTACAGAGTGGGAAAAATAAGTTTAGAGTCTTAAAATGGGGCTGTACAATGGCCGTTGACTGTAAAAAATCATGTCTGATGATTATCAAGTGTGTGATTTCACTGCACTAAAAGCCTTCCGAATCGGGTCCCTTTCTGACTAAAGATTGCAACGCTTCTCTTAAACATCTCCGCTCGGCTGGAGATGGAATCCTCAAGTACACTTTCTGGTCTTTTTAGATTCCTTATTGCATTTGCTTCTCAAATGGCATTTCATTCATGAAAGCCTGGGTGATAAAGGGTAGCAAATATAACCCCAGGTTTCTGCCATGAAAATGCAAGCAGGGATGCAGGCTTCTACAGTGATAGCTTCAGCATCCTTTCTCTGTGCAAGCTGGGTCCTACTGGGACACTAATGGCAAGGCAACACCAGCTATGAAAGAGAAAAAAAATTGGCAAAAAAATAGGATAAGTGGAAAAATGAAAAGACACGGGTAGTTTTGGGATTTCTGGGCAATTGGAAAGCAAAGGTACCCTGTGCTGATCTTCTTGTTCCGTTCATTCTCTTGGTCTTATTTGTATGTGGATAGGCAGACCACAGCTGGCTTTATTGGAGCCAGAAAGTGGTGGTGCTAACATAAGGAACCAGGTGTTTCCAATGCCGAGCTCATAGATAGAGCAGTCCCTCAGTCAAGCAAGGGAAGGAAACACGGCTGACCACCCGGGGTTTGTTCAGCAGTGCCTTTATGAAAGTCCAGTCTGAATTTGTGACAGTCCCAATTTACATTGTTAAAGCTAAGCTTCTGGGTATTCTGGAAGATAGTGGTGTTATCACCAAACTGTAGCCAAAAGAATTAGCACACTGATCCTCTTCTAATAAGAAAAGAACCACATACTGAAGTTGACCAAAGACAGCATAGTACTTCACTAAGATCATATGCATGTTGATGAAGATGAAATCAGATCAGCCAGTATCAGTTCTGAATTGGACTGAAGTCAAGGTGTGAATTCAGTAGAGTGTGTATGAAAAAAGCATAATGAAGCCATTATATACACTCTATTCCAGCTGTAGAATGTAGAAAAAAAGCCAAACAAACAAAATAAATAAATAGATTTACTTCAAGGAATAGCCAAAGTCACAAGAGTGGAGTCTGATGGAGTCCTAATTGCCAGGTACCCTTGAAAATATTCCTGAGGAGATGCAATACAAGCCAGAAAGATATCCAAAAGCTTTTGGCAAATCTGGGAAGCGGTGTCAAGGAGTACTTTCTGGGGACATCAAGTTGCTATTTGTATATATCAGTTGAAGGAGCAGGATGTCATCACTCTTAGTAGTGGGGACCAAGACATGAAGAGTACTAATCAGTTGTGTGATATTGGGACAAAAGTATAACAATATAAACTATAAAAAATATTTAAGTGTATAAAAATAAAAAATTAGACTGAACCTAAAGTCCAAACTAAACGGATTCGAAGGGTGAAAGTTGTGGCTCAATTAACGGAGTGCCTGCTGTATAAAGTATGGGATTAAGCCCTGGGAAGTTCCATAAAACGCCACATGTCAGTGTATGTTTGCAACTATACTGCTGATTTGGCAGAGCCATGTATGTTTTTGGAGTTTGATGGCTGGTAAGGCTAGTTGAACTGCTGAGTGCCCAGCTATTGGGCAACCCTGTCTCCAAAACTAAGTCAACTTACTCCTGAGTAAATAAAATCTGAGCTTGACCTCTGGCTTTCACATGTGCACATACAGGTGTATCTGTGTAAACACAAGAATGCAAGTTCAAACATAGCTGCATGCAGAAATGGTGTTTTGAGGAATCAAGGCTTACAGAGAGAGCAGGCCAAACAAAACAAAACCAAAAAAATCCCTAGTCTCAGGATTGAATGCCAAGACAATCCTCAGACTCTATGTTGTCCAAAAGGGGTAGGGTGTCAGTAGTCAAAGAAAGTGTTTGGGGACTTGGTAGGGGTGACAGTTACTTTTGCCACTTGACTTTTAAATGCCTGAGAAATTACAAGATGGCACTTTGTAAAATCACATTCAGTAAGAACTTTCCAGTGCTCATTCATGACTGTGAAAATGTGAGCTAAGGCATTGTGAATGGCAAAGGACTATATGACTCTAGACCCCCAAACCATCATGGCACAGGCAGATGTTACAGAAAGTATGGGTCTTGAGTGGTTTTGAAGAGTGTGCCGATTAATTCAAGGTGGAATCAGTAAGTGTCTCTTGACTGATTTCTGCTAAGGTACATTGGAAAAGTTGTGTTCTGGAGGAACAACTACCAAAAAGACTAGTAACTGTTTCCCTACGTACTCACATAACACAAAACAATTGTAACGCCATAATTATTGTCTTATCATTCATACAAAGAAATAACCTAAACATATGCTTATTATTTCTGTTAAAATGGTTTATTAAAATCTCTCCCTCTCTCTCTCCCTCCCTCCCTCCCTCCCTCTCTCCCTCCCCCCCCTCTCTTTCTCTCTCTCTCTCTCTCTCTCTCTCTCTCTCTCTCTCTCTCTCTGGGTGTGTGTGTTTGTGTTTGTGTGTTTGTGTGTCTGTCTGTCTGCATATGATCTGAAGAGGACAGAGAGAGTCAGATACTGAATTTGTAGGTGGAGGTTGTTGTGAGCTGCCGAGTGGTGCTGGAAACTAAGCTCTGGTCCTTTAGGAGAATGATGTGTGACCTGGACAACTGAGCTGTCTATTCTAACCCACACACCCTTTTTCACTCTTTTGAGTTATGGACTCATGTAATCCTTTAAGGCCTTGGACTTGCTATGTAGCTGAGTTCACCTTAAACTTCTGAACCCTCCCACTGCCACCTTACCAGTTCTAAGATTACAGACATGTTTCACCACACTTACTTTCTATATATGGTGCTTAAACCCAGGGCTTTGTACCAACCGAACTACATTCCTATTAGACAAAAGAAGCTTAAACTAAATGGCATTAAAAAAAAATTAGAAAGCTTGAAATAAAAGAACAAGTAAATGCTCCTCTATGTTCCATAAAATCTTCCTAAAATGTACAGATATCATTTTCAAATCACAGCTAAATATAGCATTTTTTGCCCCCAACCTTTCTTGAGGTTGGGTTCAGGCTAGCTACCCTCAGCATCCTAAGTGCTGATAGTACAGGCCTGTGTTACATCACTTAGCTTAGCATTTCATTTCTATTACCCTAAACATGTTAAACCCTGGCATGGTCTCCTGCTTTTAAGGAACACTTTGGTCTTTCTTATAAGCCACATACACTTAATGCTACTTATTAGACAGTATTAGAAAAAGTTTACTCATTCTTTATACATCAGGAAAAAGTGGAGACTAAAACTGGACGATCAAAGCCTCTCATCATGGAAAGCGGCAAAGGCTCTGCCTTATACTCAGTGCTGGGCTCCAATGGGTCCCCCGAGGCCCCATAAGAGTTCATGTTCTCAACCTGCTATGGAGAAATAATCTAGCAGTAGCAGTCGCTGGAATGAACATAACATAAACCTGTTCTTTGAGAGTTACCTCCACAGTTTAAGAGAATGAGGGCTGGGGTGGGGAGAGGCAGGGTAACTCAGGAGGGAAATAGGTCAGATTTGCATACGATTAAAAGCAAAGCTTTTTTTAGAGTTCATTTCTTGTTTAAACAGCTCCAGTCATTCGAGGACCCTGGCAACCCCCATATCTGATTCAGGTTGGACTTTTGAAGATTTAAGAAAATTAAGAATGAAATGTTACTTTGCTATCTGCAATGGGGATGGTGTGATGATTTTTTGAGAAGTGTTTTGAACTGGAGATGAATGGTTGGTGTCTGTGTCTCCTCCTCTCCCTCCACATCCCCCTTTCCTTTCTTTTCCTACTCCCTTTCCTCCCTGTCATTTTTTCCCTCTTTCCCTCTTTCCCCTCCTATACCTTTGTCTCTTCCAATCAGACACAGGAGAGTCCTTGACAAACGTTTGATTCCGTTTTTTAATACATACTTTTGGACCACTAATGTGCTGGCAAACAGCTTCTAAAAAACAAGTAAATGCTTTCTTTCTTCTTTCTTTCTTTTTTTCTTTTCTTTTCTTTTTTTTCTTATTTCCAGGAAGCAGGTGACAGCACAATTTTCTTCTTTATCTATGAAATCGAAAGGCCGGGTGTTAGGAGGGATTATGGAGAGTTTATGAGGCAAGCGGCATACCCTGCTGCAAGCGTTATCTGGAGAGAGGCCCACTTTCCTCCCTAAGCCTCTGGTGGGCGGCTAGAGCTCCGGGCAGGCAGTAAGGGGTGCGCGAGGCACCATTTATCATCCAAAAGCATCTCTGAAATGCCAAACTTTATTTATCGATCTTCCCATTCTATGTTATCTCCAACAAGCCACGGGAAAAGTAATACATTTTGTAGGGATTAATCCTTGCAAGGCTACAGAACATACTCCAAGAGATAACTCAAACACGCTTTGTCTTCTCATTATCTAAACAGACATGTCTCCCTTTAAGCCATCAACTGAGGTCATCACCCAAATGCCCTTGTGGAATATTCATTAATGGAATAACTAATTTGAAATGGACCTTCAAAGCATTATTCATTTCCCCATCATTCTCCCCACATCACTTTAAATGCTTTGTGGGGATAATGATTGGGCTGATGTTTAATTAATTGTGAAATTGTGAATTAAGGCTAAGTTAAAAGATAAATCATTTTTTAGTGCATGAGAGAAAAAGAGGAAGAGGCAAAAAATAGCCTAAGAGCTTGATCAGTGGTTTTCTTGGAGACTCTTGGCAAATGTCCCTTTATTCCCACAATACAAGCACATTCTAATTCAAGGTTGACCTTTGCGATGCAAATCGTATTTGTCTGTTTATTTTTGGCTAATTTCAAAATCATCAGATTGATGCTCTAGGCCATTGAACACATATGCAGATCTATAGGTGATCAGTAAGTTTTACTCAAAAGACTGAGGTGTAGAAATCAAAATCATACCTTCATTTACTTCATGTGATGATCAGCCGTCTCTGTCTTTAAGGTGATGATGCTAATGGCCAAGGCCTCCTTATCATACCTGACTTTTAATCCCTACACTCCGTAACAGAAACTAAGTCACTGCCTTTGCTTACTGCCTCTTCTATTGGGTTAGCAGATGCCGATTAAGAACTAAAAACAGTCTAAAAACCTCTTCATGTGACATCTGTTTCCTTCTGCTGCTTGGAACCATCTTAACTTCCTTTTTCTACATCTTCAAAACACTAAGCTAAGTGTAACTAAGATCTTTTTAATATTCAAAGGAACATTGCATGTGTGTGTGTGTGTGTGTGTGTGTGTCTATAGGCAAATGCCTGATAATAAGCAACTTGAGGGAAGAGAGGTTTATCCTACCTCACAGTTCAGGGAATGTAGGCTATCATGACAGAAAAGATGTGGAGATAAGAGTGACTGATTGTATTGGGAGAGCATGAGTGGCCATGACATCACAACATTTGGCAGGAACATACCGAGAGCCTGGCCTGAAGTGTAGCTGACCTAAATTTATGTACCTCAAATTTCAACCACAGTGACCCACATTTTCCAAGTAGGTCCCACCTTCTCTAACTAAGTCCCACTTCCTAAAGGTCCTGTAGCCTCCAAAAATAGTACCACCAGAGTGGGACAAGTATTCAGGTTGTCTGTTGAGAACCAATTTACAGACATTATGCATTATCAACAGACTGTCAACTGCAAGTTTGTAGCGTGTCCTTCTCCAGACCATTGGGACAGTAATTAAATAGTCTCTGGTCATTGCTGGAAAGAGGAGATTATCTGTGTCCAGCTTCCCTCTCTAACTGGTTCCTTTTCTCCTGAGATCACTTTGGATTTCATGAACAACAGATGAGATAGATGAACAGTTCTTGACAAGAGCTGGAACTGTTCATCAAGTACCAGCAGCTTTCTTATTACAAGAAGACTCTGAATAGCCAGTCTGGGATAATGATCAAGCAGACCATGTCCTGACCAAGACTGACTGACAAGTCATATCCCTGGGCTTTCTCTGTGTAACACCAAAGCTCTTGTTATCATCTTAGAGTGTCCTCAAGAGGCTGGTTGCCCTGTTCCTTCCCAGTAAGCTCGTAGTGGATAAATTTATCCCAAGCTCATCACTAATTATCTCTTATTTGTTCTGAAAGTGTGAATGGTGAACTTGGTATCCTGAAGCCTATAACTTTAATTACTGGCATAGGATTCTAGAAGCAACTCTATTTATTAAAAAAGTTTACTGTCAGGTACATGGCAATTATACTCAATCTAGATTATTTACATTATATAAACCTACTCATGTCCCTTATTTTAATTAGTATTTCCTTGAGAATAGGATCTAAGTTTTCTTAATTTATGCAGCACTGTATGTGTTGTGTACTTGTTTTGTCTAAATTCAAATACCCTTTCCATAGGAAATAAATGAAACTTATAAGTCTTAGGAAGTTCCAGAAACTCATAAGATTCTCAAGGCCCTTCTTCAAGAATATATGAGCAGTTAGAATTACTTTGAAGGTGAGGCTGTCTAACCAGCTCTTACTGGCTTATCTGTTTATAAGTCATGCAGATAGCTTCAGGGATATAGCTTTTGTTTGTCATAAGCTAGACTTGCGTGGGAGCATTGTTTGACCTGTCATTGGTGTCTTATTTGGGGGTAAATAGGCATTTGCTTGTTCTCCAGAAGAAAAGCTATACCACATATTTAACACAAATGTACGCTTAGATATTGCAAAACCAACTTTAATAAGGGTTCTTAAATACTTTAACCTCCATTCTAGCCCACTGATGAAAGAAAGGGAAGAAAGATGGTTAACAGGACAAAGGGGATACAGACATGATTAGAAGTAGTTCTTTGAGATGGTTCCAATCTTCATTGTCAGGATATCAGCAGTTTAGTCTAAAACATCAAACATGAAATCAGTACTAGCAGTTTAGTTCAGCAAACATCAAACCCAAATCAATAGCTTTGGTTTCATCCAAAAGAAACTGTGAGGCTCTGTCAAATTGGAACTGGTGCTTGTGAGCAGCAAGAAGCAACTGGAATTCCATTAAAAATTCTTTGGCGTGTATCTCTCTAGAAAGTCATGACAAGCAAATATAAGTGAGGACCAGCAAAGTGTAGCAAGGCAAACCAATGCAAGAATGTGTCAACCAAGTCCAGTGAAGTGTTGCAAGGTGAGCCAATGCAAGAGTGAGCCTGGATTTGTCTTTGCTTTTGTATCTTCCTACAGCACTTGTTATGTGTATTCACTTGGCCCAATCATTTTTCTTGGGCAACTACTAAGATAGCAGTAATCTTATCTGAGGCACTCATTTCTCTTTCCTTCGTTTCCACTTCTCTTACCTTAGTTTCCACATTATTGATTTGTCAACATTCCTACATTTATCTATACAAAAGGCACTTCTGTTTTTCGTCAGGCCCTCTATCATCAAACTCTTTTTTAATATTTGTATGTTTATCTATATTATGGTGTTCATCTCTCTGACTCTGGCTTACCTCATATTTTACCTGAATTTCATTTTCATCTATAACATTTCTGGATGATGGAATCTAATGTGAAATCATTTCTGTGCCTAGGTTGTCCCCAAGAAGCCAGCAAATATAACTCACATATTTTGGTGCCTGCTGAGCCCAGGTTCTGACAGATATAGCAACCACTCCCATAGAGAGTAATTGGTTGCTTACAAAGGTCTAGTTTTAGCTGGTAAATGTTATTATTACCCTCTGTTTACCAGCTATACAACTTTATGGAAAATGCTTAACTATTCTTTATGGTTTCTTCATCTGTAAATCGAGAATAATGTAATCTTTTCTGTCTTTCAAAACTTAGAGACAAGGTAACATAGCCAAAGTCCTTTTAGCATTGCATACAACACATAGAATATGTGATATCTGTGGACATGATTAATCTCATTTTTACAGAATGAGCCTTCCAATGAAATGCCAGAAAGCTTAAAATACCATTATATGTGTTTCTTAAAGGTTTATTGAAAACCTGCCTGTTTTCATTTTCCTCACCCATGTTTCTTCCTGATTTAATGCATGTGTTTATCATCTATCTATCTATCTATCTATCTATCTATCTATCTATCTATCTATTTACTATCAATCTATTATTTATCAACTATTTAGCTATCATCTATCTAGTCTATCTGCCTCTGTAGCATATTGTTCTTGATATTTTTGCCAAGATGGAGTTATCACAGAGAAAGGAGCCTCATTTGAGGAAACTCCTCCATGAGATCCAGCTGTAAGGCATTTTATCAACTAGTGATCAAGATGAGAGGCTCCAGCCCATTGTGGGTGGTGCTATCCCTGAGCTGGTAGACCTGGATTTTATAAGAAAGTAAGCAGAGCAAGCCAGGAAATAACATTCCTCCATGGCCTTTGCAGTGGCTCCTGCTTCCCAACCTTCTTCAGTTCCAGTCCTGACTTTCTTTAGTGATGAACAGCAATGTGCAAGTATGAGCTGAATAAACCCTTTCCTCCCCAACGTGCTTCCTGGTCCTGATGTTTGTGCAGGAATAGAAACCCTGACTAAGACACATATTATAATACTTTATGGTCTTTATTTTGTAAATGTATCCTAACTTATTTAGTAGCAATTGTTGACCATCACATTGTGGTTTTCTTCAAGTTTTGTACTTGACAAAACTATAATAAAGAACATCTTTGTCTTAAAAAACAATGAAAAACTTTAGGATGGATAAGAGTTTGGTTTATGTTTCTTTAACTTCAACACAGTAACTCCTATTCCTATCATAAAATAGGTTATTAATAGCCAGGTAACTGTAGTAATTGTTCATATGAATAAGTACAAACTTTGTTACCACTGAAAGAATCAATATTTTTATTTGATGGTTTTTTATCTTCACTTTCTTAAGGAGGCTCCTTTAAGTTCCAGGATATGCGGTCATTCTTTATTACCAAATTTCCTAAATCTGGGTCTTCTTTTCTTCCCTGACTTGCCTCCATGTTATATTTTTATCTATTCTATCTTTCTATCTCAATATGTTGAGCATTGAGCAAGTTCTTATCACATAGATCAGATTTTACCTTAGAAATAGAAGCCTCAAATTTGTTCAAAACCTCTTTCCTTTAAGTTTATTTTGATTACTTCTCTGCCCCTAGATCTTAAAACAAGAATAATTTTCAGAGTAACTACCACTAAAATTATCATCTTAAAAGAATGACTCTGTGAATAAATGTGTTAGGTGATCAAAGTTTAATCTAGTTTGGAAATGAGAAATGGGTATTGATGTTTATTATTATTCCCTAGTTTCACCCCAAGTGTGCAAGTTAGTGATCTTGTTTGTCCTTATCTCTCTGGTTTGCCAGATTTTCAGTGTGTTCAGGCCATTCTTTGGGAACACATAAAATCAGGGAGAGATGAGATGTGTGGAAAAAGTGGTTTCAATACACCAGATAAAAATAGACCTCCACTTGAACACTATTGATGAACCAAAAGGCTTCTTTTAACTACTTCCAAATAGTTTTCACAGGAGGGGTGTGGATGGTTATGTGCCCCTAGAGTGGGATACATGATGTACAGCTTAGATGTCACCAGCTGTGTTTGGCTGAAGTATGCTCATTACTAACTTAGTGTAATAACTGTTGTGGATAAACAAATCAAACTCAAATCCACAGGTCAATTACTCTGAAGAATGCCCAGCTGATTTTCTTGTATGAAAGAACACTAAAGCTTTTCAGATGAATTAGAGGCTTTCAAGAGATCAACTGATTTGACTAACAAGTGTGCCTTGTGTTTTTGAACGTGTAGGATAATGGTGGAAAGGTCTCCAAGCCACAAATGTTAAGCTCAAGCTCCATTCATTTCTCAGTGACATTTTCCTTAACTAACAACTCCATCTCTTTCTCAGCAGTACGAGGCTTTCTTAAATGATGTTGAACCTGGTAAAAGTCAATTAAAAACCAAGACCACTTTCCCTTAAGAATGCCAGTGTTCAGTGAAGTCCCTTGTGAGTTTCCTCTGAGGCGACTGAGCTCCAGGGTCATCTAATGAAATGAAGCAGTTAGTTGACATTGCTGGGCATAGGGTTAACCTAGCATGCTTGAAATCCTCCGTTCAATACCTAACACTGTCAAAAGAACTTAAAAAAATGTTTGACAGTCGGTATTTCAGAACATTGGATGTCATGAATCAAGTAAAATCTCTCTCCTCTCCAAAAACAGAGACAATTAACACGGGCCTGCCAACTCTTTTAGTTGCCAAATCAACTGGCCAAAAAGCTAAATGAAACAAAATGAAATTACTTGCTACTGTAACTATGACTTAATGAAATAATGGCCTAACAAATGCCAAAGTAATAGAAAAGGCAGGAAAAGACATACAGCTTGTGAATTGAATATAATGTTTTTTTTTAAAATTCTTATTGTTCCTTCAGGTGGAATACACCTGTAAATCCCAGACCCTGGGAGACTGAGGATGCTATTCACAATTCTCCAATTTCATGGGTGATGGGCATAAGCCTGGCATCACAGAAATCTTCCACAATCAGAGATGCCACATGACAGTCACTGGGCTACCTGGAATGAAAGATTGTGTAGAGACAGTAGGTAAAGGGGCAGCCCTGATGGAGCATATCCTTTCGAAATGTATGTTCTCCTGGGACCTGATCATGGTGTAAGATATTGGAACAAAAATTCCTGTAGATATAGATGAGTTGGAATTTCAATAATGATCATCTTAGATTTAAAATAAACCACTTGCCCCTTAGTCAATATCCATATTATAGTAAGAAGAGAAGTCACTTTAGGTGCAGACACATAGAGGAGAGACACCAAAATGCTGATGGGCATTTAGAAACAGCAATGAATGCAGTTAATAGCTAAGGAATGCCAAAGATTTCCAGCAGTCGTTGAGGAGAGAGTTGTTCAGTTGATTCTTTCTCAGAATGAACAGATTAAAAACACCACCATCCACTCCCTGATTTTAGAGTTCTGGGCTCCTGAATTATGAGCCCTAATATGGATGTTATTTAAACTACTCTTGTGTGGTGAAATGTTACAGCAATCCTAGGACACTAATACTCTGGGTTTGCTAAGTGTGCCATCTTGCCCAGCAGAGAGAATCTATTCTCAAAGTGGAAAAGAAAGATAGCATCTTAATGCATCCCAATGATAAGTTCTTGGATGTATGTAGTCTTAGAGTAGACTGGACCCTTGAATTTCATTGTGTGTGAGCCAATAAATTGCATCCAATAAGCTCCCCATGTTTAAACAAATGTGAGCTCAGTTTCTCTCAGATAAACAAAAGTTATCTGATAAAAGTATCACTTAGCCCAGAGAAAATTGTATTCATATTTAAAGGCACGGCCCTCATGGCCTTTTCCTTACAAAGGCTTTTCTGGTTGCCCCAGTCCAAAGGGCTAGCTTCTTCATCCAAGTTTCTATAGCACTATTCCCTCTTGTGCATCATACTATTAAGCTCACCTTATCTTCCCGACGAGACCTTTGACTTTTGAAAGCATCCATCCTTATCTGCTTTGCCCTATTGCACAGCTTAGTTCCATTTACATGGCAGGTGCTTGGTACATGCTTGATGAATGGATAAATGAAAATGGAAAGGAATAAAGAAGGGGCTTGCCCTGTTTGTTACAGAGAACAGAAGAAAATGGGTTGTGATATGGGCTCACCTTCTGTTCCTAATCATACCAAACATACAAATCCCCAATCCACTTACCCATAAATTGTTCTGCTAAGGATGCCAGCTAGGCCAGGACTGCTGTGAGATGTCATTGGGTCAGCTGCTTTGCCAGCCAAATAACCAGCAGGCTGTTTGTAAAGGGCAGTTGCTGCTTCAGTTCTGAAGTGTCTGTCATATCACTCTTTTTCTGCAGGAAACCTTGCAGTGACTTCTCACTGCTCCCGGAAAAGCTCCAAACTCATGCTGACAGCTTACAAGATCCTATGAGAACTGGCTCCAGCTCAGCTTCTTAATCCCATCTCTCCAGTCTCGCCTATGAACTAGCTTCCAGCAGCACAGTGATGACCACTCCAGAAGCTTCGTCTGCTCTTTATTTTCTTTTTCTCCCTCTATCCTCCCCTCTTCCCTCTTGCCTCCTTCCTTCCTCTTTCCTTCCCTTCCTCCATCTCACCCTCCTCCCTCCCTTTCTTATCCCTATCTTCCTTTCTCTCTCATCCCTTCCTACCTCTCTCCTTTTCTTGTTCTTCCTTTCTTCCCTCGCTCCTCTTCCTTTCTCTTTCCTTTCTCTTCTAGAATCTTGTTCTTCAGAAACATCCCCTTACAACATGTTTTCCATTTTACTCATGTAGGTGCAGTTAGTGCTTTCCATATATATGGTTTTCTCCAGGGACAATTCCTCATCCCTTAAAGTGCTCTCAAGTGTTTCTGTACTTCTGTAGAATAGCTTTTGTATCAGTGCAATGTGATTACCCATGTATAGGACAACCTCCCTTATCTTTTTGTACCCATTGAACCTTGCCCAGTTAAGTGTTTGGATTTCCTTTCTAGCACACATCACATAGGAAGGACACACACTTATCAAATAAACAGAGGGAGAGCTTGAAGGTGAATCCCAAAGATCATCTTCTGCTTACCCCCTTCTTCTTTGCTAAATTTTCCTTCTCAAGGAACAACCAGAAGGCCTTCCTACCTTAGGCAGAGAATGACAATCCAAAGTGTTTTCAGAGTGACAGAGAATAACGTTTCCAACATAATATAATTGTGGCCCAAACTGTCCATAAGAACAACATTGGAGGTCATTAAGTACAATTACTAATTTAAAAGCATTACAGAACTCATGAAAAGATTGTGCAGACTAACACAGCAAGAAGAGGACAGGGACAGAAGGCAATACCTAAGTATGTACGATCATATAGAACATATGTGTACAGAGCAGAAGGAGATCAGTTACCAGTTCTTGTCATAAAAGACTGAGACCCGTCTCCTGCTTGAAGGCCAATACGAGCATGCAAGAAGAGATGCTTCTGTTTCCTTATAAGTAGGAATTTCCTGTTGCTGTTAAGAGGTTTTCTTTCACTCCCTATCTATGCAAATATACAAACTTAGGTCAATGTGGAAGAATCAGAAGACCTCCCATCCCCACCCCAGACTGTGAGAGAAAGGCAGAGTTTTGTTTAGATTGAGTCTTTGAACTGAACTTGACATGGTTTCTTACAATAACAAAGCTTAGACTGTTTCAATTCAAGTAGTTTGCTATGCTTTTCATCTTCAAGACTTGCCGTGGGACTTGGCATGCAGGAGGCATAAAATAAGTATTTGATGAATGAATAAACAAATGAATGAGTGAATAGATAGAAAATAATCAACTGTGAAACCAATATCACAATGACTCTTAGACACCAGAAAACAGACTTAAGGAAAAAGGAAGATAGACAAAATAGATGGTGCAGAGGCATCTTGAGGCCTGCAGAAAAAGTTACTTGAGCAAAAGAACTCAGCTAAAATCATATGCATTATATCAGAACCATTGCTAATAAATCTAAATATCCTGTTTCAGTCAAGGATGAGGTTCTCCGATTGATTATCTAATATCTGTGTTAGCTGATGACTGACACACAGCATTTAGTTATAAATTCAAGAAAGGCTTCACAGTCTACCTGATTTAACAAAAGGTTCCCAGAAGGATAAAATCAGGTTGGGACTCATTTTCAGAATCTCTTTTGGTAGAACTCTGTGAGTGAGTAGCAAACATCATCTGGTTGGAAATTGTTTGCAGAAAGCCCTAAGAAACTGTCATATCATCCAGAAGGCAGAAACCTTGTCCAGGATACTGATGTGAAATTAAACTAACTTTAATCTTTAGGTCGTCTTGTCAGATAATAAAGGCGGGATGCCTCATTGATGATAAGAACATTAGGAGGATATGTGCTGGAGCAGACCAAACCGTCAGTGCTTTGCAAAGAGACTAGCGCAAAGGAAGAGTATTCACGCTAGCTATTAAGAGTTTCATCCAGACACACTGATGGGGAGAAACTGCTTGCGGAGTTGATTCTTGCAAAATAGTCGAGATCTTCTGATGACAGGTTCCTTCTTGTTCTCCACACTTGGTGTCCTGTGACTGTATTCTCATGAATCTCATTTTCCACTTGAATCACAACGGTCCATCTACTTCTCTACCATTTTCCATTTAAAGAAAAATCCATTGGTTCTGAACTGCTGCCTAACAAGTTATGCTAAAACCCAGTATATTAATATCTAAATATTTATTATTAAACATATCATTTTATTTTATAGTCACAAACAATATGTAATATAAATTTAATATATATCTATTATAAATTATATAATATAATATATAGTATCTTATTTTTTTAAATACTATATATTACATATAACATATTATATATAATTATTACTTACTTAACTTTACAATTATTGAAAAACATATGCTTTCCTTAGTTCAGGTATCTGTGTGCCACATGATCAGGTCTTCTGAGGCTCTCTTGCAAGGTGTCAAGTGGAGCTGTAGTCACTGACAGTGAAAGTCCTGAGAGGAGATTTGCTTTCAAGCTCAATCATGAGGCTGCTGGCAGGACTCGGGTCCTTAAAGGCACCTAAATAGTTCTTTGAAGCTTTCTTTCCAAGGCACGGGGCATAGACCTGTTCACAAAGCTGTCTCTCAGCAAGATAGCTTGCTTCTTTTATCAGAGCAAGCAGGCAAAAAAGGCAGACAGAGTGAACCACAGACAAAGTTAGAAACATGGAAAGATGGAAGTCAGGGAGGTTTACAGAGTAATTTTTAGAGATCCGTTTCTTCTACTTGTATTGTATTATATTCATTGTAAGCAAGTCAATAGGTTCTGTTCACACACACACACACACACACACACACACACACACACACACACACACACACAAGAAGGGGATTTCATAGATCATGAATACCAGCAGACCAATATCACTGGGGGCATCTAAGAAGAATGCCTAGAATGTAGAGCAAACACATGGTAGAAAGAAGTGGTTCACAGGTTTTTGTCTCCACTCTATGCCTTCTGCAGAGGAGAATGAATATTTGTCATTAAGGCACTTTCTGTGAGCAATTTCTCTGTTATAGGCTATAGATTAGATGTTGTCCAACCCCTCTGAAAAAGCTTGGGCTCTGTAATGATGGTGTTAGGAAGAGACAGAACTTAATAGGAGGTCTTTGGGTCAGTGGTACTTCCTTCTGAAGAAATGGAGATGTTCCTCCTGGGACTGGTTATTCTTGCATGAGTGTTTCCTTCCAAGCCTGAATGTGGTCCCAGGATCTGTGCTTCCAGCTTAGTCATGTTATCTCTTACTATGTTATATATACACCTCCCTATGCCACTTGCCAGGACAAAGTACAGCCCAAAGGTCTCTCCCCAGAGCTGAGGTGATTCAGGTGCACTGTCCTTGAATTTCTAAAACTGTGAATGAGTATATCTTTTCTTTTCTTTTTCTCTTTTGCTTATTGGATATTATCTATATTTATATTTCAGATAATATCTCCCTTCCTCCAATCATATCCTCCTTCCCCCTCCCATTGCCTTCATGAAGGTGTTCCCTCACCCAAGCACCTTCTCCCCACTCAGTGCCTTGGCATTTCCCTACACTGGAAAAATGGGCTTTCGATGGGCCAAATGCTTCTCCTCCCATTGATGGCAGAGAATGTTATTCTCTGCTCATATGCATCTGGGGCCTTGGGTCTATCCATGTGTGCTCAATGGTTGGTGTTTTAGTCCCTGAGAGCTGTGGTGGGTTTGGTTAGTTGATAATTTTGTTCTTCTACTGGAGTTGCAAACCCTTTCAGCTTCTTCAGTCCTTTCCCTTTCAGTCTCCTTCATTGGGGTTTCTGTGTTCAGTCTGATGGTTAGCTGCAAGAATCTTCCTCTGTATCAGTATGGCTCTGGCAGAGCCTCTGAGGAGACATATCAGGCTCCTGCCAGAAAGCACTACTACTTTCCAGCTTCTGGCTATTTTAAATAAGGCTGCTATGAACATGGTGAAACATGTGTCTTTTTTTAGATGTTGGAGCTTCTTTTGAGTATATGCCCAGGAGTGGTATAGCTGGGTCCTCAGGTAGTACTATGTTCAATTTTCTGAGGAACTACCAGACTGATTTCCAGAGTGGTTGTACCAACAGTGGAGGATTGTTCTTTCTTTGCATCCTCGCCAGCATCAGATGTCACCTGAGTTCTTGGTCTTGGCCATTCTGACTAGTGTGAGGTGAAATCTCAGGGTTGTTCTGATTTGCATTTTTCTGCCTACTAGGGATGTTAAGCATTTATTTAGATTCTTCATGGCCATTCGATGAGTATATCGTTTCTTAATAGCACTTGCCAGATGAAAGTGTCTCCTTGTAGACTAACATAATACTTTTAACTTAATGGTTAAAGAAAGTTTGGTTAGCAAATAGTTCCTACCAATTTGCAGGCTCCTTTTACATCTTGTGGGTCATTTCCTTTGTTATGTAGAAATTTTGTTTGTTTGTTTGCTTGCTTGTTTGCTTGATGGAGTCCCACTTGTTTATTTTTGCCTATTTTTTTGTATCATATCAAAAGAAGTATTGACATGGAAAATATCCTGTGATTTCTTCTATGGGTTTTACTGTCTCATGCTTTACATCCCAATCTTTAATATATTTTAAGTTGAGTTTTTTGTGTATCATAAAAAGAGTATTTTCATCCGTCATCATATTGATATCTAGTTTTCTCAGTATTGGTTATCATTGAGACTATCCATTCCCTACATGTTCTTGGTATTCTTTTTTTAAAAAACAACAATAATGACAACAAAACAGGTTTAGATTTACATTTGTATCCCTATTCTATTTTGAATAATCCCTGTAAAGGTAGAAGATAAATGGAATGAACTCAGCACCTTGTCCAAATATCTGTGCTCCTGTGCCAACTCTAGCATTTCTTCCAATAGATAAGATAAGTAAATAATCAAAGTATTTGTTGAAAAATGGGTAGACAAGACACTGGGATATGTGTGCATATTCCAATAGAACAAAGAACTTCAACATACATTGGGATGTTATTCAATCTCCAAAAAGAAGAGTTCCTGCCATTTGTGACACTATCGGTAAACCTGGAGGACATCATGCAAAGAGACACAAGCCAGATATGGACATCAGAGTATTTCATGATCACATTTATAACAGAATGCTTAAAAGTGTGGAATACACAGAAATATAGAGGAAAGGGGAAGCAGAGCTGTACATCAAATGGCAGAAAGGTGCAATCCTCTTGAGATGCAAAGGTCTAGTGGTCTTCCATGGGAGAGACTGTGGTTTTTACTGTTACTGTGGGTAGAACCCTCACTGAGGGGCAGCCTTTAGCTGTGCCTTCCATAAAAGACTAATGTTGTGTGTTTACAGTACTATAGTGAGCCTGTCAACACATACAGCAAAACCTCATATTATTCATCCCAAACATAAGGCAATAAAAGTAAAAGCATTTCTGCATTTTACTAGATCTAAAAACAATGAAAATTGTGCTATGTTTATGGAATTTCAAATATGTCCTTGGCACATATTAACCCATTAAATCTCCTTACACAATTTAGAAGAGATTATTATCTTATTTCAAAATGGGGGGAGCAAAAATTAGAGAGAGAAAAAGACTTGCCCATATAAGCTTCTCTACTTAGTGAAAGAATAAATATTCCAGTACAACAACATCTGGAGTCCCGGCTACTATGTAGTATAACTTACAGAACCCCCCACTTCCTGGATGTTTCAGATTACCCACTGGTAGGGGCTGAATTTTGCTTTATTAGTTTCATGTGAACAGTCCTTTTATCCTCTAGGATCTTAGGTATAGTCTGTTCTTGAAGAGACAACTAAGGTTAACTAGGCCATTGAGGTTTGCTCAAATTCTCCTGTGTTAGAAATGTCTGAAAACTCTCATTAGATGCCGAGAAAGCATTCAACAAATTTCAACACCCCTTTATGATAAAAGTCTTGGAAAGATGATGAATCCAAGGTCAATACCTTAACATAGAAAAGGCAATATACAGCAAACCAATAACCAATATCAAACTAAATGGAGAGAAACTTGAAGCAATCCCATTAAAACCAGGGACTAGACAAGGCTGCCCACTGTCCCCCTACCTATTCAATATAGCACTGGAAGTCCTGGCCAGAGCAATTAGACAACAAAAAGAAATCAAAGAGGTTTACACTGGAAAGAAAAAAGTCAAATGTCACTATTTGCAGACAATATGATAGTTTACTTAACTGATCCCAAAAGTTCCACCAGAGAACTTTTACAACTAATAAACAACTTCAGCCAAATGGCTGGTTATAAAATTAACTCAAACAAATCAACCACCTTTCTCTATGCAACGGATAAACAGGCTGAGAAAGAAATTAGGGAATCAACACCCTTCACAATAGTCACAAAGACTATAAAATACATTGGGGTGACCCTAACCAAGCAAGTAAAGGATCTGTATGGCAAGAACTTTAAGACTATGAAAAAGGAAATTGAAGAAGATCTCAGAAGGTGGAAAGATTTCCCATGCTCATGGATTGGAAGGATTAACATTGTAAAATTGACCATCTTTCCAAAAGTAATCTACAGATTCAATGCAATCCCCATCAAAATACCAACTCAATCCTTCATAGAGTTGAAAAAAGCAATTTGCAAATTCATCTGGAATAACAAAAAACCTAGAATAGTGAAATCTCTTCTCAAGAATAAAAACAGTTCTGGAGGAATCACCATTTCTGATCTCAAGCTATATTACAAAGCAATTGTAATAAAACTGCTTGGTATTGTTACAAAGAAAGGCAGGTAGATCAATGGAACAGAATTAAGGACCCAAAAATGAGCCCACACACCTATAGTCACTTTATCTTTGACAAAGGAGCTAAAAACATTCAATGGGAAAAGGACAGCCTCTTCAACAAATGGTGTTGGTTCAACTGGCAGTCAGCATGCAGAAGAATGCAAATCAATCCTTTCCTATCTCCTTGTACAAAGGTCAAGTTCAAGTGGATCAATGATCACCACATAAAACCAGGTCACTGAAACTATTAGAAGAGAAAGTGGGGAAGAACTTAGAACACATAGGCACAGGGGAAAAATTCCTGAACAAAACACCAATGGCTTATGCTCTAAGATCAAGACTCGACAAATAGGAACTCATGAAATTGCAAAGCTTCTGTAAGGCTAACAACACTGTTAAGAAGACAAAACAGCAGCCTACAGATTGGAAAAGGATCTTTATCAATTCTACATCTGATAGAGGGCTAAAATCCAATATATACAAAGAACTCAAAAAACTAGACTATGGAGAATTAAATAATCTATTAAAAAATGAGGTACAGAGATAAACAAAGAATTCGCAGCTGAGGAACATCAAATGGCTGAGAAGCACCTAAAGATATGCTCTAAAGTTGTAAGAAAAAAAATATATGCTCAATATCCCTAATCATCAGGGAAATATAAATCAAAACAACCCTGAGATTCCACCTCATACCAGTCAGAATGGTTAAGATAAAAACTCAGGTGACAGCAGATGCTAGCAAGGATGTGGAGAAAGAGGAACAGTCCTCCACTGTTGGTGGAGTTGTAAGCTGGTACAAACACTCTGGAAATCAATTTGTTGGTTACTCAGAAAATTGAACATAGTACTACCCGAAAATCCAGCTATTCCACTCCTGGATCTATACCCCAAAGATGCTCCAATACATAACAAGGACACATGTGCCACCATGTTCATAGCAGCCTTATTTATAATAGCCAGAAGCTGGAAAGAACCCAGATGTCCTTCAACAGATGAATGGATACAGAAATTGTGATATATTTACACAATGGAGCACTACTCAGCTACAAGAAATAATGACTTCATGAAGTTCATAGACAAATGGATAGAACTAGGGAATATCATCCTAAGTGAGGTAACCCAATCACAAAAGAACACACATGGTATGCACTCACTGATAAGTGGATATGAGTCCCAGAAAGCTCTGAATACCCAATACCCAAGAAACAATTCACAGACATTATGAAGTTCAAAAAGAAGGAAGGCAAAAATGGGGGTTCCTCAGTCCTTCTTAGAAAAGAGATCCAAACTCTCATCAGAGAAAATGAAAGGTCAAATAGAGGAGCAGGGATTGAAGAAAAGATCACTCAGAAACCACCTCACCTGGGGAATCCATCGCATATGTAGTCACCAAATCCAAGCACTATATCTGATCCCAAATAGTACTTACTGGCAGGAACCAGACAGAGACGCTTTCTCAGGGACTATGCTAGAGTCATATAGATACAGCTGCTCATGCTTGCAGCTAACCATCGGTATGAACTCGGGAATCCCAATGAGGTTGCTAAAGAAAAAACCTAAGGAGATTAAAGGGGTTGAAACCTCATGGGAAGATAACATTATCAACCAACCAAACCATCCAAAACACCAACTTTTGTGCACACTTTGAGAGCAGTCTCTGGCATCAATGTGAAAAGAGGCTTTTATTCCAGAGAGGGTATGCTTTCCCAATGTAGGGGGATGACAAGGCAATGGGGTAGAGGGGAGATCAGAAGGGAGTGCACATTTGTGAAGACTACTGGAGAGGGACTGTGTATGGGAGTGGGGCGGGGTAAAGGGATAACATCTCAAATGTAAATACAGAGTATCTAGTAAAAAGAGAGAAGAAAAGAAATGTCTGAAAAATAAGAAGGAGGGGGCTGAAAAAAAGAAGAGAAGGAGGAGAAGACAAATAACATAATAATAACAATAACAATAACAAAACAACGATAATAATAATCCTGGAACATTACAAATTTATTCTTTCTGCCACTAGTCATGGTATTATTATGGTGACTCCCATGAGAAATGGTAATATTCCAAGATAATATGGGCCATATCTTATCTGTGGTTCCCAAGATACCCTGGCACAGACTGGTTTTATTAGTTCAGGTGTTGCAGAGAGCCTTTGAGATTCTGCAGCCAGAGAAAAGGTGGATCTCTAACCTGTAAAACTAAGCAAGCTTCATAATTTTGTTATAAAGAAAAAGTAATATTATGTAGTTCCCATGGCTGTTGATGGAATTAATGAGATAATATGAAGATGCCTGCCACAGTCCCTGACATACATCAAAACTTTACTCCATGACACACATCAAATGGCAAGTCACATGCTAAAGCAGTTTGGAAGGCACAAAGCACACGCATGCTCTCTGGTTTACTCTCTGTGTCCACAAACCTCGGAATGAAATGAAAATTGTAACAAAAGCAAAGCAAAAACTTCTTAGTTGTCCTTTCTTGTGGACATTCTTAAAAACTGGTTCATTGTGGCTACTCTTCAGATTTGTTCAGATCCTTATTCTCCTTACATGTAAATGCAAACGTCTCAAGAGAACTGCCAATTACTTGGTTTCCAGTCTCCTATCAACGCTTTGTATTGGAGATGATCCATAAAAATTAGTACTCATGGGACCAAAAATTGCATCAGAAGGGGCTTCAGCTCAAGGAAGTGCCTTACTGGGAGAGATGGCAGGCAGTAATGCAGCCTTCACATACATTGGGCATACATGACTGGCATCCTCAATTCAATCTGAGCCTGAGTCAAATCTAGAATGCTAATCAAAACATCACAATATCAACTCCCTTGCATGTTATACTGATTAGGCTGCATTTGGATGAGTTTTCATACAGAAATGAACAGAGTCTAATATCCAGTAGATGTCAAAGTGCCCAGGTAAAACTATTTGCAGGATGTTTTGGCAGAAGAGAGAAAAATCCTGTTTTAAATTCTTAGAATCTGGTCACACAGAGAGTATTTCATTTCTTTTTTCCTCTTGATAAAAGGACCGCAACTTAAAATTCAGTTCAGTAAAACTAAAGAATTGGGCTGTGGCCTGAAGTGTGTCCTCTCCCAAATCATATGCCGAGGCTTTAACCTTCAGTGAGATCGTGTTTGGTAATAGGGCTTTTAGGAAGTAATTAAAGTTAAATGAGGTTAACAAGGCCGAGGTTATCATCTGATGGAAATGGCTGCAGGGATTCAACCTGACCTGACCTCAACCTTGAGTCACAACCCCTATGGTTGCCCCAGAATTACTCCAGAATGTTTTCTTTATGCAGTTTTTCAGCATACTACCAACAGACAGAACAATTGGAGTGACCCTTAGAGCCTCCCATGGGACAATTCTGTTTGTTTGCACACTCATGTCAGCATGAGATAAAGTAAGACCACTCTAGCTTGAAGAGGAATCACGTTGGTCCTAACTGCTACCTAAGGTCCTCCCTTTGAGCTAATTGGCCAGGGTCCACTGGTGCTGTTACAACCCTTGACCGTGTTCTGTCCAGAAGTCTTCAGTAAACTACATCCTGCAACAACCCTGGATTTCATAATGGTGGATTTATAGATTATTGCTCCACACTCTGACACGTTAAGCACTGGGAAATATGGCTTAGACTGGGTTATTTCTTAGGATCTTTTGCCAGGAACTGTGTGAAAACAATCCCATTGTCAAGGGCAGTAGGTGCACTCATACTTGCTGAACCCCGTTTCTCTGGCTTTCATGCCCCTGTGACTTCAGAACCTTAATGATCAAACCCTCCTTCACAGATCTATTCGTGTAAATGTGTTGACCATCACACATACTTGCCCTAGACACTTTATTCATTCCATCAACTCCATGTGTCTATCTGGCTTCTCACAACTCCATGTGTCTATCTGGCTTCTCACGATCACAGTAACTGTTGGGAGTTTCTCTTGAAGCCTCTTGGTGAGAAATTCTTAGCTAAAAACTGTTTTCTTTTCCATCTTGTCTTCAGCTGTGTATGATAAAGTAATTCCATTATTCTCTCCTGTGGTTTGGGTTGGGTGATCTCCTCAGACAACTGTGGCTGCTGAGTATTTTATCAAAAGCCCCTAAATATGACATGGGAGAGTGTGCTTCCACCCCCAGACAAAGACAGCTCTCTCCCCAATTAACTCCAAAAGAAAGCTCCCCAATATCTTATGTGCCTTTGGTATCTGAGAGATTTATGAAAGACAGGTAAAAAAGGCATTGCCTTATAAATACTTTCCAATCCAAACATCCATTGGGAATATGACTATTCTTTATCTTTTTACACTATTTGAAGACAATTCCTTGTCTCTCCTTGCAAAAGTCTCGGTGTGTCTCATTTTAGAACTTATTTAAAACAATGATTTTTATCAAATTGGCCTCAAGAGCTTTTCACTGTTTCTCCTTCAAAAAAAAAAAATGGTATTCTTTTTCTTGTAAAGAATGCTAAGGAAAAATGTTAAAAATCTACAGTCCTTTATTCAGCATTTTGAAATGCAAGAAGTGAAAATCAAATAAAGTAGGTCAAGGCATGTATGGAGCTAACAGATGAGAGCTTCTCCACATCAGCAAATATTAACCATGATAGGCAATCAAAAGTACTGTAACTTCTTTTAGTGTAAGAAAATGTTACCAAGAGGTTAGCACTCTGTTTTTTTTTTTTTTTTACCATAGCCAAGGAAACTGAACAAATTCAATTTTACAAGTTGATAATGTATGACTTTATAGGCAGCCATCTTGTATATTTAAATGAACCTACTTTATTTTGCATTTGCTCAGGCTGTGTGCAACGAGCAGGCACATTCAACTCATTAACTCCAAGTGAAGTCTGTCTAAATGTTGCCTATGATTCAGTGCATAAAGCCCTCAGGGATACAAAGCAATATTTAAAATTGGATGGTCGGAAGGAACAAAATGGAAGAGAGTGTGAGGAGGAATAATACTTGAATTTGAGACTGGAAGTACCTGAGGGAAAACTTTGAGTCTCTGGTTTATTTTGAGATTGGAGAAGGTTATGAATATCCCCCATTATTCTGGAACATAATAGCACTCAGTTGGACAAATATAATAAAATGTGTAAGTAAAATTAAATGATGGAGCTATTATTCTTTCTAATAATAGAAATTCTAATATCCAAGATGCCTGCTACGTTCCTGCAATGAGAAAGAAAAACTGAAAAACCTCTAAAACAGCACATCGCTCTCAATATAATGAACTATTTTTTAAAGCTACCTCATATCAATGAATTCTTTAAATAACTATTTGCATGATAAAGAGGAAATGCTGCTATTAGTTAAGAGAGAAGAGCAATTGAGTTGAGCGAGGCCACCAAGAGTATTATCAACCAAGGCCTCTAATCTCTCATCTCCTAAATATAAGCCTGCTTTGTTAAAGTGTTTATAACACCATTACCATTTCTATACAAAATTAGAACCAGTACTTGATGTCTTATATGTCTATTTTTCAAAACAGATAAGGTCCTGATCCTCTAGAGTCTATGCTAATTTCTCTTTATAAAAAAAAAAAAAAAAAAAAAAAAAAAAAAAAAAAAGCTCTGTTAATCTACACTACAATGAGGACCCGCCCTTCAAAGGAGAGGACACTGGTCTGCCATTTTGAGGGCACTGGCAACTAAGTTTATCTAGGAAGTTTTTCATGTTACATGAACCCTCAACTATGCCTTTGCTTCCCTTAAGCTTCACCCATTTTTGGCTTTTAAAAATGCTTTTTAATTAACTCTTAGATCAATTTAAATGACATATTTTGATCATTTGCAACCCAATTCCTCACCTTATGTCTCCCAGATATTATAATCCACAACTTCATGCCCTCCTTTCTTTTTTATTCATTCATTTTTTAACAACCCATAAGCTTCAAATTGTGATATATGAGTAGCTCAGAGTCAGCCCATGACTGCTTTTGGTGTCATATTTACTGAACATTTCTGTTGAACTCACTTCATGCCTTCCAGTAATTTCTAACTTAGCTTCAGATATGTGTAAAGTGCTCTACTTCTATACTTGGGCTTATCAGAAATTTAGGTCTATCTAAATCTTCATCAGGAAAAAGAGTTTCCAATCACAACCAGCTACTTGTACTTAGTGCATTAATCAGGGTTCTCTGGAGTAACAGGATTTATAAAATGATTCTCTTTTCCTAGAGAGAAAGAAATCTAGAGATTCATTCTATAAATTCTGTTACTCTCTGTATATGAAGAGTATTTATTAGAATGACTTACAGGCTATGGTCCAGCGAATACCACAGTAGCTGGCTATGAACAGAGTCCAAGAATCGCATAGTTGCTCAGTCCACAAGGCTAGATGTCTTCGCCAGTTTTCAGTACAGGTTAGAGACCCAAAGAAGCAGACTCTAATGCCAGTGAAGGAAGGGATGTGCTAGCAAGGTGAGGGCAAGCAGAGAAAGAAAAAAACCTTCCTTCTTCCATATCCTTATGTAGCTTTCCAGAAGGTGTGACCCAGATTAGAGGTGGGTTTTCCCTGTTCAAACAATCTGAATTAAAGGCATGCAGTCCTACCTCAATGATCCAGATTAGAAATGGGTCTTCCCACTTCATGTTAAAACATAATTTCTCACAATTTTGGATTGTGGTTCATTCCAGATATAGTTAAGTTGACTACCAAAAATGTTTACCCTACTTGGCCTCTGTATTTTCCAGTCTTAATCAGAGATCACACTTCTGTCCTGTGTGACTCTCAGGTAGTACAGGAAGAGAAGTTCCAGGAACAACACAGAATGGACTCTTAGAAACTGGGAGTTCTCATCCTGGCATATTTATGTTCCTTATCGATTTCTCTGAAACAATTAAAACTAAATTTATAGGATTTAAAAAGGAGGGGGATAAGAGACAAGAAGGAAGAAGTTGGATATTTGCCCCACAAGCATGAGGACACAAGTATCCCAGAGCCCAAGTAAAATTTGGGTTTCATAGTGCCTATTTGTAATTTTAATATTCCTATGTTGAGATAGGAAACAAAGATAATAATCATGGACACTCCGTACTTTGGGCATCTGAAGTGAGGGTAGTTTTTGAAGCCCCTAACGTGTGAGATCTGCATTCTAGGTAGTTAGTAGCAGAAACAAATTTAATTTTCAAACTGCAGGTATGTGCTCATAAATGATTGCTGTGGTTAAAAAAAAGACACGCACAGACACACACCATAAAAACCACTAAGAGCAAATAAATAACTTTTTAGGAAATACAAGAATACTCTCTGATATACATGTATGTGTGGATATGTGTATACATGTATATTTGTATATGTTTATATGTATGTGTATTACGTCTATATGTGTACATGCCAGCTACCCTGGCATACACTGTAGTGAACAACAAAGAGATATTATCTCAAATAATGTATCAATATTTAAAGATGTTTACTGATTTGAATATATACATCTATATATACACATGATGTATGTGCGGAGCATACAAAGATAAAGTTTTTTAAAAAATAAAAGAGAAAGGGAAAGGTAATATTATATACAAGAAAATTATTTTACATATTGTTAACATCATCACACATTTATGGTGGTTAACACCAACCTTCTGCTACAAAAAAAAAGGACATGGATGGGTGAAATGTTATCTTATCAACTTAGCTACCCCATAGACAAGTGTTCTGGAAGGCATAGTCTGAAAAAATCATTTCCAAACTCTCCTAGTTTGAAAGACTAAATTCTTAGTTTAGGAAGAAGGCTAAATTCTGTCTAAGTGGATTTAAGTTTTTGAGTCTATAAGTTTGGGAATTTAGGCATTTCTCTTTACAAAAACAATTTTAAAATTATAAACTTTTTCTTGTCATGAGAATGACTATTTATTTAGTATAGGCACAGAAATTTCAACAAAAAACAAAAATCTCAAACACTTCCAAATATCACAAACATCTAAAAAAGTAAAAATGTATTAATAAAGCTCTTCACAAATCTCTTTAATACTTTTGGCTACATCATTTCTGATTGCTTCTTCACATAACAAGAATTTTGAAGGGTAATCATTTCTAGAAAAAATATAAAATAAGCATTCTCTTGGCATTATTGATTGACATGTTCTTTAATAGCAGTGATTTAGGGATTTTTTAAAAAAACTTTAACACTAATTACCAGTAACATCTCATAAATTTGAGGAAATTGCTATAAAGGCTCTTCCCCATTTATAATCCTGATGCAGTTTTATGTCTTGTACATTTGGAAATTCTGATGAGTTGTATTTCTTTGTGTCATTATCACAGAAGCAAATGTTTGGACTGTTTGTGATTAGAGACCTTAGATTGTAATCCCCATATTCTTGACATGAGAGCTTTTTAGGCAACATGGGTGACAATTGAGTTTTACCTACACTTGATTCTGGCTCACTATGTTCTCAACCATGAACTTCTCCTCCAGGACCCACAAATTTCTTGTGACAGCACATTATATCATGCAGACATGACATAGGACCTTTGTGGTGACATGGAGTTAAGTTTGTGAGTAATTGATAGGACAATGCCTGAAAGCTAAAATCTGTTTGTCTGTCTGTCTGTAACAAGGAGGACAGAAAACATCTAAAGAATGTACAACAGAAATGGGACATATCACAACAGTGAGGATGTTAGTGTGCAAACAACTGGACTTTCTCCCATTCTTCTTTGCTAAAACGCCTACAGCCACATCCTTACTGTTTGATTTTGAGGAGCATATGCTTTAGTGGGTCCTGGAGTAAAAAAGAAAGATCTTAGAAAATTGAAACTCAAGATTTGCAAGATCTTCATTTCTTCAGAACCTTGAACAATGTTTTTGTACTTCAAGGTATCTAAAGCTTACTTCTAAGTACCCCCATTCTTGTACCAGCCAATGATTTCCTCAATACCTATGCTGGTCAAGAAGCTAAGCTCATCATAAAGGTTAATTGATGGTTAATTAGTGTTCGGCTGTTGTTTAAGAACAGTCATTGTATCAGATGGAACACTACCTAACTCATCTTTCGAGGCCACAATAACCCTTGTTCCTAAACCACACAAAGACCCTACAAGGAAAGAGAACTTCAGACCAATCTCACTTATGAACATTGATGCAAAAATACTCAACAAAATCTCTGCAAACCGAATTCAGGAACACATTTAAACAAAGCGATCATTCACCATGATCAAGTAGGCTTCATCCCTGGGATGCAGGGATGATTTAATATCCAGAAATCCATCAACTTATTCTATCATATAAACAAACTCAAAGAAAAAAGAACAGATGGTCATCTCACTAGATGCTGAGAAAGCATTTGACAAAATTCAACACCCCTTCATGTTAAAAGTCTTGGAAAGAACAGGAATCCAAGGCCCATACCTAAACATAATAAAAGCAATATACAGCAAACCAATAGCCAACATCAAACTTAACGGTTGGAAACTTGAAGCAATCCCACTAAAATCAGGGACCAGACAAGGCTGCACAATCTTCCCCCACCTATTCAACATAGTACTGGAAGTCCTGGCTGGAGTAATTAGTACAAGGAAATTGTGTTAAAAACTGCATGGTACTGGTACAGAGATAGGCACATTGATCAATGGAGTAGAATAGAAGATCCATAAATTAGCCTTCATGTATATGTCACTTTATTTTTGACAAAGGAGTTGTAAACATTCAATGGCAAAAGGACAGCCTATTCAACAAATGGTGTTTGTTGTAGTGGCACTCAGCATGCAGAAGAATGAAAACAGACCCTTTCTTATCTCCTTGTACAAAGCTGAAGTGAAAGTGGATCAAAGATCTCCACATTAAACCAGGTACACTGAACGTATTAGAAGAGAAAGTAGGAAAAACCTTAGAACACAAAGGCACAGGAGAATATTTCCTAAACAGAACACCAATGGCTCCTGCTCTAAGGTCAAATATAAACAATTGGGACTTAATGAGATTGCAAAGTTTTTGTAAGGCTAAGGACACTGTCAAGAAAACAAAATGGCAGCCCACAGATTGGGAAAAGATCTTAACCAACCCCACGTCAGTAGAGGCTTAATATCCAAGGTATATGAAGAACGCAAGAAGTTAGACACCAGAGAATCGAACAACCCTATTAAAAAATGGGATACAGAGCTAAACAAAAAATTCTCAATTGATGAATATTGAGTGGCTGAGAAGAATCTAAGGAAGTGCTTGACATCCTTAGTCATCTGGGAAATGCAAATCAAAAAACCCCTGAGATTCCACCTCACTCCAGTCAGAATGGTTAAGATCAAACATTCAGATGACAGCAGATGCTGGCGAGGATTCGGAGAAAGAGGAACACTTCTCCACTGTTGGTGGGGTTGTAAACTGGTACAACCACTCTGGAAATCAGTCTGGCGGTTCCTGAGAAAATTGGACATAGTACTACCTGAAGACCCAGTTATTCCACTTCTGGGCATATACCCCAGAGATGCTCCAATATACAACAAAGACACATGCACCACAATGTTCATAGCAGCCTTATTTATAATAACTAGTAGCTGGAAAGAACCCAGATGTCCTTCAGTAGATGAATGGATACAAAAGTTGTGGTATATTTACACAATGGAGTACTATCAGAAACAATGACTTTATGAAATTCTTAAGAAAATAGATGCATGTAGAGAATTTCATCCTGAGTGAGATAACCTAGTCACCAAAGAACAGATATAATATGCAGTCACTGATAATTGGATACTAACCCCAGAAAACTCTGAACACTCCAGAAACAATTCACAGACTATATGAAGTTCAAGAAAAACAAAGGCCAAAAAAAAAAAAGATGAAAAATCATTATGCTCAATCTTTACATATCAATAAAATCTTGTTTTATATGTATCTTATGCTCACTGTAACTAGTAAGATTTTAATGCACACTATCAAAGCTTTAAAAAAATCAAGTACTGACAAAAATGTATTTATATACTTTTATGCAAAAATGCTTTTAAAATCTGTACATTTATCATTTTTAAAAAATAAAGTTGTTCAATTAAAAAAAAAAAAAAAAAGAACAGTCATTGTCAGTGACTAAATAACTAGACGCCTAAAGCAAGAAGAGACATTTCTCTGACTATGCCAATCAACAGTACTAGCATAGAACAGACTACAAAAAAAATCCAAAATAGCATTACGGTGGTATCATAACTTTTTCAGCTTTTTATTGAGGAGAAGGTACATTTTACATTTGAACAAAAATATTAAAAACTTGTTTAATACTGTACCATAATGATGTACACATACATATATACATGCATATACATAAATATACATATATATTTATTTATTTATTAATATATACACATATGAATGCATATTTTCTGCCCTTGCCACCTGACACAAAGTTTCTAAAAATACTTTTAGTTTCTAATTGACAGAATGGCAGGAACATTCTAGAATACAGGTCTATCATTTCTTCTAATCAATTAATTTTTGATTAATTATATAAAGATGCCCAATTTTCTGGGCATCTTTATAATTTCAAGTTAGAGAATGAATGGGCAGCAGCAAAAGACAGTTCATGTTTAAAAGCTTAAAATTTTCAACCCCATTACTCAATCTCTAAGAAGATAGGGGTGCAGAATTGAGTTGCTAAAAATTAATTTTAAATAATGAATTTTTGTGCAAATACTCAAACTATAGAGTTTGAAAATATTTTACCTTGGTGAACGCATTCAGATATTGGAAGCTGGGAGCATTCCATTTCAATGGAAGCCAGTCAGTGGCTGGTGGCCATGGACGCTTAAGTGCTCAGGACCTTTCTGGACCTACCATAAGTATCCCTCGGTCTGACTATTGATTTGTATCATGTATAGTAATAGTTTTGATATTTATACTGATGAATTTAAGTGAAGAGTTTCTGATTTATAAAAGTTGTTACTTCTAATTGTTGTACTTGAAGAGAGGGTGATGGTAACCCTTGATTTGTAATCAGCTTGGGCAAAAGTGAGTATTCTGGATACTCAGTACTTCTCACTGGCATCTGGAGTGAAGGTAGTCTTGTGGAACTGAGCTCCTAGACTATGAGGTCTATACCCTAGCTAGTTAGTATTAGAACAAAATTAAAATTTCAAACTACCAGTATGTGTCCAGAAATTTTGGTGGAAGAAAAAATTACACACACACACACACACACACACACACACACACACGGACAAAACACTGTGAGACTGTGAGCTAATAAGTAGCTTTCTTTTAAATACAAGGATATTATCTTATATGTGTGTATATATGTATGTGTACTCTATTTATGTGCCAATATACATGAGTGTGTCTGTGTGTCCATTAGAATACAGATCTTAGTCATTCTCAAATTCTGAAGTTGTCCGTAAACCCTTCAGCCTTAAGACTGAGCTGGTAGGATAGAAAGGGATCAGTACAGTCCAAATTGTATTGTCACTATCAGGATAGTTAGATTCTGTATGTTTAAGGCTGGTTTGTTGATTACAGTACAAGTAACAGAGGAATATGCTTCAAATTGGAAGCAATTGCACCACAGTAGGAATAGCTCACTTAAAATAACTAAGAGTACACCCTGCTCTGAAGACCTTTCTGAAGCACTTCATCTCTTCAGATGCTTCATGGCAACTGGACAAGCCATGACAGCAGATTGCAAAGGACAGTGAAAATACTGACTACATTAGGAAATTCCCCCATTAAGCATGAGAGTTATAAGCCTCACCAATTCAAGAGCTGGACTCAAATGCATAAAAATACGTGTATAGTTTATTCTGACTGGAGTCAAGAGCATAAGTTTGTTTTTGCTCTTCAAATACCCTACAAGAAGGAGTCAGGTTTGTTTTATATCTCTGTTTACTTTTTAACTGTGTGTGTGTGTGTGTGTGTGTGTGAGAGAGAGAGAGAGAGAGAGAGAGAGAGAGAGAGAGAGAGAGAGAGAGAAGGGGGGAGAGAGAGTGTGTTTATATTTGTAGTTGACAAAATATAGGGACGACAAATGCAAGGAATAAATTACATAATCTGTTTTTCTTCCAAATATATAATACATAAAAATTTCTGTTCTTTGTCATTTCTAGGAAAGGTAGATGTCCACATGACTCAGTGGTGGAAAATTTGTTTCCTCCTGTGCACAGAATAATTCCTACCATTAAAACATTCTAGCAAAGAACACTGAGTCATGCTTAGAGACAAAGCCAGTGTTTAATTTTTCCATGAATATAATTCTTGTCCTCAACAATTATTATTGTATTCTAAGATCTTGTTCTGTTCTTTTATTGTAAAGAATAAATATCAACTCATTTGTAATTGTTGCATATGAACCATTCAGGCAATTTTGCTAAACTCTTGTTTTTAGCTTCTTTATTTTCTTTGGCCTGTGTAGAAAAATTCCATTTGGTCGATGCTTCCTCTCGCATAACTTTTAATCCTGTTTTTATGACTCTTCTCTCACTTTAATCCCTCTTCACTTTTGCATCTCAGCTTATCTCATCTCATATAAAAGTGTTTTGTGCCAGGGAGAAATGTATTTGGCTGCACAGTAGAAAACCTAGCAGCCCCCAACACACTGTACCTTACATAGAAAAGAGGTCTGATTCCTTCATGCAGTAAAAGTGTAGTAGCAGGTAGTAAGGACACCACGGTGGTTCAGGGATGACATTAGTACTCATGCCATTTCTGGCCATCTTTGCTCATTGCCCTTCACAGCATGAGGGCTTTTATACACTTCTAACCCAGCCCATGAGAAAGTCCCTGAATGTTCCAACCTATATTCAGGTTACCTATAGAAATGTATGGACAAAGATTAAAATCATGTCACACTTGAAGTATAACCCCTATTCAGTAGGACATTTATTCCCAACTATCTATCTACCTGTCTGTCTATCGATCTATCTATCTATCTATCTATCTATCTATCTATCTATCTCTAAATCTATTTGTGTGAGTGTGTGTTAACAATGACAATGTTGTTTGTTTTGAAGTGCATAATGTATTAAAAGCACACAGTAATCTACATTAGGTGTATTTTATTAAAATTCTTTGGAACACAAACAAAAAGTTCTATGTGTCTATGTAAAAGTGAAACATTGATTTTTTTTTCTCCCATCCTCAGAATTTGAATTGACCTGTTACCTTGCCAGGGTCAACAGACTATGAAGGAGTTAAAAATATTGTAGCTTCAAGGGGCCCCTCATGCTTTGGAAGCTTTTATTTTTGAGATGTCAGATGCTTACTTAGTACTTCCTTAGTTTATAAGGTTGGATGCCTCAACAGTCCCAATCTGACAATACAGGCCTGGAGAGTGCTGGGAGATTGCCAGTCGTCAGTCTACTGTGGAATGTTGAAGGAGCTCAGCTATGATGTTAAGGAAGGTGATAACAAGATCAGTTACAGAGTAGATGCACTTATCAGCAAGATGTAAAGGAAGGCAAAAAATGGAGCCATTTCTTCGCAGGTGCCTTTCTATCTGGGCCTTTACTGGATGGTGTTGTTCAATACTGATGAAGGCCGTTCTATAGTTAATCCTTCCAGAAATGCTCTTCCAGACTTTCCAGACAGGTGTGACATCATTGATTCTAGATCCAATAAAGTTCGAAATGGAAATTAACCATCGGCAGACTGCTAGAGAACAAGAGATGATGTTGAACAGACTATCTATCCATCACTGAAGCTGCATAATATTTCTGAGCCTTAAATGACTCATTTTTAGTCATAGGCACTAGTGTGAGTCAGCCAAGAGAGCAGCGTGTCCAGCTGAGTTCCATCTGATAGAAAAAAATAGATGCTTGTTTTAGGGACCAAGTCTTTAGATTATTTTTTATGCCTCAAAAGATTACTAACACACATGAATTTCTCAGGGTGGTTTCACTTCAATCACATTTCCATATGCAGGTCCCGGCAACCTAGATGACTACATTTCTATTCTAGCTGAATGCTTGCATCCCATTCTTTATGAATAGAAAGGCCATTGTTGCATTAGCTTCTTTGTATTAAAGTCTCACAACAATTTCTGAGTGTACAACAGTAAGTTTGCTCAGTTTTGTCTTACCCATGCCTCATAATTTTCTTGAATTAATTCAGGGAAATGGACTACCTAGTATACTCACCCTTCTTGCTGTTAGATGTAGATGAACAAATCCAGTGTAATCCCTATGGAATTCAAAACACTGTTACCCAAACTCCAAAGGAACCTTTGTGTGCTCTCTAGCTGACTTGAGAGTTGGACGGTAAACTTTTCTCCCTCCTACACCTCAATGAGTGGATGAAACTTTCAGGTTTCTGTCTGTTCATGTCCCTTTCCAATAATCCTATTCTTGACACTCAGGCCTGATGAACTAAGAATATCAAGCTGCCTTATTATCACAGCCCTTACTAATGCTACATCATAGATTCTCCCCTGCCACAGGATCATGGTACCCATTTCCGTGTTTTCATCTGGCACACTGAGATAAAGCCGTTCCAGCATGTAGAATTGTACGTTTATCAGCCAAGAGCAGAGTGGTTCTAAACTGCAGGTAGAGGAGATATGGAGAGCAAAGGAGATCAGCCAACTGCTTTCCAGAACTCAGAACTTAATAGAAATTTAAGTAAACCCTGCGGTACTATAACTCAAAAGTTTTAATTCACCGGAGCATTCTTATCTCTTGAGGTTCAAAGCTACTTGAGGGACTGTAGCATCATGTAATGAATGTCAGCAGGGAGGGGCCATAAGGACGGAGAGCATGCCTGGTGGGTGCTGCAGAAAGCAGCTGCCCTACAATGTCTGTTCTTATTTAACATCTTCATTCATAAGGCAGAATAGGGAACAGACAGCGCAGTGATGAGATTCACAGATGGTACTCATTTGGGAGATATTATGAATACCGGGGATATCAGGGAAATGATACAAAAGGACCTGGAGAAGGAATAACAATGAGGCCTGACTTTGAAAATGCAAAGCAATGTGTCTGAGTATAAAAAAAGAAATCTTCAACATTTCAATAGAAGGGAGAAAACTGGAAGTCAATGTTGAAAGTGACATCAAGTTGGAAAATGGAGTTAGATTTAAAAATAGGCCCTTTGAAATGCAGCCATGAATTTAGCAGTATATTTCCTCATTTTCATAGATCTCTGAAGGCTGAATTCAATGTCCTTCCTGTGTGCTCCCTCGCCCCTAATGTGCTGTGTTATTTTTCTAAATGCCAGTTGATTTTTAAAAAAATCTTTATCCTCTGCTTTTTGATCACAGGGTTTGACTACAGTTGTTCTTGTAGCTCAGTCCTGGCTGACTGACCAACACAGCCGAGTCCCTGGACAATTGTTTTGTCCTACAACAACTTTTTACATGTTCTGTGGTGGGAAAAGGACAGGGGCAGAGGGAGAGCTCTGGAGAAATGATGTTATAGGTTGGGTCTTAGACTTCACTCAAAAGCTGACACATGTTAAAGGCCTGGTCCTAAGACTAGTTAGAATTTGAAGGTTGTGGAGTCCTTTGAGAGAAATATCCAAATGGAAGGGAGGTCTTTAAGTCATTGGGCTTATAGTTTTAAAAAATATTGAAGAATTCTTGGGCTGTTAATATTTTTGTTGTTGTTGATTGCTTTGTTTTGTTTTCTCGAAAGCTAAAAAAACAAAACAAAACAAAAAAAAACAGTGGATCACACAGACTATAACCTTTAAACATTTTTCTCTTCATAATTAGCTCAGCTTTCTTCATTATAGAGATGCGAAGTTGACTAACACATTGATGATGACAATAACCTTCAAATATTATTTGAACACTACTCAAATTACTGTTTGAAAAGAAAAAAATGAAGTCTTTATCACATTCAAACAGTACAAAGGAAATGCATTTCTGGCTATAAAAATAAAGTATTTGAAAGCTATAAATTGTCTAATTTGTAGATATTTACATCAGGCTGCATTACATTAAACATATAAGAGATGTGGCTATAGCATAAACTACAACAAGGAAGATCACAATAACTGTTCTGAGTGTGGTTTAGGAGTATCCATTTATACCCAAAGCCCCTTTAGAGGGTATACTATGTCAACATATTTTTATAATTATACCAAGATGTCATTGCCTCTTTTACAGTCACTTTCTCTTGAGTGTGCCTTGGAAGTTTCTGGAGGCTAAATAGCAGGTACAGGTATCACACGGTGACTAGTAGACTTTTTTCCTCTATGATCTTCTGTTATAAATATTTTTGTAGTCTTGGCTTTTCAGATCAGTAAACATAGCTGTGATAGGTACAAACATTATAGGGGTTCTAGCTAATTATTTAATACCATTAAGCAGTTCTTAGACAAAACCAATTATGGATTCTTGGCAATTGCAGATCTTGGAAAGAAACAAACATAAACTCGTTTCACTAATTTTGCAGTTATTTTCTTTGTGCAAGCTCCCAAGACCTGAGCATTAGCATGAGATTTGTCTCATGTAGTTGTTTTGGGATTTCAATACAAAAACATGAACAAGGTAGAACTCAATGCCTGTGGCACAGACCAGTCTTAGGGTGTTTTATCATTACTGCAAGGAAAGAATAAGACATGGTAACCTCCAAAAGCATTTGTGGGACCCACTGGAAAATCTTCAGATTCTTTGACAGAATCTCAATCATCCTTCAAGGAGAGCATGAGCAAAAAGAGAGTAGAGCTTTAATTCATCCTTGAAATTTGTGAGAAATTGATGCTCTGGAACCCTTGAATAATAAAGGCTGTTAAGTTCATTCATTTCAGACCTCTTGGCTCCTATGTACAGATCAGAACATGAAGCACTATATGTCCCCTCTGGTGGTTAGAACAGGAAAGGTCAGCTCTTTCCTTCAAGAAGAGAGGAGATTCTTAGCCTTTACTGAGGCAAATTTTTGCTGGTCACACAGTCCCAGGTGGAGTGTTTCAGGAGTTTGTGATTTCCTATCTTGGGTAAAGGTAGTTGAGGTTGATGGCATTCCAAACAGTAACACAATATTCTCTTCTTCTCCATCGTTTTGCTTTCTGCTGTTTCCCTTACTCATAGGCAACACAGTCTGACACTATGAAATGGAAAATTCTAGGAAACATTTTGTCTTAGATGTTATACTGGTCTGAGAATGGCAATGAAATGTTATATTATCCTTGTTTTCCATTGTCCAACATGTCCTTGTCCTGCAAACCATACCTTAGCTGCATATTACTTAGTAGTTGTCTCAGATATCAGTTAATTCTAGTAGT
This sequence comes from Micromys minutus, assembly GCF_963924665.1. NCBI lineage: Eukaryota > Metazoa > Chordata > Mammalia > Rodentia > Muridae > Micromys > Micromys minutus. The sequence continues at coordinate 39,464,480 of NC_137957.1, read as the reverse complement.
TCCCCAGTGCTTTTACACAATGTTTAGTTTGATTTTTCTGATACCCACTGAAGGTCTTGAAATGTACACCCTTGTGGCCATAGTATGGAATATCATACAAATAAAGGTAATGTAACCCAAGCAGGTCTATATTTCTGATGTCTCAACTTGCATGTCTATATGCACAGTTCTGTAGCTTTAGGACTAGAAATCTTGGTACTTTCACAAGTAAACTTTTAATATAGAGATTATATGAAGAAGTGAGAATGCAGAAATCTCCAAGTAATGTTTCCTGTGATTGTATAAATAAAGGGAAACCACGTTAATTTAATCAACAAAGGCCTGATTATGTGTGAAAAACAGATATTTTGTTTCACAAGTGGCTTGTAGATGATAGATCCTAGTGCGGGGTTTTAATTTCCAAGCATCTTACTGAGCAAACAATACAGCCAAGATTCTGGTCCATGTTTTCTAGAGGTATCTCACCACCTGGACTACAGAATGGCTGGTTTTTTAGGGTGATCTACTTCCAGAAATGATGACTAGGAGAATATGTCTGTGGTATCGCTAATGCTATCCCCACTATGTTTACCCAAGCATTTAAGGTCTCCTATTCTATTACACTTCTTTGCACTACAAATGACTTACAGTATGTCCCTGAGAATGCCTCAGGGGGTACCCAGGAAGAGGGGACACAACAGAGATACATCCTAAGGATCTCTAAGACAAAATACCACAAGGACTCTTGGAAATTGCACCTCTCTTTGGTTTTTCTCATGACTATGCCCATATCCATTCATATCCATTTCACTTTGAAGAACTTAAAATAGAAATGTCATTTTAGCAGGGAAATTTATTTACTACTACATACCATACACTGGGTGCTCATATAAACGTAGATGAGTTCCCTACTGAGATCACAAAGGAAGACATACATCTGTGAAAGCTTTAGTAGCCAACAGGGAAGCATCTGGCATCAGGTTTACATCCCTTTACCCTTCCTAATGAACACTTCCTTATACACAAATCAGTAAGGATTTTGGAAGGTTCTTGACGATTAATAATACTAAGCTTTTAATATAAATACAATATGAAGAGAGTCTAAATGACTTACCTGTGACCATATGAGTAATGGAACAAGCATGGGAAGTCTTACTCAAATATCATCATCATGTTATAGATCATGTATTCCTTGATCTTCTGGTGCTATCAAAGCCAAAGTGTTCATACTATTTCCGTAGATTCTTTAGCCTGGCTTTATCCTAGACCATCCTGCTGTCAATCCTTTACTCTTATTTCTCACACAGTTCACTAGTCCACCAAGCAGCCCATTTGCACTGCCTACAAGTCAGTGCATGCACCAACAGGAGGTGCTTCTCAGTTGTGCCACATGTCCGGCAGCTATCCTATGCTGCTTGCCTTTCTGCTCACCTCCACTGTGGCTTTCATGCAACAGCAGTCCACTTCTGGCACATACTAGTGTGTCTTCATGAACCATCTGTGACAAAAAAATAAACAGCGATGTCATATAAACTGGTTTGTATAAAAGTTAATGCCCCATTAAATTATTCAACTACTGAGAAAGTCCCACTGAAATCTTGAAATTCCCAGTGAAATGTGGTTTAGGGTTCACTCCCAATAAGTGTGCATTTTTTTTTATGAGAACCGAGCACATCTGAACTTCATAGGAAAAAAGGTAAATATCATAGAAGATCATTTTTATTCCGCGTACAGCCCTCAAATTTGGTACTTAGAGAATAAAGCATTTATGGACATGAGCCTTTGGTCTATTGTGTTTCTGCCTATTCACTCTGAGAACTTGGTATATACTTCTTAGCCACTGAACTTTATGTCTCTCTCATCTTTCAGATGAAGGTGCTAATGGCTTCTACACGAGACTTTCATAGCAAACTTTGTTAATGCTAGTTCATATTAAACTAGTTACTAAATGGGCATCTAACTACTCAATTTGTCAAGAAAGACAAGGTTATGCGGCAAGAATACATGAGTTCAAAACCCCATAGTTCAAAACAATGGTGGCTTATTCACTGAATACTATGCACAAATACTGGGGGACTACTGGAGTCAAATGAAAACATTTTACCTATGATCAGTCTATGCCCTTTCAGCTCACATCTTGGGCACAACAGTTATCTTCACAAACCTATCCTTTCATATGGTGCTCCAGTGTCATGGAAACCAAAATCATATTTGCTGAATGAATAACTGATGGCACATCCAACAAATAAAAACTACAACGAACGAACAGCTTTGCTCTAAAGGGCCCTAAACTATGATTTATACATACTTTTTACTTGGTAACTAAAAAGACACAGCTGGTTACACAGCTGGCCACTGGAACTGATAAGGGCACCCTTTTAATATTCAATTTTGATAAAATTTTCAATCAGTTGCCCCTTTCAGAGTCTCAGTTTATAAGGAATAACATGGAAGCTTTGAATCCTGCATTCAATTTGTCTCATTTAGAAACTATTCAAAGAAATGTGACAATTATATTAGGTGTCTCCAACATGACTTCACGGATCACTTAATGGAAGCTCGCTTTCAAGTCTGAGGCTTAGAGTCCAGGTGCATCTTGGCGCTGAACCTTTGAAGGCTGCTCATTCCTGCTTAATGCGATGATGTAACCCATACATACATCCAGAAGCCATTTGTGGGACAGTGCAGAGGTAATGGCTTGTCGTGAGAAAGACGCCCGGCTCTCAGGGTTAAGATCTATCCCACCTGTCCATTTATCTTGGATAGGCTCTGTTGTTTAAACTAAAAATAGTCACAGCCAGTTCTGTGACATTCACCTGCTTAGTTACTCCTGCAGAAACTATAAAACTCGAATGGAAATGAGGGGAAAGGACAGCAGCGCAGCGTGGCTCTCAGGGATTATCTTATTTCTGTGCCCGTGTGGTCTCATTGTGTCTGTTGGAAAACTGTGCCTATGCGTTGGGAGAGTGCGTTGATTTCCTAAGCTATAATTAATATACTTGGGCTGTGGTTATTCAGAAAAGATTAGAATGTTGCACCCTGGGCTAGCTCTCACAATGCAACACGATTACCTTTTAATGCTCAGAAAGGACTGCCATTCCAGCAAGCTCCCTGCCATTATGCAGGAGACCCAGCCTGCTTCTTTTATTTCCTTGTCCTTTACCATATTCAAAATAGATATAAAGGTAAACACATGAAAGGGTTTAATATATTCTCCTGAAATCGAAAATGAATATGAACAATGATATCTGTCTTGGGGGGGGAGACAAAAGAAGAAATACTCGGAAAAATAAAGGCAAGATGAGTAGATGTTAAGGTAGAAAGGAGCAGAAAAAAAGCTGAAAAATATAATTTACATAATGAACCAAAGAAAGAGGTTAAAAGCCTTTTATTCTTAACAAAGGGTTCAAGGAGACATTCCTCACACTCACCAAATGCAAGAAATATAGCCATGGGATATTCTTTTTATTTTTCAAGGAAAACGCAAACATTATTATTTTATCAAAGGAGAAATCATTAAGGGAAGAAAAGACTGGGGGAAATAAATAGAAAGTTAAGTTGTAGAGTCCTAAAAGGAAACATAAAGAAGAAATATCTCTCACTTGGCACACGGAGAGTGACTGTTATTGGGAAGCCATGCTTTGAACAAGTCTTGAGATCTTGCTCAAATCTCACCTGTTCCCACCCTGGAGGAGCAGTCGCTTACAAGATGACAATGATTAAAGCTCCATAGAAAAGTAGCCAATCTGCTCAGGCTGACAACAGACACAGACACAATGAGCCTGAAACGTTGTCAATGGCTTCTTTGGGAGAAGAGCAGCTCTCGTGCCCTCTGCCCTCTCATGGGGGCACGGAGGTTTGACTTGGTCAGTTGTGCCTTTCTTGGCATCACACTGATGGACTCAAGTGTACCTCCTGTGTATGCATGGAGTGCACACTTTCCTTCAAAACACCAACCCCTGAAGGAATTCTACATTTTTTCACCTAGTTACTTTGATGATGTTTCCATACTCAGCCAATCCCCCAGGGGTAGATTATGCCATTTTTGGGTTCACTATTATACCCTCTGTTTTTTTTTTTTTTTTTTTTTTTGTTGTTGTTGTTGTTGTTTTGTTTTGTTTTGTTTTTTGTGAAATGACTCAATACCAGATATGCCCTCATTAGGGGCTGGATAAATAGATTTGAAGAGGCAGATAAAGTCATGAATTTGTCTAACCTAAAGTCTAAGCCCTGGCTTCCCTGTCCTCCTCTTTACCTCTGTTATTTTTGTTTATTGCACCTTTATTTGATGATATCTTTAGACAGAGATTCAGTCCCCAATAACTTTTTCCTGCATAGCTATGTTTTACTTTTAGATTTACAAAAAAATGAGAATATTTTACTGGGACATACTCTAAATCTATATGCAATAAACTCGGTTTACATGACAAACATCATCTTGTGTTATTGTTACGAATGATAAGTCAGTGTTGACTCATTATTACCTGGAGTCTGTACCAATTTATAGGTGTTTTGTTTTCAAAATCAGATGTTACTCTCTTACCCCTAGGTTACCTCCAAGTCACCAAACAACTTGATCATTATTACAACTCCTTTAGTTCTTCTTAGTTGTGAACTCATAACTGGAGTCATGGTTTAAGGTAGGAAACTACATGGGAGAAATACTATTGCCATTCCAGCCTGCTCTGAGGTCTGTACCACCATGTTATCAATCGTGACGTCATGCAAGTCCCACCTTCTTGAATGCTATCATTACCCTTCAGAAAGGCTGGAAGGTGATGAGGAAACCCTCATCTTTCTTCTTCTGCTCTGTGAGAGCACAGCAGGACAATATGGAATCAGAGAACTACTCTCACCAGACATCTCCACATAGTGGCATGTGACTAACTACTCACCTGTCAAAATTGCCAGGAACATATTTCTGTTATTTATGAATTATTTTTTCTAAGTTGCTTTAGCAAAAGAAAAAAAGGATTAAGACAGTGTCTTTTTTCCTTTCACTAGAGGATGCTACTCGAAACCAAGATTTGAGGGCTGTGTGTTTATTCTGATGCAATGGTATTGCCTCTCAGCCTTCTTATCAAAGAGCAAGGAGATAAATATCCATAGGTTTTTCTATTCATAAACATTTACACCTGTGTGTGAAGCTGAGCTTGACTTTATCCTGATATTTTAAATTCTAGTCTATAGTACCATTCATCATCCCAACTTTCCTGACTTGCTTTCATGTAACCGCCACTCCAACAAGAGAGAAATCAGGCTACTACCATCTGCTACCCATTTACTTAATTTTAACACACAAGGGTAATAATGGCTCCAGAATTTTTAGCCTATAGCCCCACAGGATCCAACTTCATCAGCTATAATAAACTTATAAGCTGTTTCTTTGGTCTCTGATTTTATAGACTTCACTGATTGTAACTCACTTTGGTGAGCGCCTCCCCAAACCTTATATCATTCAGCAAGGCTACTTCCTACATTTGGGATGTGGTTAGATTATTTGTTACATTCTACATTTCATCCTAGAATTCCCATACATGCTAAATAAATGACCTCTGTTTGCATTCATTAAAAGTCACTCTGTGTTGTAAAATTCAATGGTTTTTGATAATGCCAAGTAACATATATAACATTATAGTACCGCTCATCATGATGATATCTGGAACAGTTACCTAGACATCACCTCTATAACCTTCTCATCCTTATCCTCCAAATATCTGCCAAAAACTCATTTGCTTCTCTTTAAACAATTTCTTATTCTAAAGTGTCATATATTGGGAACCACACGGTGCATAATTTTCTTAAACTGGTTTCTTTCCCTTAACAATATACATCAAACAGGTGTGGCCATTTCTTTTCATAGCTACATAGCTGATCACATCACTGAATATTATTCTTTAATTTGGTTGTGCCACAGTTCATCTACTCATTTATTGCAGGACATTCTAGTTCATTGAAGACCGGGGACATTATGTATAAAAATGGTATAACTGTTTCAGAGCAAGGTTTTGTATATGTTTTCATATCATGTGGGCCAATACATAGGAGAAAAACTATAAGAAAGTATCTCCAATAATTTGATAATGTCTAATAAAAAATCCCACTGATGGGCTAGCCAATGGTGTGCCTTTATACCATCACTATTTAAATAGTTATTCTTCTTAGTTCTGCATTAGGTAGTTTTGTATCATTCATTCTAAAAAATATATGTAGTGAACGTTACTATGGCAAGATTTTTTTGGAAAGGAAGCTATAACCACAATCCAAAACATAGAAAAAAAATGACACTTATTCTTGTTAAGAAAATACCATTGATGAAAGACAATGTAAGCACATAAATGTTAAGTGAAGATGAGGACTTATACAGACTTGAACAAGGTACAGTAGGTCGAAAGCAATGACAGAGACATCCATTAGGTGACATTTGCTTCAGGTGTGAGTATGCACTCAATTCTTGGTACTATTTAGGTACTCTGGGTCAGAGTGGTAGGCTCAGGAAATGATCTTAATTACTGAATAAGACTGAACGTGGGAGATTTTCTTTAGGACAAGACATTGTTTCTGTTCTGAAGCTACTTGTAGGAGAATGCCACCAGCCCAAGGAATAATAGCATCCAACTATGATGCAACCCAAAGTTAAATGGAACATGGGGAAGGGACACTGAAATTTTGTGATCTTTGTATCCACCAATGTCTAAACCAGATTCTCTTAAACTCTTCTATCCTGTCACTAGAACCAGTCTAAAGGACTCCAGGGTAGTTATTTTGCTAATGTTAACAATGTAGTCACAGACCTGGCTCTTATTGCATAGCTTCAGTCCACACCTCCTCCCTTGGCTGGTACACTCGGTTGAAGTCACATTTGAGGGAGGGAGAGAGGCCCTCACTTAGATTAGAAGATTTGGATCCAAATTCCAGCTTGGCAGATGGTCTCTGAGCAGGTTACCCTCTCCATGAGCTTCGTTTATTCTCACTGCAGCATGGAATCATGTGAGATCCATTATTGGAAGGGACAAATAGAGTGGCACATATAAGGCGGTTCATTAGAGCACCTGGCATGCAGCAGAAGCCCAGTCAGCCACGAGCTGCATGCCAGCCTGCTGTGTGCCAGGAACAACATACCAACTGCATGGGTGTCTGGATTGTCACACTGAAAGTCCTAACATCTGTTAGTTGTGCAAGTACTATATGCAGGGCCTTGTTTAGGGGTTTACAAGACACACATATTTCTGTTTCATTTGTGACATGAGAAAAGAGCTTTCACAGGTCAGGAAATTCACTCTGTAGGCTATCAGTAAATGGCAAAGGTCATTGAATCAGAGTGTGGTGACAAATGAAACTCTAGTTGTCATCTTTGCACTGAAATGTCTCAATAAATAAATTTGTTCATGTACATCAGAAATAAAGAACATAAGATTGAAGAAACAAAGTTTTTACCTCCACAGTGCTTTTCCAGGACGAGATTTACTCCTTATTAAATTGAAAGCAAACAAAGTAGGGTGCATACTTTCTAAAAAGAGTTACAGCATTAACAGCCAAACATTAATTCAATAAAGCAGTTAAACACCTGCCACACACAGTTTCCATCTTCTTTCTAACAGAAAATGGCAGGGATGGGGAATCCCACATTTGAAAAACCCTTACCTATTTAACTGCTCCCCTTCACTTTTATCTTAATAAATCTTTTGTTTCTCTCTTTATATGGTTTGAGATAGTCTTACTTTCTTGCCCAGGATGACCTGGAATTCACTGTGCAGTCCAGGCTGGCCCCAAACTCTGGATCCTCCTGCCTTTGCTTTTGTGTTGGAATTACAACAGTGTAGTGCTATGCCTGGCATCCCAATTAATCTTAATATTTAAAGGGATCTTTTCAATAATTAAGTTGGCCGTTCTGAGAGACATTATGAGACAAGAGTTTTGCATTTGTCATGGTTCTCCTGCCTAGCTGACTTGAAGGCTTTTGTGAAGGAAATGGTAATATATTGGCAAAGAGTACCTTCATGTTGTGTGCTCATCAATTCTTGATACTTTAAGTTAGGAAGGCAAAGTGACCCATCCATCATCTGCCTGGTGTGATTCTGGAGCTTGGAGCTCACACAGAAGGCCTTCTTCTCCCCTCAGATGTCCTTTCTCACCCCAGTTTTGTTTTGCCAGTGTGTGTTGCTAACTGCAATGGCAATTGAGTGCAATTTCTCGTCCATTTCGCTGATTACAACTATTTAGTGCGTTCTCAAAGAACGATGATTACAACTTGCTGGTTCTTAATGCTTAATTTATTTACATGCTTGCCTGCCACAGTGTCATCTATTCCATCTCCCAGATGATGGCATAAAATCATTGAAATATGATGGGCAATAAACACGGCTATTTTACGCAATCCTTGGTAGAGAATAACATCCACTGTCATTCTTAACGTCCGCTGACCCATGCTCCATTACTGTTAAACCCAGCCGTAATGAAAGCAATGCAGGCATAAAACTTTTTTATTGCCACTTTGTTCTGACAGTACTTGCACAAGAACGGACTTCTTAAAATAAAATAAAACCCAGACCAAATTAGCATGTTTGGTTGCTATCTAAAGCCCAAACCACATACCTTCTTTATTTTCATTCTTTTTGGTCCTGTTGGTCCTGTTCTTCTTCTCTCTCTCCCTCCTTCCCTCTCTCTTTCTCTCTCTCTATCTCTCCCTCCCTAACCCCCTCTCTCTCTTTAAAAGAATGTCATATTATCTGGAAGGAAGAGTAAATTTTTGGAACTGTGACTGCATTGTAATTGTGTCTCCTGTTGTTGCCCAGGCGAGGTTATTCACATGAAGCTGAATAAAGGCCACAATGGCATTTATGAGCATTACTAGCCAATTCTGCACTTCTCTGGTAATTCTTATTTCAGTGATAACCTGAAAAATTACCTGAATTAATCTACCAATTCTGCTCCTGCATCATCCAAATTAGGCGGGGTGAAAAGAGAAAAGAATTTTTTTTTTCCAAATTGTAAAAAGTCCTAACTCAGCAAAAAGTAGAATAGGAATGAGCTGATTGGGTCAGAAGGGACAGAATGGGTGTTTTTTTCCTATCTCCCTCCCCCAACAAAACAGCAGAAAATACTTGGCACCAGCAGGCAGGGCATATTAGCCCCTGTTCCGGAAGGCAAGATGCATCCATTAATGAGCTCTCCACACTACTTCTTATAAAAACAGCAGCCCACATTCTTCTACACCCTTTGTTATAAATAAATAAATAAATAAATAAATAAATAAACAAACAAATAAACAAATAAACAAATAAACAAACAGCAGCATCCGTTAGTTTATTTTCCCCTTCTTTTCTTAAAAATTCAGCTAAGCCAAAACTCACAAGTACCAACCTCTTTCAAATTCACATCATGTTTTAAATAAGGACTAGATGTGTTCCTTCAAGGAGGTTGTTGAAGGGCCGTCACAAAAGAACTGTTTGTACCTCCCCTATTGAAAGTTCTAATGATGTTTGGCATCAGAAAGATGGCAGAGAGAAAACTAACTCCCAAGGCAACAGAGCGCCCCATCCCCACCCCATGGCCTCCTTGTGAAATGCAATCATCAAGGCTTTTTCCCAGGCTTCTTTCTGCCGAGAGCTAAAGTACAATGACTTTTGGAAATTAAACACAAGCAGATGCACAACGTGCCCCTTGCTTCATGAAATTTGCACAATTTTATTCTTCTCTCAGCCTTGGATGGGGTGGGACTAGACTCGGTGATTGACAGCCATACTTGCAGACATGTGAGGATACATTCTGCTTCCTGTTCTTTACTGTTCTGAAAATGGAGTAGCCACTGGTTCATCATAAGAAGTGTCCGTCTCTTGATGGTTTTGCCTGAACCTAAGAGCACAGTTGTGTCTGGATCAATACAAAGCAATATTGTATTGTTACTGGAATTGTAGAGGTCTTCTGGCAGTTCCTTGTTGATACAGGGAACCTGGAACCCATTCATAGGGTTCTTAGTCTCACTAACAAAATAATTTAACAGTGGACTCAAATGGAAGCTCGGAAACAATCTTTTGAAAGTTTAAAAGGACAGTTGAGGCCAGTGAAGCTGCAAACCTCAGTAGGTGCTTGGAGAGAAGAGTGGAAAAGAAGGAGAAGTATAAAAAGCTGCCAGGAAGGTCAGAGAAATGGCCGACAAATGCTAACAAAAGTGGAGAGGTAGAAGGTAGACAAAGAGCAAGGGAAGTCCAAGATACTGAAAAAGCAAGACGCCGAGGAAAGCATGGATAGAAAAGAGGTAGGAAAAAGGAAAGGCAAGGGTACTTTCTTCTGAATAATTCAGCAAGTGGGTCAACTTTGGATGCTGAATGACTGTGGCTCAGTAAGCTATGAGAAGGGAATATACAGTATCTCATTAAAGGACTAATTATCCCGCCCACCTCTTTAGGTTGACTAGAGGCCAACCTGCTTATCTAAGGGTCTCCTTTTACCTAGATGACTCCATCAGCTCAAATGACATGTTAAATTTCCCTTTATACCCGAGATTTTCTTCTTTGGACCAGCAGGCAATTTTTCTGCCTTTATAATTCTTTGTGTAGGATTCTTCAACTAGAAAAAGGGAAAGGAAAATGATGGTGGAATGATGGTGTGGGGCTCCGAAATTCTCTATAGTGAGATAAGCAGTCTTGTAGGAGGAGAGAAGGTCAGAGAACAGGGAGTACCAGGTCCTCTGCCTCAGTGGTTGTATTTTTTCATCACCTATTCATAACCCCTACTTCACCTTCCATAGGTAGCAACCAGTGTGATCAATTCCCACCCAAGCCTGGGCACAGGAGTGTCCAGATCACTTATAATTGTTTGCATATTCCTTGGAGGAGCAGCTGCAAGTCTGGGATACCTTGTAGGGAATAGGAGTGTCTCCAAAGTTAGTTCCATGACTGAATTCCTGGACCCCACAGCTGTTTACTTACTCAGGAATAAAAAAAACTGCTCTTCATGCATGTCATTAAATTCTTCAAATATAATCTTCTTGAAGTTTCCAAGACACCCTAAGTCCAGTGATGATCTTTTTAAGAGACAGGAAGAGAAGACAGGGCACAAAGAGGATGTTACCAACACAGACGCAGAAGGGAGATTGGGAGGATGTGGCTTATAAACCAAGGGCTTCCAGGTTCTAGAACATAAAGGCAAGGGAGCATTCTGTCTTGGTGCTCTCCAGAAAGAGTGTGCAACCAAGTCAGACACTTAACTTCAGGCATCTGACTGCCAGAATGAAGTGAATAAATCTGTTATTTTAAACCACCTAGTACATGTCAGTTGTAGCAGCTCTAGGAATCTAACAAAAATGAGGTCACTGTGAAGCTCCCAGTCTGTAGGCCTTATGCCAGAATGATTAAAGGACATGTTGTGCAGGTATAAAATTGAGATATAGATAATTTTCAACCCCTTTCCCTATAATTCCATGTACTTAAAGGCTGTGAACCATTGATATCAGAGCTCAGGCTATAGGTTATTATTCAAGTTCATTAGCTAAAATTGCTCTCATCCAATGCTAAGTCAGGCCCTATTTAGGAAAATTCCTCCCCTGTGAGTCTGTCAGTATGACATTTCTAATGGAAGAATAGCTAGAGGTTCAGAATCACCACACTGGTGACTTCATAAAATCGCACAGCAGAAGAAATAACTGTAAGAATTATTATGTAGCCCATGCCCAGAGATGTGGGCAATGGATATAAAATGGCAATCAGGCAAGCCTAGCAGCTGCCTGTGAAATTCACAGTCTAGAGAGAATACAAATATGTACATAGACAATCGAGTAGTGAGCCAATAGAGAAGAAAGTGCCAAGGGCACGGTGAGCATGCATGAGGCAGGGCATGGCTCAGAGCAGTGTATGAGCAGAGTCCTTACTCATGATGTGGCAGAGACAACTTGGTTAAAGTGACTTTGAATGTGAGGGACCACGGGACTCAGAGGAAAAGAAAGATTGGATGAAGTCAGAGGGTGAACAAATGGTCTTCATTTCTCCCACATCTCTTCAAACCTTGGATTATAGTTACATTGTCCCAGTTTTCTCTATGGCTGCTTTGGCAGCATAAGGCAAGGAGGGAAACTGCAACAAAGGCTATTTAACCTGGGAAGTCGGAAAGTCTATTTTTCCATCTGGCCATTTTCAGTGTCTTGACTCCGGAACTAAAGGCAAAGGCATGAGCTCACTGTCCCCAGAGAGAGGTGACAGGTATGGGACTCTGTGTGCGCACACCAGGGTGGTGCTGGGGAGCTTGAGAAAAAAATCAAGGTATGAAATCTATAGAGTGTGGAAACCAGGGGTCAAAGGTAGATTTTCATATCAGCAAAGACTCTTTAGGGAAGAAAAGCAAGTGTGTGTGTTTTTGTGTGTGTGTGTGTGTGTGTGTGTGTATGCCTGTGTGTGTGCATGGTTGTGTGTGTGCAAGCATGTGTGTATATGTGTTCATGAGTGTATATGTGCATGCCAGTGTGTGCATGTGTCTGTGTGTTCATAACCTATTTGTGTTTGCATGCCCATGTGTGTATATGATCCCTATATGTGTTTATATAAGAACATATTTATATATTACACATATATCTATACAACTTCATTATGATGAATTAAACTTTGTGACTACATGGGTTAAAAAGTCTTGGTATCCACAGTCAGCCAACTGGGAGATACAAAAGGTAGATGGTTGGCTGGAGTCTGAAACCTGAGATGCAAAAAAATTTGGGGCTGCAAGCCAGATCCTAAGTCTCCAACTCAAAACAGTCAGGCAGAAAGAAAATTCTCATTTATTCACAATGTTTGTCTCCTATTTAGTAAATTGGATGGTGCCACTCCCTTTGAAGAGGGCAAACGTTCCCATGGATCTGCTCATTCAAATCTTAATCTCATAAAAAAACATGCTCACAGACAGATTCAAGTCCAAGTTATAGAGCTGATAAAATTAAAGGCTAGCGTTTAAATGGGGGTCTCTCTGGGGCTACAGCCTGGGCTTCCCATTCTGTGTCTTTGGCATAATTACAGGTTTAGAAGATAATACTGGAGTAGAGAGGGGAATAGTAAGTTTGTTGCTAGTGTTGTCCAGTGTGAGCCATAATTAAGAGAACACTAAATTAAAAGATTGCTTGGCTGTTTATTGGAAACTCCAGCTCAATGTCCACTGTTTTAATAGCGTGACTGTAACAGTGGTCAGAGGTCTATGTATCTTCTAAAGCATGTACCCCTCCCTCCTATTCTCTTATTCCTCTTACCCCTCTCTCTGTATTTCTCTTGATTTTTCTCTTCCTCGGTCTCTGCCTGTATCTCTTTCTCTCTCTCTCTCTCTCTCTCTCTCTCTCTCTCTCTCTCTCTCTCTCTCTCTCTCTCTCTCTCTCTCTCCCTCTCTCTCTCTGTCTCCCTCTCTCTCAGTCTGTCTGTCTCTGTCTCTGTCATTGTGTGTGTGTGTCTTTTTCTCTCTCTCTGAAAAGTGTTCATATTTCTGCATCTATTTAAATTGGATTTTAACCAGCTGGAGACTTGTCAGTAAATGGGGTCATAATAAACACAGCACTCCAGACGTTCCTGGAGTTGAAGTAGCAATTTTACCACCATTCTTTCCATCAGGGGCAATCTCCCATAAGCCTTTTTGATGAGTTTTGTGAAAACAAAATCCTTGTGGACTAGAATTTCTCCAACTTAGTTTCAGGTTAAAATTAAAGATAAACATTTACTGATAGTTGATGTGGTGGGGGAAAGAAGTTTTAAAGAAAAATCCTTTCAAAGTCCTCCATAAGTGTGGAGAATCAGCATGGCTCCTGAAACTCAAGCTTTTTGTGCATTAATCCCCCTGAATTCCACCGATGTGATCTACCTGACAAAAATTAACTCCAGAGTACGTTTTAATAAATCCAGTTGGTAAGCCTGTTCAACATGAGCAAATCTAGCTTGACAGTTATATGGCAGATGTCATATGCAGTGGATGAGGTGGCCTGAGGTGGCCATGTAAGAAATGGAATACCAGTCAACTCTCTTGTCACTCATTTTCCCGATGGAAAGGAACGAGGAGTGTCACTGTTGTCATAATTCACCTTTCTTTGTCTTAGAAGACCTGCCTACAAGGCTCGGGGCTTCTTGACTGATCTTATAGACATGGGCACGGAAGAGAAATATTGTTGGAGCTGCACTATACCCCAGTTAGGTATGTGTGTTTGACAATGCAACTTGCCAGTCCTCAGTCTATTTGACTTCCAGACATGACTAGTGAGTAGCAATAGTTTGTTTCTCCTTAAACAGTCCAGAACTTAAGCAGAAAAGAAGATAAGGTCAACACCGAATGTGTCTTATCTGAACTGGAGAGAGCAACATAGTGCCAAGAACATAATGACCTTGGAGAGGGCTCTCAGCTCTGCAAGCATGCCAGTTAGCAGTCACCATTTGTTCTAAAGTCACAGTCCATGAACCAGGGCACAGTCAGCAAAAACTTCCCTGCTGGAGCTCAGTTTGGACAGTCTGCAGTTTCCATGTCCATGAGGAAAAAGCATTTGTTTCCACGATGCCTTTTTTTTCATCCCTCAGAGAAGCTCTCTTGAGATTCTTCTGACTGCTAACAGTGTTTAGGAAGTTAGATGATAGCCACTGGCCACAGCCTGAGTGAGGTGCTTTGTTTTTCAAAAACTTGTGCTTCCCCTTTGAGTCTTGTACACAAGCTAAACTCTGTTTAGTTCACTAGCACTCTGGTCTCCACGTATGCCACCCTCTTGGTGACAGACATTTTGTTTGCTTTTGTTACTGTATCTACTACCCATAAGTCCTGCCGTAGAATATTACTTAGTGCCCCCAAAGGTCTGTCTGTCTATGAATCTATCTATCTGTGTGTCTATCTGTTTATCTGTCATTACTTATCTTAGTTGGGGATTTTACTGCTATGAGAAAACACCAGGACTACGGTAACTCTTATAAAAACAAACAATTGAGGCTGGCTTATAGGTTCAGAGGTTCAGTCCATTATCATCAAGGCAACATCCAGGCAGACACGGTGCAGGAGGAGGTGAGAGTTGAAGGTTGCTTAAAAGAAGACTGGCTTCCAGGCATCTAGGAGAAGCTTCTTAAAGCCCATGTCCACAGTGGCACACTTCTTCCAACAAGGGCATGCCTCCTAATGGTGCCACTCCCTGGGCCAAGCATATTTAATTCACCACAACAGCTTATATAAAAACTTTCCAAATCCACACTGAACTTGTAGTGCCATGCAGAGATTGTGTCTTGAGCTATGAAGCAGCCATATAAATTTGCAGTTTCTTCCCTTAGTTGAACCTGGCACTGATTTTGACAATAAGAAAAGAGAACAAAATTTGAGCCAGAATTAGTTACAAATTGACTAATTTCATAAATCATTTTATCTCCTCAGAAGCAGAGTGCATTTAAAAGTAAATCTATACCACTTCCTCATATAAGCCCAAATAAGGGATACGTTTTTCAGAAACATGCCCCATATTGCTTTTTTAGCCAAGATTCAATTTGCTTCTTCACGGGTGACACAGGAAGACTTTCCCGCAGGTCAAATGTTTGGTAACATGTTTTCCTTCCTTTTAGAAAAAGCTAGACAAAGGTTTACACAGAAGCAGTGTAAATAATTGATAAGAGCATTTTGAGCAATTTTCCAACTTACATTTCCATCTTTAAACAAAAGTAACAATAATAACAAGGCCATGGGCGACCCGTGGAGATCAACCAGATGTGTGAAACTTACCTTTCCTAAAAAACACAGAAACCATTTGTCATCCCAGCTTGCGTTGAGATGAGATGTGCTCTGGCATGTCAGCAGGGAAGCATGGCTCCCGAAGAGTGAAAAGCTAGAGTGGAAAGCCTTTGTTTCAATGTGTACTTAAACCATCCACAGTTGACGCATGAAAGAAGTCTAAGAGGATGTGACTGACCATCACATCCCCCATGGCTTTCCCCTAGAGCCACTGCTAGTCAGTCACCTATCTAAGTGGGAGGACTTCCTCTTGGCAACAGTAACCTAGTGGAGCCTGGGCATCTATGATCTTGGCAACTTGTGGAGAGAGGTGGTCCAGGATGGTGCTTTAGTGAGGTTGTGATAGATCTGAATCCTTTACCTCTCAGTACTTTAATGCAACTTACAATAGATTACTTGGTGCTTCCCTGCCCAGTTTTCTTTCATAGAAAACACTGAAACTCAGCTCACCGAGGGTTTTTATTGTTGATTTGTTGCTGTTTGCTTCTGGTTTTTTTTTTTTTTTTTTTTTTTTTTTGTTGTTGTTTGTATGTATGTGAGTGTTTTGCCAGTATATATATAGGTGGACTGTGGATGAACACCTGGTAATCTCAGAACTCATGAGAGGGTACAAAGATCCTCTGGAACTGGAGTTACAGATCGTTGTAAACTGCTCACCATGATCTTCTGTAAGAACAGAAAGCAGTTTTAACGACTGAGACACCTCTCTAACCCCTCACTAAATTTATACACACACACACACACACACACACACACACACACATACATATAATATGTGTATGTAATGATTAGAATGTCTTATAGAACTGGTATTCAAACACTGAGTGTCCTGTAATGGCTTCCTTGTCTTTTTATTACCAATAAATACTGCCAACTATATGCAACTTAGTGTCTTTAAGTCTCGGACTTCTTTTTTATAAAAGGGAATAGATAAAGCTTATCACACAGCACTTTATATTAATTTCATAGTTGTTATGCCAGATGTCTGACAGACTGCAAGGAAGATGTGTTTGGGCTCATTGTTTAGACAGTTGAATCTTTTATGTCCAGCTCCTGTTATGTCTGAGTTCAGCATGAGGATGGCACAAACATATAACAAAAGTTACTCACCTCGCGCTTGAGAGGAACTGGTACGACAGAGAGGGGTTAGGGACAAGATTCAGCCTCTGTGTATACACCATCAGTAAACTTAATCAGTACCCTCTAACAATTCTAGAACTTCCCCAAAGAGTGCAGGGCATTTCCTATTGAAACTCTGTCTGATGGATTAAATAGATGAAATGAATTTTAAAGTCCTGTTTTGTGGTAAGATCTCAATATTTATTATATTCCTCCTTACTTTTGTTTATATCCCACTCCCTACTTTTCTTCATGCCTTTTCACAATAAAAGTCTATCTCAAAAGCATAAAACATCCTATCACTTAGCAAGGCATACTTGATATGAAACTGATGTGGTAGAGCAACTAAGGAGGCATATGAGCACATGAGGGGTGGGAGGGAATGAGACTTCATAGGCTTTGAAGTCTCAGTACAAAGGAAAACATCTCTAGTCCGTATTCAGTTGCAAGGTTTTCTCATGCAATCTCCATGCCAGTAATGGATGCTCATTATGAATTAAAACAGAAAAGCAAACAGAGAAGAGCTTGCATGTAGCTGTAATCTATGATGCTTGTGTTCCATGCTGCAAAATGAATGGGTCAAATGTCTCAAGGAATCAGAAGAGTAGGAGAGGAGCTATCGAGTATTCCTCTATGGAGAACCTTCTGGACCAAGTCAGCGGCTGGTCTAGTCTTTGAAGCTGGGATGCATTTAGATGGGTTGGGGAATACAGGCATTCTAAGACAGTAGTCTCCGTGGTGAGTTGTGGAGTGTTTCATTCAAATTTCATAAGCCAGAGGTCCGTTCCAGCACATAAGAATAACAGCACATATACACACTACCTTCCAATATCAAAGAATGAATCTCTATTTGGAAATGAAATCTTGGAAGGGGTAATTAAATAAGATGAAGTCCTTAGTGTGGTCCCTAATTCAACAGAACCTGCATCCTAATTAAAACAAAACAAAAACAAAAAAAAAACAACTACCTCCTAGCAGAAAATAAGAATCCCAGAAAACAAACAAACAAACAAACAACAGCAACAACAAAACCCAGGCCTCTGGTTGTTATTTCAGTTTTTATTTCACCGCCATATGAAAACTAAAGTCTGTTTTTAAGCCAGGACTACTTGCCTTTCAACTGCAACCTGTTCTTTTTTTCTTAGTTCAAACCCAAATATATATGTATATAATACAGCTTTAATATAGTGTGTGTGTGTGTGTGTGTGTGTGTGTGTGTATAACAAATATTTGAAATGTATTTTAAGGTACTTCTTTGGTAGACACAAAATTTTACCATTTAGTAAATATAATACACATCAAATTTACATACTGATGAAATGCTTGTTGATTCTCCAGGAGGAATTAAATCGTGGATAAATATTTGAGACTGTAGGACTTAGAATACCTTCAATGTTTTTCAGAACTGACAGATAATTAGATTTTATGGTTGTTAAGGCTGAGAATGACACTTTACATAAACAAGCAGTGTAAGATGTCAGAAGTATATTTAGGGCCATTTCAGAAATCCCTAATCCCAATTCACAATTCAATCTGCCACTTAAAGAAAGTAAACATTGCAGACCAAAGATTTCAATGTGCTGAGGACTGGTAGCAGGAATGGCTAAAACTGTTTCCCATAATTATGTTTTTTTTAGAAAAGCCCCCAAAAAGTATGTAAAATGGAAACACAATAGTTTTGAGCCTGGGTTGGAGTCTCAGGAATCATTCCTTGGCAGAATGTATGTTGTGTGTAGCGCTGGGATTTAGTGAAGTCACATGATACAGCATAGAAACTGGCTGCTAGAAACACCCGAGTTTGTTATGCATTTTGAATTTGTATGCATGTTGATTTTGAATCAACTCTTAGTTTTGTTTGTTCAGAAACCCTTTACTCTTGTGTGTGTGTATGTGTGTGTGTGTGTGTGTGTGTGTGTGTGTGTGTGATCTCTAGCTGATCACAGTTTAAGAAGTTGGAGTTTAGTGAGTGTTGCAGGAGTTCACTTGGGCTAATACAACCACCATCAAAGGTTAGAAATGCAGTAGAAAATGTATTCAAGGAAAGTATAGGTTTTCCCAGGAGGGTTTGGTTAGGACAGTCAGAGATAACCACGAAATGGTTTAAACAAATGGATAAGGATCCCGTTGAACCTAAGGTAGGAATTTGGATTACAGGCATTGAACAAAGATTCACTGTCTTGAGAGAGAAGGGAGGGAGCGCATCAACTCTCTCAGGCCATGGTACCAGTGGTGGCTGATTAAGAGAGGAGAAACCAAGAAAGATGAGGCTGTTAAGAAGAGGTTTATCCTGATGCATGTATAAACAGTATGGACTTGTATAGCATAGCTCAGGGGCAGATGGAAGCCTTCAGTATAGAAGAGATGCAACATTGTATTGAGTATGGTGAGGAGCACTGGAAGTGTCAAGGAAGAGCATCTAGGGAAGGAAGTTAAAAGTAATTTGGGGCAAAGTAGATGGATTCAAACTGTACAGGCTGCTGTAAAGTTGGTGGAAAGTATTTAACCTGGAACTCAGACTGGAAAGCCGTGTTTGGAAGAAGATCTAGACTCTACCAGGAGGAGCAGAACTGATTGCTACCACAAGAGTGAATAGAATGGGAAGAAACCAAAGCAACATCACAGTAGGATGCTCATTATCACTTGAAAAGACTCCAGGACAGACAGCAAAGCCAACAGCACTCAAAGGTGAAGTGTTACAGGAGGATAAGGGCAGCCCATTTGTTGCTGAACTTTTAAAAAGGAGAGTCAGCAAACAACATGGAGTCAAGTGTTAAAAAGACATGCTGTCCATATGACATAAACATCAGAGCTGTGTATGACTCTAATAAGAGGTAATATTTTCTTAAATGCAGCCTTTATTTGTAGCAGTTGTAGAATCTTAATGTTCCCTTTACCACTGATATAAATAGGCTTTACCAGCAAAAATAGAGTACACACTGGGGTAAAATAAGAAAAAAAAATAGAAATTTAACATTTTAAAGCTAAGATTTATTTTTTATATATTTTAATTCATTTTATGAGATTTTTTACATGTATACAAGTAGATCCTATCCATATAGGTTTTCCTCCTAACTCCTCCCAGATCCACTCTCTACCTCCTTACATCTCAATGTTGTATTCTATTTTTATTTTTATATTTTATAGCCTACTGAGTCCAATTTGTGCTCCTGCATACTCATGCATGTGAGACCATGCATTGGAGCTTGCCTGACCTCCCAAGGGACATATTCTTTCTCCCCCAGAAACCATAAACTCTCAATAACTCCTCCAAGCTGGAATATTTTTATGCATATGTGAAACTGTCTTAGGGTTTCATTGCTGCGAAATGAAAAATGACCGTGGCAACCCCTATAAAGAAAAACATATAATTGGGGCTGGCTTACAGTTCAGAAGTTTAGTCCATTATCAACACGGCAGCATGCAGGCAGGTATGAGCTAGAAACAGAGCTAAGATTTCTACTTGATTTGAAGGTAGTAGAAGGAGACTGTGTGTCAATCTGGGCATAGCTGAAACATTTATAAGACCTCAAAGTCCACCTCCACAGGGACACACTCTCTCAACAAGGTCACACCTATTCCAGTAAGGCCATACATCTCAATAATGCCATCTCTATGGCCAAACATTCAATAAAAGGAGTCAATGGGGCTCATACTTACTCAAACAACTACAGGATGTTTATATCAAACTCTGTGTGTTAACATGAGATACCTGTTGAATCCTAGGACACAGAAAGAGACAATTGTTTTGGAGGGGATATCTTAAGAGAGGAAATCACAGAAATCTAATGATATGAAAGGGGAAAACAAAATAATAGAGATAAAGTTTAAGAGGGGAGATTGATGAAGATGAAGGTGGGGTTGGGGGATGGGAGATGAGGATGAGAGAGTGGACAACTTTTGAAAAAACTTTATGGAAACCAGCTAATTTGTAATCTTTATAAACACACACACACACACACACACACACACACACACAGAGGAGAGAGTGTGTTATGTATTGAAGTCACCCTACACAGGGAATAATGCTCTTCTCAGAAGCCACAGGATGCCTAGTAAAAAGTACAATGCCAACTGTGGGATATCTCTTTTTCCACATTGGTCAAGGTGTTCTGAAGACCCACCCCCAAACATTACAGGTTATTGACATCACTCCTTGTTTCCCAAATACAATAGCATTTTAAGACTTATTTTATTATTATTAGTCTCAACTATGTGTATAGGGAAGGTTATGTGAACATGTATCCAGGTGCCCACGGAGATCACGAGAGCATCAGATCATGCTGAAGCTTGATCTGTAGCTTAACAGTCATGGGATTTTGGTGCTGGGAACCAGATTTAGGACTTCTGCAAGAACATTAAGTATTCTTAACTAGTGAGTCATTTCTCCAGCTCTTCAGCTTACTTAAGATCTATTCAGTTTTGGTGTCATTCACAAAAGATAAAATGCATGTGGTTCTGGACATTACTTTGTGAGTTTTGATGACTTTTCTTATAATAAGAACAGAGTCAATAAAGTACCTTTTACTAACTTCCCAAATCTAATTATGTCTCTTTCCTCTCAGTATCCATACTCAAAGCCCAGGAGGCCTGAAATATTGTTGATCTACTGCTTTACTTTCATCAGACTCGTTCTCTTTAGAGTTTCATATAAATTAACCAAATAATAGTCTTTTGTGTGCTCATCTACATTTAAATATAAAATAAATTTATTTAAGATTCATCTACATTGAAATTATTGTTTTCCTATGAAGTAGATAGATCCTATTATATGTTCCTCTCACATATTTACTGAATATATTCTCCTGGTCAGAGCTATGAGTTATTTCCAACATTTTACTACCATGGTGACTGCTCACCAGCATCTATAACTCCTGATCCAGAGAATCTGATGTTTTTCTCTGACCTCCAAGGGCACCAGGCTTGTATGTGGTGTCCAGGTACCCATGAAGACAAAACACCCTGACACATAAAATAGAATAAATAAATATAACCTATTTTCTATTAAATTTTAAACATAATAATATTTTTTTTAATTTAACCTTGAAACAATTTAGCTCTAGATCATTGAGGATTTCCTTCTTGTCTCCATCTTTCAGAAATTCAATTATAATGATTCACCCATAACCCTTAAGAAGATTTGTAATCCTACAAAAAAAAAAAAAAAAAAAAAAAAAAAAAAAAAAAAAAAACAAAACAAAACAAAAAAAAAACATTCATGTGTGGGTGTCTGAGACTCTTTGTTTTCTTTTTAAGAATATTTTTATATTATGTGTATGGCTGTTCTGACTGTATGTATGACTCCACAACGTGCACACAGCAAGCCAATGGAGGCCAGAAGAGGGAGATCGATTGCCTGGAACTGGAGTTAGAGATAGATGTTTGTCATCATGTGGGTGCTGGGAATTGAACCCAGGTCCTCTGGAAGAGCCAGTGTTCTTAACTACTGAGCCATTTCTCCAAGCACATGAGCCTTGATTTTCCCAGTTCTTTCTTTAATTTCTAGCTGCGTGGACTAGTTTTTAACTGTGTGCATAATTTAAAGGGAGATTCTTTTTATCAGGTTTCAAGTAATGCTGTTTCTTTTTCCCCTTAGTGTCAGATCAAATGTCATATTTTTAATTTCAACAGATTTTATTTGTTCTTTTTTGTGTCTTCCATGTCGCCCAGGTTACACTAGCATTATTTTCTCAAACTCTAAAGCATTCCCAACTTCCTTGTTTGCCAACCTATTGTTATCACACATAAGAGCTGTTTGCACTTACTGGCTACTTGCACTATTTTCATGCCTCGTCTTTTTGTGGGGCTTGGGGGGTACATGGTGGGAACTGGGTTTTGCATTGTAGAATGTTCTTCGTTTGTTTTGGATGGCTGCTTAGGTTTTTTGAAACTCCTTTAATGAGTGCTGTTGGCAGCCAGTCAAGCATCTAAGCAGCTTGTGTGTTACTTTGATCCTTTGAGACTTGATTTTAAGGGTTTTTAATAGTGAATATACAGCTATTCTTTCCTAAAAGCAAGCTGTGCCTGTCCCTAGGCTTCCACGACACATTCTGTGTGTGTTCATATGGCCACTCCATTCTGGCAGTGGGAACATAGGAGTTCCCGCCCCTCTGCGTGAACTGTAGAAGTGTAAACCTGCTGCTCTCCAGAATTGTGTTTGCTCTCAGTTTTCCCTTTGCTATATTTCAGAGACTTTCATCTAGTTCCTGTGCAGGCAAGTACATACTGAAAGCTAACTTCACCCCTGCTCCTTCTAGAACCCATTCTGTTCCACATTTTCTGATATTCGGCACCCATATCATAATTCTAGTTGCCTAAGCTTCCCCCAGACATTAATCTCTCCTTCCTTATCTCTGAGGTTCTGGGCTAGGACACACTACCTATGTTCCCTTCTCCCTGACCCTTTAGTAAGAAACCAGCCTTAGAGGAAAATCAAGGCTTAACTCTATTTTCTATATTAATGACCATAGTGCTATGCTACGTGTGACTCAATGTCTGAAAGCATTTGTTTACGACCAATACTCACTTCTCATTTTTCCTGAAGAGAGAATATATCCGGATCCTGATAATCTCTCGGGGTCAGAAGCAGAAAACGTTGAACTTATTTTTTTTTTTTTTCAGTGTCCGGCAAATAACTAATGAAACATTTGGGATACTCGTCTGTGGAGAAAGTACCAAATGGCATTTCTTTTCTTTTTAACAGAATCTAGGTTTCGTGTAGAAGCTATGAGTACGAGGCCTTTCATGTCTCATTTTTCTAAGCTCACATCATGTTTAAATAGATGGAAACCATTTTTGTAAATAAACAGCACACTTACGAGCCAGAGCTTCGGTTATCTGAGCACTGAGGCCAGGTCCATCCTACTGTGTCCTTTCCCTGAACCAGAATTGCTGGGAGAAGAGACTGATTGGTGTTAGAGCACTAGGGGAATAACAGAGAGAGGATTTTTAAGGCTACAGCTGAAACAAAAGATCAAAGATTACAACCTGGTAAAACCACTGTAGGTAGCCCAAGCCCCTCACCTGTCTAAAAGTTGTGTATGTCCCTCCCTCTGGTTACACTGCTCACGAAAAATCTATCTGCCCTAATTCTGACTGATTTTCCTGCCCATTCTTGACTTGTTGAATGTTTGCAGGTTTTCTCCCGCTGCTCAGAGTTTGGTTTGTGAGGCCATGTCTGGGCTCTTATTAAGCTCTTCTGACTTCCTGTCACTCAGCTTTGCCCCTGCAGGTTTTCTCTGAAACTTTTTCCATCTCTTTCTGTTGCTATTATGAAATGGACCTTTGGTCTCAGAGGGTTTCTATCCATAGAGTTTTAAGCATAGTTTTGTGATTCCTATTATTAAAAAAAAATAATAATCCTTCCTCGATTATCAATTGCTGGTCAAGCATGAACCAATTTCCTCATTTGTATTTTTGGTCTTGTTTTCTGAAAATGGAACCCATCTGCCTTCTCTGCAGACACTACCGTGGGAGCCCCTCTCCCATCTGTACTTCAGAGATACCACAGCACTCAAGGAGTACACAACAATCTCCCACAGAGGTCTCTTACTACTCAAATCAAATACCTTACTTTTATGTCATTTGGTTTCTTCATCGGAGGGCTGAATGGGTCATTAAAACCTTGTGTCTGCTCTAGTTATTTTTCTCTCTCTCATGTCTCAATATGTACCTGGCTGGATTCTGGCAACTGGACCTCGTTCCACATCTTCTTCAAGGTGATGGAGGAGATTGGGTCTGTAGCGGTTTCATTGGGCAAGCCTATATTAGTTGACTCCCGATGGCTACAAGAAAGAGTAGTGGATAAAAAAATCTGAGGGCTTGTTATCAGTTCCCAGTGACTCCTGTGCTGATGGAATAGGAGTCTGTTGTCATAGATATGGAGTGTCTGAATCATGGAGCATTCTCTCTGACTGTTTCAGTTTGTATCAGTGAACCTCCCATTGGTTCTACATTTACCGTAAGTGTGTGTGTCTGTTTTATATACTGTGTCTTGTCTTAATGACTTTACTTTCTTTCTCATTTCCCTTCTCTCGATCCTTAGAGGAGTTGTCTGTTGTGGCAGCTTCTAACTTGATATCTGCTCTGCTATTCTTAGGTCCAGTCTCTCCCTTTTCACCGAAATATCCCCAGACTGAAGTGTCTTTTCCTGTTATCTTCCTCCTGCTACTAAATTCCGACTTCTAAACTTAACTAACAGTGCGATTCTGATTCTACACCAAGGACAGGAATCTCAATGCATTCCCTTAAAATGGGAAATTCTCATTCATATTTTTTTCTCAGAATTTTTCCTCGAGTGCCGCCCATTGTCTTCACGTTCATCTGACGAGAGTCCCATGTTCCAGACTTGCTGGCATCTTTCAAAAGGAAAGACACTGCTTAAAGGAGGTTTTGTTATGCCTTGTCAAACACGAAAACATTTGCGCTTATTAACATTCTGCTGCTATTTTGGCATCTGCTGTCTGCGGTCTCAGGCTTGTTTAACACACAGTACTAATGTGCATGGAGTCACCTCCTGGTAATTGCGTAGAGGCTCCGGATCAGAGCAGCAGGTAAGATGGTACAGGGTTATCAGACCACCTCATTACAAGCCAACTGTCCATCTCTCTGCAAGTGCATGCAAGCAGGCTGGCAGCCTGCCACCAAACCACCTTGCTGTCAGCCTGTGTGCTCACATGGGGCCCAATTTGCAGTCCTTTCCACACCCCTAGGGCACATTTAAACACCCATAGGAGCTGTCTCTGTTTGAATCCCCTCCCCCATCATGGGAAAGTGTCCATGAAACTGCCATAAGAGGATTGGAAATGGGAACAGTAAAAAGAATTTGAACCAATTACAATAAAAAGGATAACAACAGCAGTAACATATGTTTACATGCATATATATATATATGTGTGTGTTTGTGTGTGTGTGTGTGTGTGTGTGTATGTATGTGAGAGCACGTGCACACTCACACACTTTATATTTCACTATACCTCAGCTTTTCTTAGGAGGCTGATTCTTTAGAATGCTTGTCAAGGACACACCACTCTAGATACTTCCCAGAGGAAGGCAAAGAGAAAAAGAACAGCAGGGAGCAAGATGAATATCCACAAAGATGAATAAGATTTTCTTCTGAGATTTGCAAACCAGAACTGATGAAAAGGAGAATACTCAGAGGAGAACATGTCACTCTGGCCAGCATTTCTCAGAATTCATTTTCTCAAACTTCCATTCTCAGCTGATTGACAGGTGATGGAGCAATGTACTCTAGGCTCAGATGAGGTGGGTTTGTGGTTATTTGTTCTTTTAAAAGAACAAATTTATTTATTTGTTTGCATTTGCTTTAATCATGTCAAATTTTCTCCCCCCAGCAGAGAGCTTCTCCCATCTTTTAATGTGGCAATTAATACCCAGAGTACAAGAAGAGAAAAATTAGAGGATATATTTCTCAGTTTTCTTGATTACAGACTATCTTTCGGGAGGCAACCCAAAGCTGATCTTTCAAAAACTACTGGCCAAGGTTCTTTAACTGTGAGCCTCAGAAAATGAATATTCATGGTGTAACCTTGGGCAGAGTATGAACAAACGCATATAGTTGTAGAAGTGGCCTTATTGAACTAAAAGTTCTAGGACCCCACCAGTAGAACCAGCAGGTCTCTGAGAAAAAGTTTTTGGAATGACCAGGCAGGGAGTATCTAGGGGCTTTTAGAAGATGTTTGGTCTTGCATTTTTAATGGACAGGCATTGGCTTTCTGCTTCCCTTTGGGGATGTTTTAGAGATAAATAACTCTTTGGTGAGGTGTTGGAATGATAAAGGAGAAATTCAACAATAAAGATGCAGACTGCACTTATTCAAGTACTTTCTTACTTTAATAGATGGCAGAGAAGACTATCTTCTTTAAATCAAGAAGGAGGATCAGACCTTAGCATCAGAGCCCTGTAGCCTCAGCATCCCAGCTGGCTCTCCCATTGCTACCTTGGCACCCTCACCATGTCAGTGACCCCATCTAAACCTATCGATGGTTGCTGTATCTTCTTTCCCTTTGAAACATGTAGTGTATGTAAGTATCCCTCAGATTTACAAAATAAATCTGTACTTAACACCTTTCTCTCACATACGCTCTCTCATCTGTCATACTCCATCTGTACTCTTCTGCGAACCCGTTTATATATACATGTGTCTGTATGTGTATGTGATACATATGTAAATTCACACATATACATATATGTATCTACCTTCTCTACACAGACAACATTTGCTATTTACTTGTTAAAAGATGACTATTCTACATATGTAAAGAACATCTAAGGTCAATGAAAAAGAAAAACAATCCAGTTACAATACAAGCAGAAGGTAATAAGAAGTAGCTTAGTTGATAAGGTGGCATTTACCTTGCAAGCTTGAGGACCTGAGATTAAGCCCCAGAACCAACGTATAAAAATATATATCAGCAATGCAGAGTCAAGCAGATCTCTGGAGGTTTGCTAGCCAGCCAGCCCCCACTACTTGGTGAGTCCAAGGCCAGTGAGAAACCATATTTCAAACAAAATGATACTGGGCACAAGGAACAAGTCCAAAGTGATCCTCTGCCCTTCACATATATGTACACATGTAGATACAACATCTCCCCTCTTATTCATGTGCGCACACACACACACAGAGAGAGAGAGAGAGAGAGAGAGAGAGAGAGAGACAGACAGATAGACACTGAGGAAGAAATCTGTGTAGAACCCTGTAAATGTGCTCTCTTCCAGCCACTCGTGATCCTGCCTGTCTGCTCTATCTTTATCCTATATTGTACGATCAATTCAGTATTGCCCATCCACTCCTTGGCTTTGTTGTCTTTTCTAGGACTAATGCAGATGCCATATTGCTCACAGTTATGCACTGCTTATCAATGAGATAAGTTGTGAAATGTGCGTCATTAGGCAGTTTCATTGTTGAGTGACTGGCAAAGCACGTACTTACACAACTGAGATGGCTACATTGAATCCCATGTCATATGCAGTCTGACCACTAGTCACAGAATGTGACTGCCTTTAATTCATTACCTGAGTGTAGGGTCGTTCTTCCAATGACTATAGAAGCTTTATGCAGGCTGGGGCTTAACATGGCTTTTCTTGCCACTCTTGCTCTACCTTCAATGCTAAGCACTAAGGCTGATGTTGGCATCAGAAAATGTGCACGTGTGTGCTCATGCATTATAATATACGCACATATATGTTTACTAGGTATGCATATATGTGTATGTGTATTATAATATATAAATCACATATAAACTTTCGAGATATGCACATGTGTGTGTGCTACAATATATATGTATATAAGCCTTTCTAGAAATGTGCTATTCTCTCCACTAACTTAAGCTCATATAGGCTGTGTTCCAAGCGACTTCTTTGACTATGCTTGTAGTTTCTAGGAACTGAGCAAAACAAAGTAGAAAGGCAAAAAAAAAAAAAAAAAAAAAAAAAAAAAAAAAAAAAAAAAAAAAAACCAAACCTACAAAATAACAAAACCTACAAAATATGGAGAAAATGATAAAAAGGAGTCACCTGGGAAAGCATGCCTGCCTGTGATTCTGGGGGTTCCCATCTTTAGGCTAACCCAGGTGTGAGACAGTGGAGCAAGGTGGCCTACCACAGCTTGGTGCATTGACAGCTCCTACTCTTGATGCTATCAGAACCCAGAAAGTGTCTTTCAGTGCTTAAGCTGCTAGGGGCAGCCCACTCTGGGGCTTGATATCCTCCCATCCTTTTTCTGTTATTCATTCAATGCTCCTCTTAGGTCACCTTGCTATACCTTCTGTGTTCTTGCAAAATACAGGGCCAATGTAACAGGCTTTTCCTCCCTAGCCCTCTCCTCTACCAGACCCTCAACCTGTGTCTTTTCAAGGATTGTAGATGGAAGAGGAATTAGTTCTACACTATAATCTATTGCCACTGTCAACATAAGTCTGTGTTCACTTCAGAAGCCTGAAAATATGCAGCCCTGCTGGTCTTCCTGAGATCACTGCCACAGTTCGAAGTCTCCTCTTCCTGAAAGCTTTTCCTGAGATTATCCATTGTCCCAAGGGAGTAGTTTGAGTACCTCTCAATAGACACAGATCTTATACAGGTGCCTTTCCCATTCTCTGAACCATTCCAGGACAATATATCTAAATGCCCTGTGTCTAGCCTCTTGCCTACTATGGGGAAGACGAACAACATGAATTAAGCTTCTCTTGTCTCTTTTTACCTGCCTTCTATTTTCTTCCCTGTTCCTTTTCTTCTCAGTTTTGTTTTCTTTTGTTGTTGTTGTTGTTGTTGTTGTTGTTGTTGTTGTTTTGTTTTTTTTTTTTGTTTCCAATTTACTTTTGTTCCCTTTCATCTTCCCTTCCCTAATTTTAAACATTTGGATAGATTCCTTAAAAACTGAGCCATGAATGTTTATGCAATTAACTTCCCCAGCACACCCAATCTCCTGTCTCCCTTTCCCACTATAATTAAAGCTTAAACAAATACCTGGTCATCCCATGGCCCAAGGAAATTGACACACAAAATTAGTGATCAAAGTTTTCCAGCATTTTAAATGAAGAGAAAACTGATGTTCAGAGCATGTTGTTCAATGTCATAATCAACACTAGCTCCTTAAATTGCAAATCAAAGCACTGTCTTTGGTCTCTTTGTATTTCTTTTATACATTCTTGTTAGATATGGTTTGAGTTTGACTTCCAACCATTCATATTCTGAGAGCTTAGTCTTCAGAATGGTAGGAAGAGTAATGGAGGGACTTTAAAGAAGTGAATTCCAGTGCAAAGTAATTGGGTCATTCAAGGAAGAAATTGGTGTTGTTCTCATGGGACTCAGGGATTAGTTCTTCTCATAGGGATGTTATAAAAGATTGAGCCTGACCCTTGGCATACTTTCTGGTTTTCTATCTTATCCTATGAATTTTCTGTCTTCCACACTTTCCTGCCATTATACCATGATACAATGCATCTAGGAGTACCTTCACCACAGCCTAAAACCTTTTCTTAGTTTACTACTAAGCCACTAGTATTTTTTTATAGTGATGAATGGAAACCAATACATTACCCAAATAGATTACACATTACACTATTTTATTCCCTGGCAATAACCAATGTCCCATAGTCCAGGAAAAGAAATTTCTTAAAACCTAATGGAAAACTGTATATCTGTATATATTTATGCACACAATTTCATATATGTATGAATATATACTTTCCTTCTGTGGAGGGATTCTCTAAAGGAATTAAACATTTTCTCTTCTAGAACCTCATAAAAGATGCTAAGAACAACAAGCCTAGGTTTTATTTTTTTATAATAAAATAGATGAATTTATTATATCTAAAATAAATATACAAATACACAAGATTTTAAAAGTCTATTTAAAATGCTTCCAAGGTCTTCAAAGCACTGATTTGACCAGAAATGAGGACAAAGAGACTCTTGTAATCAGCTGTGGAACTGGGTCTGAGCTGCCCTTTATCATATCAGAAGATCAAATCCTCACTCGGTATAGCTGCAGAGATCTGTGATAAGCTGTGCCCTACATTCCAGGAAATATGCAATACTGGGAACGAGATGAAAGACTTGGGGCTTTATCCAGAAGCAAATTACCTTTGTTTGTCACTATCTTGTAGGAGTTCAAGTTTCTTGGGTTCTACAGCCTCAGAAGACAATTTCTAGTCAGAAATAACAATCTTTGATGACCTGAGATAAATGAGGGCACTTGGTAGATGTGCGACCAAGGTACACAATGATATAAAGGGTAGATTTATACTGCTAACATTAATTTATATTGCCAACTCAGCAGCATGCATTATTATTGTATTAGTAATAGACAGTGTGTCTACTCTGATACAGTGACAGGTAGCTCATGTCATAAGTCCAGTGTTAATTACAAGAGTCCCTGTGATGCAAAGCCTATGGGCAGAGGAATGCTTTGAAAACCATGAAGCATTTAAATTTTTAAATTTTTATAGCGTTGCACCTACTTTATAAAAATAAATTTATCTTTTATAATATTATAATTCAACTTTTATCTCAGTGCCAGTCTGAGATCACTTTAAGCAATTATGAATAATGATTGTGGATCCCTGGTATCTAATAGTTTATGTAGCCAGTGGCATCTTACTCCATAGGGAATTCCACATACTGTGCCCATAATCTCACCTTAACCCCTGGTCATTAGCCATTCGGAGCCTTAATTAAAAGGAGTCCAAGACATAAGATTGCAGGCTTTCTTTAGGGGGTAACCTTATTCCACTGACTAACAGAGGAATGATAGGAACTGTTCATGCCAAATGAAGCTTCCCTTCTCTCATTAAAAGTGTACAGTCAAATCAGATCCTGCAGCAAAGGGTTTTTGCTTTCCAGTAGAGAACTGCTTCATTTAATAACATCAGTACCCCTTAACCATTAGACCATAGGTGCAGTAGGAGGATCTGGGCTGAAGTTTCAGAGACCCTAACTGAATTTGGATTGGGGATCAACCTCCACTAACCAATTAAATAATTTTTGGTAATAGTTTGACCTCCAACTTCAATACTAAAATTACTAAATAAGAGATTTATTATCATGGCCACACATTTTGGGCCCCAGATGGTCTTTTGGTAAGAAGTGTATTATGATTAGTCAGAAGCTTTACAATGACTAGAGAGAGAGAGCTGTTTCTGTCTAGCCTTACATACAGTTCATCTACAACCTACTGCTCCTCCAAGGATAATCACCAAAAATTAGTACTTCTGGATGTTTTGTGTGTTTTTCCAAGCAGATAGTATGAGACCCATTTCTTTCACATATGCATGATCTTTTGTTTAATGTACTAGACTATACTAAAACCTTTTCCCAGAAGCCCAAATGGGGAAAATATCGCCCTACGTGAGGTCACAAAGAAGCAGAGTTGTTGGGCTAAGAGGATGGCTCAGTGGCTAACGAGCCTAACACATAAGCATAAGGACCTGAGACCAGACTTCCAGTTCACATGTAAACCTTGATGTGCTGGTGAGCATGTGTGACATCAGCACTGGAATGGGGTGGGAGAGACAGACAGGTCTACCAAAAAATTACTGGCCAGTCCGTTTAGCTGAACCAGGGAGGTACAGGTTCAGTGAGAGGAAATATTTCAAAATGAAGGTGGAAAGCAGTAGAGGAAGACACCCTACATAAACTTAGAGACACCCCAACACACACACACACACACACACACACACACAGGAGAAAAAGAGAGAGGGGGAACACATGGTACACAGTTGTGCACAAAGATAACACAGAATGCAATAGAAAACACAGATGAATGTGATTCTGTAGAAATAAATGCAGATGTTGATCTCAAAAGCATTTACTTGGATGATTTTAGAAGCTAAAGTCCAAGATCTGCTCCTGATAATCTGGAGACATTGGGAAGAATGCTGTGTAAGTTCAAGTTCAAACCTAGGAGCAAACCAGTGCCTCCAATCAGAGGAAACTGAACATAATAGTAGCAAGTTATCCCGTGCTCAGGCATTTTGTTTTATCCAGGTCTTTCCCATACAGATGAGGCTCAAATACAAATGAGGCTCACTGCTTTGGGAAGAGTATTCGATTTCCTCTAGTCTCCCAATTTAGTTAGTCTCACCCAAGAAACTTTCCAGAGAATCAATCAGAACAATGTTGAACCCAGTCCATGGGCACCCTCACCCTATGGCCCTGCCAGTTAGCACATAAAATTAACCATCACAGTCATCTGCTCTATTTTAAAGAAAGAGAGAGGTGTAACTTTAGTTCCTTAAACTCACCAGAGAAAGAGGCCAACATGATATCCAAGAAAGCCTGCTCTTTTGTTAGCTCCTACCTATATCTGTCAGATTAGACTTGATCCTCTTCCTGTGACTAGTAATACGCACAGTGATTAGAAAAGCAGTCGAGACGATTCTTAGTCATCCAAGTACATTTTCATAGCCACGAAGAATGAATTACAATCTCCCTGTTAGGGTTTTCTTACTTGAAGAATTGTGTCCAGGTGCAAGAAGAATTATCACTAACATATAAAATGCACATTTAACATGTCTGTCTGTCATCTGTAAATCTATCGGTCTGTCTGTCTACCTGCTATCTATCTATACAGACATACAATAACAATCCAAAGAAATGGAACAGGCCAGCATAGTTAGTTCACATTTGTCTCTTGTCTAAGCTCTGTCCTCATGATCGGACCCTGTACATGGCATGCACCTGAAACCTAAACTCCCACTGTAAAATATTTCTGCCAACTGGCATCAACTAGAGCTGGAATAAACAACTTAGAAGAGGAAAGACCTTTCGTGACTTAATGTTGCAGAAGCTTATGTGCCTTTTGTTGGTTCCATCATTTCCAGGCCTGTGGTGAAGCAGTGCGTCATTGTGGAAGAGTATGGCAGAGTCCAGCTTCTTGGAAACTGAGAGGAATGGGGAAAGAGAAATAAAAACAGAGAGGAACAGAGAGACGGGGGCAGGGGCAGAGAAAGGGACAGGGATAAGAACAGGGATAGATACAGGGATGGAGAGGCTAGGCTCAAGAAATAACCTTAACATTTCTCCCAGACAGGCCCTGCCTTCTAGAAGCCTATTCAGCTATGAACTCATCAATGAACAAATCCGTTAATGATATTGGCACCCTTATGATCCGATAACCTCAATACCAACACCATTCGAGGAACAAATTCAAAACATGTGAGCCTTGAGGGAACATTTCATATCCAAACCATAACTATGTGTTACTGCACACTTAATGAAGTTTTCATTATATCATTAACATGAGGATACACAGCCGAGGCACCAAGGAGAAATGCCAGTGCTGTTCCATCTTAGCCAAAATCTTTTATTTAGGGCTGTGGAAATTGAATAATGTTCTTGGCTCCTACTTGTGGCTGGAAACACTCCATAGTATTTTCTTTATTTATGGGTTATTATCAATTCTGTCTACTAATTTGCTAATAGCTTCCACTCTTACGATTGGACCCCAAATATTTACCTCTTCTAATCCAATGCAATCTCCTCTGGGCTATTTAGTTTCAAGGTTCAAACTTCCAGATTCTTGGTCTGGAAGATTAGACCAGGAAAACCTGCTTCCAGAACACCAGGGGTTCATGAAAACTATATGCCAGGACACAAATGCCTCAATTGTTATTTTCTTCATTAAATTACAACCTGTTCAAATGATATATACAATTTTTCTCTAGATCTACCACATGACAGGACACCAGACTTGTTGATTCTTATTCCTCCTAGACAGTCACTCGTTTTGCTTTCGTGGCTCCTTTGTCAATATGTTCTCATGCTTAGAAAGCATCCTTTTCGGGATAGCCAAAGTCTCTGCGGGGCTCATGGAGCAATGTTCAGGCTTATATATGTTCACTCTGGTCTTGAAAGGTTCATCCATAACTACTATTTATCTCTGTCTGACATCTAACACCATAAAGTCCTCATTTTAATCTTTCTCGTATAGGGAGATGGGACACTATAATAAAAGTTTCCAATGGTTCCTGGAGGCCCGGGGCTTGATTTGACCTACCTCTTGTCTTATAAATAAGGCTTCAGTAAAGCATGGTTTTGTTTCTTTACTTAGCTAGTATCTCTAGTTGCTGTTGTAATGTAACAGCTGAACTGACTAGTTTTGACAGAGACTCTACAGTACTTATTTAAAGCATTTGCCACTAGGTCTCAATGCTTACTATACTCCTAACTTCTAGATTAAAATCTTCATGACTATGTGGTAATTTGAAGATTATATGATTATATGATCTATGATTATATCATAGAGGCAGATCCACTGTGAGGGTGTGGTGGTGCCTTATTTGAGAGACCCAGCTTAGTCTCTTATCCTATATGTAAAGTCACCTTGAGATGACACTATCAGACATTTACTGCCAGTTCATTAATTTGGGATTTTTTTTGGTTAATAGAACTAAGAGAAACAGATTTCCATTTGTCATCTCTAAGCTATTCATTTTATGGTATTTTGCTATAGTTGACTCTGTAGATTAATGTATGGTCCTTTAAAGAAAAGAGCTGCCCATCTCAAAACTACACTTAAAAATTCTGTCAGTTCATCTGTTTCTAACGCTTTCTGGTCTACCAATATCAAGCTTACCTAGGTCTTCTCCTTCTCAGTTCTTCCAGTAATCTTCCGTGTCTGACTTAGCTTTCTCACTCCATGCATTTGCAGGACAGTCTCGATTCTCTCACATATCCATTTCCACTTTTGAATCACAATTATAGCTCCCAAATAGTGTTTCTCTTGACTGACATTTTAACCCACCTCCTCATGCCTCTTTTGTCAACTCACTGTCATATTGATGGATTTGGCCAAAATAATCATCTGTATTTTTCAGAGGACTATAACAATTCCAGGTATTTTCAAGCGACCATTATTTAGTTCAGGAACTGTAGACTCTGGAGACCTCATGGTGAGGGTTAATGGTTGCAGGGTCACAGGAGTGTGAAGGTCCTAGCATTCTAAGGTTCACCATGAGCTCTTAAAGGGTCAGAGAATTTCATAACTGCAGGAGGCCACCAGCAGACCCATCATAGGAAAGATACAGAGTCAATGGTAAAACTGCAACGTAGCTGGAGATAGCCGAGAGCCTCATATTCACAGAAGCTGCATAAACAACACTTCTGTGTCTGCCTCTATTCTATTATCCCCATAGTAAAAAACACATTGGGACTCAGAACTATTCTGACAAGGGAAACTGGCAAATATACATCCTATGGCTTTTAGCCCCTTGAATGCCACGGGATGAAGAGAATAGCACTGCCTATCAAGAGTCTTACAAATGTGGGTAAACAGGGGTTTTTAATGTACCATACTTAATTTTATAACCCTACTTGTCTTTCCGTATCATCAAAGTTTCCAGGGGGCCTTTGAAGTCTTCAAGAAACAGCAATGGATCCTGGGCCCATAGATTTGAGCTGGATAGTGAGTGTAGTGTGACCTGACACACATTTGTGGTCTTGGCTTCTTTGGATCAAACATAAAGAACGAGTAAGTATTTAAAGAAAAGAAAATCACAAAAGATCATTTTATGGGTGCCACGAAGAGATGGAGATAGTGCATGTTAAAGCTACAAAAAGCTTTAAAATGCCACATAAGAAAAATGTACAAGTGTGTAGATAGATAAATTCTGGCTTATAAGGCATGGCAAAGCCTGCCTCTAAGTAATGCAAGTACCTGTCAATCTCACCTTGGATTTCTTTTCATATCCATGGCTCATGCACCCTTGATGTAGCAGCACACCATCATTGCAAATTTCATTCTTTGGCTGCATATGGCAGATGACAGAGAAGATTCCTGAGCTGCTCTATTGAAGAAACTGCCTTGGAGTCCACTTTCTATTGCAAGGCCTTGTCTGATGCTAAGACAGGACCTTGAGATTTTATGACATCACTTTTATTTTTAGAATTCCAATTGAGATAGCTCCCTCAGAACATCTGTCTTGGATACAAAGAATTTTTTTTTTTTTGTAGTACAAAGTGAAACATATTTCAATCTATAGTAAGGAAGAAATAAACTTTTGCTAATTTAAAAATAGGTGCTATCTTTAATTTGTCAGTTTTCCTTATGCTTTGATCATGCCTATGGTCTCTTCAGATATTAAAGGATAGTAAAATAGTGCAGTGGGAGTGTTGTACACCAGAAGTTGAATTATGTTCTGTGTTATAAAGAGGAAAATCAGAATAACACATGGGAATTGTAAATGGTAGATTCACTTAGAAGGCTAAATAAATTTCTAACTGTTTTAATTACTTTTCCTGCTACTACAACAAGATACCCCCCCAAATAACAACATACGTGGGGTGGGTTTGGTTTTTTTTGTTTGTTTGTTTTAGGTGGTGGGGTTTTTTTTTTGTTTTTTTTTTTTTTTTTTTTTTTGTTGTTTGTTTTGTTTGTTTTTATGTAGGCTTTATTGTTATAGTTTGTTTGTCCCTGGTTCACATGTCAGGGAACTTATGGCAAACAGGACCAGGAAATGGGTAGTCACATAGTGGTCACAGTCAGGAAGCAGCAAAGAATGCCTGTGAATTTGCCTTCTCCTTTGTATTCACTCTTGGTCCTCAGCCCATGGAATGGTACCACCCACACCCAAAGGGGATCCCTCCACACCTCAGTGAACTTAATCCAGATAGTTTCTCATGAACACTCTTAGGCATTTGTTTTTATAATACTTCAGAGTCTCAATAGTTTGACAATTAAGATTTGTCATCACAAGGTTCCCAAGCTACTAATGGTTATTCCTGTAGTGTAGATATTAAGACAGATTCTTCATTCCATCTTCATCAGAGAGTATGCACTCAAAGTTTGTATGCTTTGCGAATTTACAACAAGCACTTCTCCAAATCTTGGAAGGACACAGGGGGAGGAAAGAAAATTGAACTCACAAGGTGATTCATGTTGGAACAAATTCTGACAGAGAGATAGCTGCTGGGAGACTTACGGACCAGGGAAAGGTTTCCCAGAATTTGGCTGTTGGACTTTTTGAGATACTGGGAACCTGAGTAATTCAAACAGTCTCCAATAATGACATGATTCTGTGATGTGTCAAGCTCAATACAGGTCCAGTGACACCAGTGTGAGAGTAGTTCACCAGTCTTCCCCTTTTGTACTTGTATTTTTAAAAATTGTTTTAAAATACCACTGATGAAGCTGTCAAAATTACTGTTTTACTAACACTGACCCTTGAATATAAGTCCTCCTTTATTCTGTGTAGGAAATATGAATAGCAATTATGGCTAATTCGTGCCAATGAAGACCATTGTCCTGAAAGAATCACACTCTTGGTGATATGAGTTTCCAGGCAAACTAGAGGATTTTGTCATGAAGCATCATTTATATTTAAGACAATAACTAATAGAAAAACTATAGTTATGTTTGCTTGGGAGCTGGTAGATGTTTTATAAATGGTTCGAAAGATCTTTCTAGTATTAATATTGAAACTTTAGCACTTTCGTGGGATTTCCTCAATGAGGAACAAACTAGAAAGATTGGGCACTGTAAGAATGCCTATCATTTTTAGAAAAAAACATTGACAATTTATTGAGTATCACATCTGAGCTTTGAAATCAATGTCAGAATTCTGAGAACCTTGTAGAACCATTGCAAACTCAGCAGCTTCCCAAATCTTCAAGACTCTTGTAAGAAGATGAGCATGATATTCATAAATGCAGTGTTTCATACTGCAACATGAAAAATGTCAAATTTGGTATAGTTAAATGGTTCCATGAACTGGCATTTTAGAGATAAAGTCTCAAGTGGGAGATGGACTGAGGCTGAAAAACAAACCCATCAAAGATGAAAAGTTTACTCAATTGGTCTCCTTCTCTTTACTGCAACTAGTAATTTAGAAACTGTCATTTTTTTGGGGGGGTTACTTTGTTATATTACCAAAAAACTGTCACAATCCTCTTTAAGAAAATGTTAAATGCTGTGTTCTTCTCAAGAGTATCTGAAAAGGCAGGTTGTTGTGATCCCCAAACAGCAACTCATGACATAGTAAATGCAGAAAAAGATACAAGCTTCCAGTGGTGTCTTATAAAGTCACAGCGACAACTACAACAAGAAAGGATGTCAAAAAGCACAAAAATAAAATGACAGTTTTTAAATAAAATGATATTTTACTTTGGAAACACATGTGGACTTTACACAAATACATTAAGGCAATAGATTTACTGTATTTCCAGTACATTAATAAATACTAATTATAGAAACA
Organism: Micromys minutus; assembly: GCF_963924665.1. NCBI lineage: Eukaryota > Metazoa > Chordata > Mammalia > Rodentia > Muridae > Micromys > Micromys minutus. The sequence goes on along the minus strand of NC_137957.1, from coordinate 39,425,961 downwards.
TCACCTAGGGGAATAATTATTTTTCCTAGCCATCTCAACTTTCACTATTCTGGTTATGGTCTGAAATAAATTATCACTTCATTGAAAATGTGTATGGCCCTAATCTTCAGTATAATGTCATGTTAGACCACATAGACTGAAGAAAGAAATCTTCTAGGTTAGGTCTTGGCTCAGTCCCTTTAGTCAATAGCTAAGTGAATCTGTGGTTTGCCTTTGGGTTTGTTGTTGTCATTGTCACTGGTGTTGCTGCTGCTAATATTGGCACCTTTAAAATGGAAATAATAATTGTAATCACACTATCAAAGTTACATGAAAGACGCACAGTAAACAAAGAACACAAATTATTCTAAAAATGTGTTACTTTGCTTAAGATTGTTGAATACCATTAACTGCGGGAGGTGCTATGGTTTGGATAAGTTAGAGTGTATTCCTCACTCCATAGTCCATATTCTTGAATCTTGGTTCTGGGAATATGGTAGTATTGAAGTGGTATGAATTTTAAAGTTGGGGTCTAAGTGGAAGATACTTAGGTGACGGGGCTCTGTGTTCAGAAGGGATTAAAGCTGGTCTGAGTAGATTGATTCATTAGAGGATGGTTGTTAGAAAGGCATCTGGCACGTTGTTTGAATTCCCTTTCTGAATATACTGCCTGCTTACTACTCTCAGGGCCACCCTTTTCCTGAAGTGTGATGGCAGCCATCATGAGGTCATAACCAGAGCCAAATACAGTCTTATACTGAGCTCGTAGACCTCCAGGCTATGTGATAAATCTCTTTTTTATATAAAGTATCCTGCCTTGTGTATCTTGTTATACCAACAGAAAACAGACCAAAACAGTAGAAAAGAGAATGGTCTTATTTATATTTGTTTTCATGTACATTAATCCGCACTGATATTAAAAATAAATATCTGATGGATAACACCTAAAATACTTACAGCATTTTAATTTTTATCACACATTTGCATGGTTTAGTTCAGCAGATTCATTCTTATAATAGAGCCAAAACACAAATTAATACTTTTATCTCTTTGAAAATGAGGAAATAAATATAATAAAACCGAACACTTTTCCCAATGAAGACACATGATCAGTTTCAGAGTTGGAACTGGGATTGAATCTGGCCAACTAATTCGTATCCTGTTTTGCTTTGTGAGAAAAAAAATTATAGGAAGTATTGAGACATTCCATTTTCATACAAAATAATGTTTTTCTAAATGAAAGTTATTTCAATGGAAAAAATAATTTGACTTTTAATTTCTCAGATGTATACTGTTTTCCCAAGGTAGAAGAATCTTCTAGAATCAGAATTATTTTAAACAATGGGAGCAAACAATTTCAAGATGGTGTTTGCCTCTGAACAAAGAATGGCAATTTGACTTCCATTTGTCAGACAAGACAGAAAGGCATAAAAGATGAATTATGGCCTTATTCTTTGAATACAAATGGAATCTCTAAGATCAAACTGCTTCTTTGTATACCATGAAGAAATTTAGAAATAAATTCACCATGTAGAATATCAACAAATGCCTTGCTGGTGAGGCTGAACCCCAGGGTTGAATTGGGCGGAGATATATGAGAAGTTACTGCCTACTGCAAAGTGGCTGGAAGCAGAATCCTGTGGCACGTTTTGAGGCTGCATCCCGTCCATCCCTAAAGAAGGACACTCAACATTAGTTCAATATTGTGCACTTGGCCACACACTATTTTCTTTTGAGTCAAGTCAGCCCTTTGTCCTCTTTCCAGCTCCTTTTGTGTTCACTGTGAGAACCTCTGTGGTCTCCATGCTCACTCGTCTTTCCATGCTTGTCTGAACCGTGACCAAAGGTCAGCTGGAAGAGCAGTCTGGGTCATTCTGTCCAGTCCTGCTTTCTGCACTGCTCACTTCTCCTTTGCCTCCTCATTGGCTTGTGGATATTGCTTCTGGCCTTTAGTTATGAGCTTGTTTTGTTTTGGATTGATTATACTTCAGGATACTTTGCTCTATAGCACGGTGTAGGCAAACCATGGCATACAGGCCAACTCTGGCCTGCATCCTACTTCTGCAAATGAGATTTTATTAGAGCTCAGACGTGCTCATTCATTTTTGTGTGGTCTGTGGCTGCCTTTGCGTGTCAATATTAGGACCATATGCCCCAAGAAGATTAAATATTTAATATCTAATTCAAGGGAAAATTTTTCTGAGTACTTTCCTATACTAACAAAAATCTCAGTAGCAGCCTTTTGTGTATATTATTACTGTCTCTATCCTGACCTCTTAGTGAGGTCCCATGCCATTGTGGATTACTTGGATGGCACTTTCCTAAGGTCACAGCTCATCAGTTGGACTTCACCAATTACAGGTAGCAGAGGCCAGTAACATCGTGTTGGCTTCTCTTTCAAGGCCATCTATCAAACAGAAAGACCTCTTGGCTATTGTTTCCTCTGTATGTGTCCAGTCTAGATTTGGTTCATCTCTAAGCTTGTTTTTCTTTCTGATCATTTAGCTTTCCAACCTACATTAGTCCACCCATTGTACTTAAGGAGCTACTGATTTTCTACATCTCCTTATTTAACCCTGACAGTAACCCAGTCAAGTGATGTTCAAAAGTTACTACTCTTGTGTTTCATATATACCCATCCATTCAAAAAGTCTATTATAGTCCTTTAAAATTGAAATATTAATTTAAAGTTGAACTCATTATAGGAGATTGCTCCAATGTATGCATTATCTGTAGCTACTCAAAGAACCTCAAACTCATGGGCTCCGAACAACATGTGTTTTCTCACAGTGTCTGAAATTCAGGAGTCCAGGTGCAGCTTAGTTGGGTCATCTGGCTCTGGGTTTGCTCACACATGGCAATCAGAATGCTGGTCTGACTTGCAGTCATCTCAACTCTCTCTTGTGGGGAATGAACAGTTTCCAAGTTCAGTCATGTGGCTGTTGGAAGGATTAAGTTTCTCCTGGGCTGCTGGCTGGAGGCCACCCTCAGTCGCTTGCCACTGAGGCTCTCCATAGGCAACTCCCAATGTGTATCTGGCTTCATCAAAGCAAGGAAGCAACAAACATCAGAGAGCACGCAGAGCCCAGAGATGTCATCTCTTCGTTGTAAACTAACCCTGGGATTAAGAGCCTATATTTTCACCATAGTCTCTGTATTAGAACTGAGTCGCTCTATTCAAGGAGAGATCACACACATGCCTATAAAACAGGAGGGGTTGATAACTGGGATGCATTCAGTCACTGCCAACAATGGTCACTTTCCAGTCCAAGGATGTATCTGTGCCTAAAGCCTTTTTTAGGCTGTTTCTATTCTGTTTGTGGCCAAGATAAGACGCCTGTCCCTCTTAACATTCATCCACCCATCCATGCTGGTACTTTTTTCACTTCTGAAAGCTCCTGCCAGGCTCTTGCTTCATTCCATAAGCTTCATCACTATGCCGAACGGTTGATGCACATTGTTTCGTTTTGGATTTTTAAAGACCTTCAAGACTCAACTGAGTTGTGTCTCCATAAGACAGCATACCCATTGCATGTATCCATCAGAGAGCACAGCGAAAACACATACTTCAACGATAATATGGTTTTGATTAAGTTTGTCTTATGGAGCAAGATGGGGACTTTCTGGTATGTGTATAGGTTTTCATTTGGTGGCAATATCAGACTGTTTCTATAGCCACCCAGCAATCTCTCTGTGTGGAAATACGACTCAGCAAACACAAGGATTTTGTTTGCAAGTGACCATACATTGACAGTAACACTTCTTAAAGAAGCATTTATAGTTGTGGGTTATCTCTATTCAGTGTGATGAAATAAAGATTAATTGTGCTGTAGCTTAAGCCAGAAATAACATCAGTGGACCTTCCATGCATCATTCCCCACTGAACAATGAATGTCCTGGTCTGGGCCACTTCTATGATGCCTGTGTTGATTCGCAGAGCCAATCTGAACTCAAATTAACATGAGCTTATAATTCCTATGGCAACTCTAACTTCTATATTAGGATGACTTCTGGAGCTCCCAAAGCAGAGACAACCAGCTCCAGGGTATAAGAAAGTGCTTCCATGGTGTCTTAACCTGTCGAAATGAAAGATTATTTTTAAAAAGTCAAGAGTACAATAAACTCACCCCCTGTATTTAGAGAACAGCTTCTCTACTCTCACCACCTGATTAGAGTTATTGGTGTTTAAGGAGATATTGATTTTGCATAAATGCTTTTTCTTTTATATGATACACATAACAGCATTCTCCTTACTTAACCCAGACAGCAATTTGGTTGACTGATGTACAGAACCCTATGTTCAGAAGTCCAACCTTGGCATAAATGTCTCAAGGAGAGATGAGTTCAAATGGCTGCTGATGGCATTATTGCATGCATAAATAAACCAAGAAAATAGAAGAAGGCCAAGACAGAGTGGCTTGCATTAGTCTGGCCTTGTTAAAAAGTGTTGTGCTGTGGGACTCTGCTTCTGCAATTCAAATTAGTTTCCTTGGCTTTTCTCTTGGCTGCGCCACCCCTGTGCTCTCTGAGTGATATCTCTGGCCCATCCCAGCGACAGGTAGAATTGAAAAGTCTTTTTATTTCCATAGGCTTAAGCCAAACCTCTCCAAACAAGCTATTCCAGAGCTGAGCCAGAGCCCGCTAATGCCTCGGTTGGCAGCTCAAGCGCAGCCTCCTCCTTGGCTGAGCCCAGAGTCGCTCTTATCCACTTCAGCTGTCTTTTAAAAGCCTCCTCTCACAAAAGACAGAGCTGCTCTCAAGGGCCTGGGAAAAATAGAAAATTTTCACACTGTGATGGGAAACACTGTCAGGAACTGAAACGCTACAGTGAAGCATCAGACACCAGTGTGCAGCAGCAGATATGGTATGGGGATCAGGCTGTGTGGGAGAAAGAACTCACAAATGAACGTAGGGAGGTAAGCTGTAATTACTGTATTACCAATTCCTTGTTCAGAAAGGGTAGTGCCCTTGCCTTTTGTTCACTCTGGTGTATGTTCCTTCCCATTGCAACTCCTCAATGGCATCTTGAGCTGTTGAAGCCCACACCTTGAGCATTTTTGCTGTGAGTCATTTTTTTGCTCATTTGGAAGATGAACATTTAATAGGTGTGATTTTTTTATATCAGTTCTTCCCAGTTTTTTATTTGTTTTTCCCCCTTCTTATTCTTTTGAACAAACACCACAGCTTATTAAAATCTTGGTTCTAAGAAAGTACAGCATGTAAAAACATGACACTATGTGTGTGTGTATATGTGTGTGTGTATGTGTGTATGTGTGTATGTGTGTGTATGTGTGTGTATGTGTATGTGTATGTGTGTGTGTGTATGTGTGTGTGTGTATGTGTGTGTGTATGTGTGTGCGTGTTCTTATTTATATCTCTCTTCATAGACTGACAGTTCATATCTATCAAGATATAGATTTTTGTAGTTCTTACTACCAAGGTAGATGAAAACTCAAAAAAGAATGCTAATATCCCTAATTCAATCACAGGGGTCACCAGATTCTGTTCATTGGGTGCAAATACCTGTATCTGACTCTTTAAGCTGATCATTGGGTCTTTCAGAGGACAGTCATGATATGTTAGGTCCCTTTTTGTGAGTGCAACATTGCCTTAGTAATAGTGTCAGGCCATGGGGCCTCCCCTTGAGCTGGATTCCACTTTGGGCCTGTTGCTAGACCTTCTTTTCCTCAGGCTCTTCTTTATTTCCATCCATGAAGATCTTTCAGAAAAAAACAACTATGGGTCAGAGTTTTGACTGTGGGATAGCAATCCCTCACTTGATTCTCTGTCTTTCTGCTTGAGGTGACATTTACAAGTTTCCTCTTCCCACTGTAGGCCATTTCATCTAGAGTCTCTTCCTTTGAGCCCTGAGAGTCTTTTACCTCCCAGCTCTCTAAAACATTCTGGAGGGTCCTCTCAATCTTCTACCTCCCAAAGTTGCCTGTTTTTATTCTTCCTGCTGGCCCTCGGAATTTCAATCCTTTTCTCCACCCAATACCCAATCATGACCCCCCATCCCTTGTCCCTTTTCCTTTACAGGTCTCTCTCCCCCCACCACCGTGTTAGCTTTCTTCTCCCTCCCAAGTGGGCCTGAGGCATCCTCACTTGGGCTCTTCAGTTTGTTGACCTTTTTGAGTTCTGTGAACTGTACTTGGGTATTCTGTACTTTATTTGGGCCAATATCCACTTATTAGTGAGTACATACCAAGCATCTCCTTTTGGGTCTGAGTTACTTATCTCAGGATGATATTTTCTAGTTCCATCCATTTGCCTGCAAAACTCAAGATGTGCTCATTCTTAATATCTGAGTAATATTTCATTGTATAAATGAACCTCATTTTTTTGGTACCCATTCGTCTGTTGTGGACATCTGGGTTGTTTGCAGATTCTGGCTATCACAAGTAAGGCCACTATGAACACGGTGGAACACAAGCCCCTGTGACATGGTGAAGCATCTTTTAGGTATATTCCCAAGAGTGGTGATGACTCCTCTTTAAACTGACATTTACAGATGAAGAAAAAAAAGCCCACTAGGTCTCAAAAGAGTATTAATATACATGATAATATAGTACACATCATATAGATTTTCGGAGATTTCAAATACTCTGGGATTGCATCTTCCAACAGAAATTGCAATTTCATTAGCATTTATGACTAGCTTCCCAGGAATATTTGCCAAAAGGGTGAAATCAGAAAACAAAACCCAACCAAAACCACAGCAGCCCTTCCACAGGCCCACACAAAGGTGCTAACAAGGGCTGGTTTTTTGCCACAGACAAAGACTCAGGACATGAAGAGTTGTAATACAGAGCAATTTTCATTATGTCTGCGGGAAAACCAACAAAGAGGCTTAGTAAAATAAAATTTTACTTTCTGGAGTTCTAGGTCAGCTAATGGCTTCCAAGTGTACAAGGAGCTAATAGGTAGAGGATAATGAGAAATCATTTTCTCTAGAGGGAACTAACCTCTGCCTAGGCAAGGTGAATCTGAAATTTTCATCATTAATCCTCTTTTTCACTATAAAAGTAGATGTAGCAGAGAAGGGTGGCAATAACCTGCTTGTGATAAAATGTTGCATCTCATTTTTTAAAAAAGGAATCTGAATTAACTCTGCTCCAAGCTTATCATGCTCTGGGGTAGCAACTTGAATGAACCAATGAATCAATTACAGCAGTGAACATTGATTGAATAGTCACCCTTTGGTTGTCCTACCTGAGCCTCCTCTCATTTCCTTCTCATTACTGTGGAGAAGGAATTGTTATCTTTATTTCTCAAGAGAAAGCGAAGAGTGAGTAAGGTTGACTCACTTTCCTAAAGCCTTGTAGGTTAAATATGATAGAGCTCAGATTCAAAGCAAACACTTTGAGTCATCTAAACTCATGTCCTTTATCCATCTGAATAAGGCATGAAGGTAGCACCTAGGGCCCCAGACCTTGTTCTAAAGCTCAGGCAGAATTTCTATTGTCTGAATGAATAAAACCCTATCCAATACTGTTGAGCAATTTCTAAGTCTGTTAACCTGATAACTTAATTTTCCATCCCACCTGATACTGTGAGAACACAGTGACAGGGATCTTTGGAGTAGAATCATTTCTTTAATAAATATTTATTGGATATATATATATATATATATATATAATATATAGATATATAGATATAGATATATGCCTTTGGTAAAGACAGAAGTGAGACTCCCATGTTTGTCTAAGTTTCATTCACGTAACCAAGAGATAAAAATCAACCTGAGTCCTTCAACAGGTTAACGGGTAAGAAAGATATAAACTATATTCATAGAAAATTGTCAGCACAAGGAAAAAAATCTTGTCATTATTTCCAACAATATGGATGAATCTTGGGGATATTAAGTGAAATGAACTAGGCACAAAAATAGGAGTGTCACATTATCTCCCTCCTATGTGGGATCTGAAATAGTTGAGCATAAAAATCTATAGTATAGAACTATGGGTGCCTGAGAGTTGGAAAGACTGGGAAAATATAGGCCAAAATATACAAAATCACAGTAAAGACAGAAGGAGAAAACTCAAGAAGTTCATTGTACAAAAGAATGACTAGAAAAATTATGGTATTCTATTCTTAAAAATTGTTCAGACCAAGATTTTTTTTTGTAATCTCATCAGAAAACAGAACATGTGATATACTGCACGTGGATTTAATTAACTTGATTTCGTCATCCCACCAAGTACATGTACATCAAACTGTCTGGCCATGTGCCATAAATAAATGCAATTTTGTCAATTGAAAACCATATGTAAACAAATAATTGGCCCATCTACATCAAAGGACAGAAGCAGGTTAGACCTTTGGAAAAAAATATATGCAATTAGCCATCCTCTGAATTTTGAAAAGGGCAGATTCAGAAAAGGGCACAGGCATGTTGTGAACTGAGCTAGGGAACTACTTTGCTCTGACAGATGACTGAGGAGAGTAGTCAAAAATAACCTCATGAGTTTAGGTTGTATTTGTCACAGTAGCTCTGTAGAGGGTTACTGAGGCCAACCCACAAGCCTCCTCTGAAGCAGCCGTTCAGAAAGAGAACCATGCATTCCTGAGTTGTCTTCCAAGGTCCAGGTTAGATGCAGAACTATTGGCTACTCAAAAGCGGACTTATCTTATGGCATAAAGCATGGTCTTCAAAGGATTATTTAAGGCCCAAGGACGAAGAATGAAGAGCACACAGAGAAGCCAGTGTTCCCATAGGTTCCATGGCGACCTAAGTCTGGAGGCCAATGTCAAAGTTGGTTCCAATGTGAAAACTAGAAAGGGCAGATATGTATCTTAGTTGAGGTTTTATTGCTATAAAGTGGCACCTTGACTCCAGTAACTCTTATAAAGGAGAACATTTCACTGGAGCTAGCTTACAGCTCTGAGGTTAAGTTCATTATTGTCATGGTGGGAAGCATGTAGGCAGACATGGTGCTGGAGAGAAATAGCTGATAGTGCCACATCTAAATCAGCAGGCAGTAGCAAGAGAGAGTGGCACTGAACCTTAAGTGTCAGAAACTCAAGCATCTAAAACCTTAAAACCCATCCCCAGTGAAACACTTTTTCAACAAAGCCACACCTACTCCAACAAGGCTAAACCTCCAGATAGTATCAGTTCCTATGAATCTATGAGGGCCATTTTCATTCAGACCACCACAATATGCATGGGGGGGTGAAAAAACTTGGGCAAGGATTTTTTTTAAAGGGAACTGAAGTAAGCAAAGATACCCACTTATTTCAGGGATACATGTGGAACATTTCTAGAAGCCTTGGTTTCTTGTCTGTTTGTTAGATACTTTTAGAATTTCAAGAGATATATAGTTCAATGAAACCTTCAAATATCTTCTGTCTTGAAAACAATAAAGGAGTCTGGGATATGTAATTTACAGAAATTGCTATTGGCAATCCATAGAATTGTTATTGGTTCATGTACATCTCCCAATATCTTACAATTTGAAGGAGGTCCCTCTTTGTTTCTCACTACAACATTTTATTTCTCTTGGAACCTTCATTCCATTCAGTAAGGTACATACGACAGGAGGAATATCACACTCTTCCCCTTAACCCAGCTCATCACCACTGAGGAAGATACACTGATATGTCCATTTTACTGTCACAAAACACCTCTTGGATAGATCTCCATATTCTACTTTTGAAGTAGTGTCTCAAGGTCTACTTTTACATTTTATATTCTGCCACACAGAACTACTTGGGTAATTATTATGAATGAGGAAGGGGAAAAGCATAAGGACAGATCTTCTGTCAGGAAAGAAAGCAGCAAAATGAGGTATAGAGTGAATATACAATAATATAAGTTTGTCCCATTGCAATCTGGCACAAGCTAATATCCAAAGCAAAGGATGCAACACTCTTGTAGATGTAATTACCCACAGTGAGTCTCTGAGTAGAATAACTATGGGAAGAACTGCTTAGGTTACTTTCCTAACACCTGGTACCATGAAAATATTAGGGTAACCATGAGATGCTCAAATCTAAGATTGCCATCATGGGACTGGAGAGTGTGGGGTTGGTCAATTTCCATGCCCATACTCAACTGTTTTGACTCCAGATACTCTAAGCATGGTATACCTGGACTCATACAAATAAATAGCTCTCAAAGCCATAGGAAGTCTGAGGCTAGTCTGTGTGGGTTTATGTCTATGTGCAGGTGAGGGCAGGCACAAGATAAGACAAGGCCTGTGGTTGGACAGTGAAAAAGAAAGGCAAGCACAGTTTTTGAGGCAAGAGAGAGAGGTGAGAAGGGAGAGGAAGAGAAGATGGAAGAGGAAAATGATGACCCACCCCTGTGTGGCTTTAAATATCTTATTAGGAATAGATAATTGCAGGACAGTTTGTCTTATCTAGGTTGGAAGTTTCTCTCAATATCAATTGGCTCTGGGTTTATTGTGTGGATATTTTGTAAAGTGAGTTTTACTGATAGAAATTTGATTGATAAATTACAAGCCTCTAGAGTTTTGATGTTACTGGGTTGTTGGGAATGTAAACAGAGTCTACAATAAGAGAGCCATGAGATAGTTGGTCTCTACATGGGGCTTCCATGGTAGTGACCAGCCATAGAAACTGGATGGATGGTCACTGATGGAGCTAGCCATGGAAGTGGAAAGACCACTGGGGACAGAGAGTAACAGGGGTTAACATGGCCTGTTGACTTGTTACTTTTTTTTTTTAATATTTACCACAACAAGTCTGAGATGTTATTACAGAAGAACCTGGAGAATTATCAAGGAATGTTTTGTCTTTAAGATGTTTAAGGGAAATGCAATCCTATAGAAGTGTTTCTGATAACTCATGAGTACTTGATGTCACAGGATGGCAGTTAAAATGAAGCTCCTTTAACAATGATACCTCTCAAAAGGCAGATACAAAGAATTAGTTGCAAACCAAATTATTTACTGATTGATGCAACCAGTGTTTGGGACTGCCTGATATAAATATTATGATTTATCCTTACTAGATGAGATGTGCTTACCCCTGAATCTTGGCAAATATAGTGTTAAATATGATACTTATTAGCGTGTGGAGGACAAACAGTCAGGACAGAGACTAAGAGTTCATGAACCCGCCCACTTCTCCTTATAAGACTGTATAGAAGCCAAAGTGTGTGGCAACAGTTCTTAACAAAGGGTCCAACATGCTATAATTTTGTAGAGATTTCTTCTGCAATGGTTTATTAATATTAGCCCAGAAAGTTTACTAGCAAGCAATGGGGGCCCTGGGAAATAGAAAATCTCTCGAGACAGCTAGAATACATAATTTAAATGCAATTCCTATCAATAATTCCCACTTTTTCTTTTAATGTGTGTCAGACACTTTTCTATCTTTTGCTCAGATAAGTGTACTGTTCAATATTTCTGGGTATCATCCAAAATGCTGATAGGCAGGCTTCCAATCAAAATTGTCCCCTTTCCCCTCCTTTTTTCTCCATTAGTTATGGCCTCTTGCCATGTAGTCTCACAAATGGACATAAACCAATCAATCACCCTTATAAAAATGTCAAAATGTATCCTTTCCTACTGTGAAATGAATACACTGACCTTAACACAAATGTAGAAATAAATAAATAAATAAATCTATCACCACCGTGGGCCCCTGACTACCACACTTAAATTTCTACCCTTTTCAGTTTGACAAGGATGACATTGCCAAGAAATAATGTTTTTGTTCCATTTTTGTTTTTTAATGCTGGAAGGAGTTGAACGTAACTGCTAAATTTGCTAATAGGAATTTGTTTACATGCAGGCCCTGCCTGTCAAGAATTGCAGCTAGCCTTTATCTGGTTAGAGAAGGAAATGAGAGAGATGGATATGTTAGCCAAGAGGGAAAACATCCATTTTATAATGACTTCTAAAACAATCAAAAATAAATTTTCTCAGGCTTGAGACCTTCTTTTACTAATCAAGCTACCTGCCTCCTTCAATGTCAAGGTCTAGTTTATATAGCTTGACACTAAAGAGACACAATGTCCTACAATTGGCAGATGTCAGCTCAAGTCTGTCATTAGCTATCTCTATGACCTTGATGAGGTCACCTAGTCTCCTCAATTCTCCATTTGTTAATCTGTGCAGCAAATGCAAAGGTGTTGATCTTCTCCAGTGCTGTGGTGGACACGTGTTGACAAACCTGGATGTTTTTCCATGGCTCTGAGATCTATAACTTCTCAGTTATAGATTATATAGTTATAGAAAGGTTCTTAAAGGAGCACCTTTCAATTGTCAGGTACCTCTGACTCCTGAGATTTGATATAGATTCTGCAGCTGACTAATCAGAACTTCACACTCAGGGATTATAGGAGCTGTCTCATGAGCATAATGGCTTACTGGGGAAATGCAGAAATAGCCTATGGATCTTAGAGTTAAGAGGCTAGTAGAAATTTGGGCTAAAAACAACTGAGAAAAAATCTGCCCAAGCATGAGCCTAACAGGGTATGTGGGGCAGGGGGACAATGAAGAGGATATAGTATATAGAAAGATTTGAGTTCTTTGAGTTTTTCTTGACTTGTTGGTTTCATATATCAATAAAATCTCTCTCTCTCTCTCTCTCTCTCTCTCTCTCTCTCTCTCTCTCTCTCTCTCTCTCTCTCTGTGTGTGTGTGTGTGTGTGTGTGTGTGTGTGTGTGTATGTATGTGTGTGTGTGTGTGTATGTGTGTGTATAGCATGAATATGCCCATGAGTACAATGGCCAGGAGTCCTAAGACACATTTCTATGTGTGTTGAAGGAACAATCACTGTCACAAGCATTTGAACTGAGCACTCATTACTTTTTGCGACAGGACAATGATCTCATCAATTGTAAGATCAAACCTTGTAAAATAAAATAAAAGAATGATGGGATAAAAGGAAGGGAGTGAGAAAACTATCAGATACCAAAGCTTTTAAGGGAACCACAATGTTGTGGTTGTTCTTGCTCTGGATACCCTGGAGAGTACCATTCTCAAAGACCTCATGACTTCTTTTGGATGAGCATGTTCCATGTACCATCATCCTGGAGCACCAAGTCTCTGCAGGATTAGGCACAGCCTCTCCCACTGAGCCCAGACAAGGCAGCCCTCAGCCACATATGTGCTGGAAGTCTCTGCCCACTCTGTGTATGCTCTTCGTGGTTCAGTCTCTGAGAGCCTGAATGTACAGGTTAGTTGACATTGTTGGTCTTCTTGTTGGGCTCCTATCTCCCTTTGAACCTTCACTCATTTTCCCAACTCTTCTATAAGGGTCTCTACCCTCTGTCTAATGTTTTATTGTGGGTATCTGCATCTGTTTCAGTCAACTACTAGGTGAAGCCTCTCAGTTTACATATGCCCAGAGTTTGGATATGGTTCCTCCTGCCAAAACTCATGTTAAAAATTGATTGCCCCAACAATACCAGAACAATGGCAAGCTCACTGGACATAGGAATGTGGAAGGGAGAAAATTTCTTGGGTCCTACCCTACCCAAGGAGCTACAGCTAATTAATGGGTACTAGAAAAAGGTAGCATTAACATCTTCCAAGAATGAACCACTTACTGGCTGTTCAACGAAGAGTGGTTTACCCAGAAACCATATAGATACCACCAACAAAAACAGATTCAGCCCTTTGTATTTATATAATCATTCATATACATATATGCACATGTGGCAATAACAATTATAAAAATGGCTTTCAACTTGAGAAGGAATGGGAGGAGCTAGAGGAAAGGTATCTAGAAGGGCCTGGAGGGAGGATGGGGAAAGTGATACAATTCTATTTCTATCAAAAAAAAAAAAAAAAAACTTACTTTAAAAGGTTTTCTTGATTGCCAGAGTAAATAAGCCTTTAAAGGGGGCCTGTCCAAATACTATTGTCTTTGTCAAGGGAGTAGGTGGGTTTCTGCTTTCTTTTACGATCTGCTCAATTCTCATGGGAATGGCTGAGTTCCAAAGAAAGTGAATCATGACCAAGTGAGCTTGGCAACATCCTAACACTCCTGCACAAGTGTCACTTTGGCACATGCACTTGCTTTCCTTTTGTGTTTCTCTGCTCTATGGTAACAAAGGAGAAAGCTCTTGACATAAAACAAATGGATTAAGACACTTGCTTTTGAACTTCCCAGCCTGTAAATCTGGGAGCCAAGGTAAACCCACTCCCAGTCTCCGGTGTTGTGTTACAGCAGCGTAAGATGATTTAAGGTACACATCTTACACAGTCCTTATTTCAGTGTGAGCTGGGTATTATTATAGCCACTAGACAAAAGGCAAAACAGGCTCAGAGAACTTCAAAATTTGTCCACAGCTCAAAAGGTGTGGTCCTAGAATGGAACCTAACTGGTAAGTGAGCCAAAAACCATACTTTTCATAACAATTATTCCCAGTGACACTATAATTGTAGCTATTGCTAGCTGAATATCACACTCACTTCGCTATGGGACAGAGTGACAAAGTAGATTTTATTTCAGGATATAAATTTTTAAACCCAATAATGGGGACCACCACAGAGCTTTAAAAAATCCAATTATACTGATTTTCTAACTGCATACCAATGCTAATCAGTTTGCTTTCTTTTCTCTTTCTCCTTAATTTTATTTCAGCTTCTAGCCTTGTGCGGTTGGCTTTGGAGGGAGGAAACAGTGATTTTCTGCGCTCTGCAGATTTCTGTCTGCCCATCTAAGCTTTCTCACATTGTAGCCTTAATTTGATCAGCAGCTATGAAAAGGCAACATTAATCCTGGAGAAAGGGGTATTGTTCCTGGTCAGACATTCTCAGTATTGCTTCGAAAGTGAAGCGGTTTGTACTCCTATATGAGTTTTCCCCTTTGTGGCTTTTGTGACTTCTGGATATGAGAACAGAAAGAGGCACAGAGCTACTTAGAGTTGGACAGATGACACCTGGAGCTAGGGAGTATTAGAGAGAACAGTGAGTCTTCTGCTCCAGCTAAGCTCTAGCCTGTGTGGGTCCATGAAGATGCTATGGTCTGTGAATACAGTAATGGACGCATTCACAGTGAGTGGCAAGAGGAAAGAAGAACCTTTTTCCTCATCCACGCTGATTAGTTGAGTCCCCAGGCCTAGTAGTACAAACCTATGTATTTTCCTCCTCTGATGACAGTTGTAATGTGCACAACACTTAACAGATCCTCATGCTTTACCAGATGCTTTTACAAGCATCTCCTTTGTATTCTAAAAGTATCATGAAAGAATAGTATTCTAACTGCTGAAGAAGATCAGGTTTAAGGCTTAAAGGAAGTGTTCAGGATTTGCCATGTTCTTAATGGCTGCATAAGACTGTCTCCAGAGTGTCTATTATGTGCCAGGCCCTGGGCTAAGCCCCAAGTATATAGGCATAAATAAAAACAAAGCCACACCACTATTAGGCTAGTAAAGGTGAAGAATAAATGAGCAAGGTATTAGAATTGGGCACCTGCTATACTGTGTGGATGATGGAAGATATTCAATAGATCTTCACTGAGCAGTGAAAAAAAGAAGGATGGATGGATGGATACATGGATGGGTCATGGATGTATGAATAGATACATGGCTGGGTAGATGGATGGCTCTGTACTAGAATAGGAGAGCATGAAGTGCTATGAAACATGTAAGAGTCGGAACCTTACAATATATATGTATTATGAACTGAGTTTTAAGATAAGGATAAGAAGTTCATCGGTTGGTGAAATTTCTCTTCTTTAAAAATGTTGTATGTGTGTATATGTTTGCCACATGTTTGTGGGCATTCATGGAGAGACAGAAGAGCGTGCCAGATCTCACTGTGATAGAGTTATAGAAGGTTAGTTTTGTGCTGGGAACTTAACTCAGGACTTCTGTAAAAGCAGGGAGTACTCTTAACCACTGAGCCATTTCTCTAGCACTAGCTGGTAAATTTTCATCATATGAGGCCGATTTTATGGTGTCAGGCAATGGCTCTCTCTTTTAACAGAACAGCTTAGGACTTTCTCCTGTGTCTTGAGAAGCAGAGACTTTAGAGCAAAGGTCAGCTAACCTTCTACTGAATCTCTGTTCATTTCTTCTTCTACCTCCATACCCCACAGGATGCTGCTAGACTTTTCTACAGTATTCATTTTCTTCTCTCTCTCTCTCTTTCTCTCTCTCTCTCTCTCTCTCTCTCTCTCTCTCTCTCTCTCTCTCTCTCTCTCTCTTTCTCTCTCTCTCTCTCTCTTTTTTTTTTTTGGTGTATGGAAAGCTCATTCCCAGGAGCACAGCCTATGAGCATAATAGTTGGACTTCTTAAACTCTAGATCATTAACATTTTAAAAGCAATGCGCGCTACATTTTAGGCCCCCATAAATAATCATTAGAAGAATCGTAACAGTAATTACCAGGCGGTGGAAAAACAAAAATGCCTCGCTTACATTTTCTAGAGCTTTATGATGTGTGATGCTCTCTTAATGTACATTACTTAATGATGGATCCTAAGAGTCCTGTGAGACAGAAAAACAAACAATCTTACAATCTGATAGAGATAGAATTAATGTTCAGAAGAGAATGGATTTATTTGCAGGTGATCACATCTATATGGACCGTTGGACTTCCTGTCTTAATGGTAGTGCCCTCAGATATATGCCTATATTTTCACATTTGTCATGGAGCTAATAGAAGCCCAGTAAGTGACTACCCAGGGATACCCACCAGGGGTATCCAGATAGTGAGAACACTGAGACTAAAAAGACGTTTTTTCTTAACTTTAGTGTTTTTCGCATTTTAATCTCTTCCTTCCTTATTTGTCAAGAGATTCAGAGAAAGAAAACCAGGAACCAAGCATCCCATCTTCTTAGAGAGGTTGTAAGTGGCTCACTAGAAATGCTAGAGTTCTTTCTCACTCCAACTATAGAAAATGGGTGTGTGGTTCCTGGGTCAGGTCTTTATAACTTGTCTGATCTCCTCTGTCACAGATGACAACCATCATAAATCCTCCTTCTCCTTCCTCCTCCCTTTCCCCCATACCCCCTCTCCACTCTCTCCTTCTTCCTTCACTTCCTGTTTGGCCATCTTCGTCTAATGTTGTTTTCAATTATTATTTATTGCTGCTCCTGTGCTTATGTTGTATTTCTTAGGAGAGGTGTGTATTAGGGGGTACTTTATTATCACTTTTTAGTATTCTACCCATGTGAGAGTAGCATCCACTGCCTCTTGTTACTTGCTAATTATATTATTAGAACTATTCACAGTGAATGTGAACTCTCACTTACCAGTACAGAAGGCCTTTGAATGTTGAGAACACAAAAGTATACTATTCAGACTCTTGGGCTAAACACATCGTATGGAACTGCTGCTCCTAAGAGAGAACATATAGACAAAGGGAAGAAAACCTAGGCTTAGACATTATCTGATTTCCCACCACCACTACTACCACTACTTGGTGATGTGAGCCTACAAAATAGGGGCGTGATGCAAAGGAGTACCAGAATATCTATAAAGTATTTGGCAAACATGTTCTAATTGGAACCTTGCAAACCAGGGAAAGGCATTATGGAACTTTTTAAAGGTATGAAGGAAAATGCATGAGAAGAGGCGAGGCCAGCGTAGACAGGAGCAAAGGAGGTTGGAAGACCAGAGAAGCTGCCTGCTGCACAAACCCCACAAATGCAGAGAGACGTAAAGAAAAGGAGCCCCAAGATGGCTGGCAAGGTGATTTTTGCCCTGCATAAGGGTGAGTGAGGGTACTTACCTGCAGAGAAACAAAGGTAGAAGCTAACAGCAACTGGAAAGTCACCCATAACAGACATAGTCAAATTTACACCTTAGCTAGTATGTGCAGTCAAGTCTAAATGACAGTGTAACAGGACGGGATTGTCGAGGGTGCAGACCAATATTTTTTGTTAGCCTGTCCTGATGCAGGTAGGGTTAAAACCTCTGATCTCACAGGACAACCAAGGGCGTTTTCATTGCTACATCTGGTCAGAGCTCCTGATTTATGTCCTGTCAGGAAGATCTATTTCCCCAGTAATAGCCACGTTTCCACTGTTGATTTCCTTCCCCTTGGGACCAAAGATTGCAGCCAGCTCTGTAGCCTCCTGAGGCATATCACCTAACTGTTCCCCTTGGAAATTGCTCCTGCAAATATTCTCAATCAAAACCCAATAAAATGTCTGAGAGCTTGTACTACCCCAGAGGCTGGGAATTGCACGCTGGAACCATATCCTAGCATATTAAACAAAAGACCAACTCTAGCCCCTTTATAATAATACAGACTTTTGGAATTACATCTGAGCCTTACTCATCTAAAGACAGACTTTGTTACTGAATTAAGATCTCTCATCTATACTTTTTAGACTTTGAGGAATAGTAATAGGAACAATACCAAAACTCTTTCACTTTGTCTTAGGGCAAAGGGTAGTTTGTGAAAAAATGATCACACTGAGAATTTTTTCTTTGGCCAGGATTTTGTAAACATTCTCATGCCTCACTTCTAAGGACAGAACTTCACAAAAGCAGATATTCATAAAGTCAGCCCTCCAAAAGTAGTGAAAGGAGTTTTCTAGTGGCTTATTAAGTAGTTGAGAGCTTACACTGCTATAACAGAGTAAAATCATAGTTCCTCAAACAAGGGATTATGGGGTATGGTATATATATTCCATTTAGGGTTAAACCTTCCACAGTGCTTTCCATGAAATAACTGGTTTTAATCAAACTGCCAAATGGTCCAGCTTGTCCTTCTGACAAGAGATGCCTTCTGCTTTGTTGAGTCCCTGTTGTTGCTTATCAGTATGACAGGCATTTAATAATAACATCAGTTTTGCTTGTTCATCATTTTAATATATATATATATATATATATATATATATATATATCAAGAACTGTATATATGAATATGTGTTTGAACACGTTCATATCTGCTCCCTGCAATCTAGTTCCACCTGTTAAGCCATCCTTTCTGCTCAACTTCACCTATGTTCTTTAATCCACTAAGTCCATTTAGTGTTGCTAGTATATACAACATTATAGAGCCATCCACTAGAACACAGACAACCTTGCCAGCATCTGAATTTTTGAAGAAAACTAACTCCCACATCCATCCAGTACACACAACTCTTCAACAAGGTGGAAGTCTTTTTGAACTCGTCATAAATCATGCTGGAAATTTGACTGGCTTCATGTTGTGCATATCTTGTGCATGCAGTCTCAGGTGCTTGTGAGTTTATTTCTGCATTGGTCAGGTCATCTCAGAAAGCATTGTTTCTCAACAGTTCTCCATCACCTCTGAGTACTCTAATATTTCCACTTCCTCTTCTGTAATGATCTCTGAGCCTGTGGGATTATGGAGTATTTTAGGGCTGAAACTTCCACAGTGCTACCCATAAAATAACTGTCATGGCTTTTAATCCTTAGGAGAAAATTATTCTCACAAGAATTCACTCAAGAGAGAATAGAGGAACAAATAAAAGCCCATCTAATCTCTGTAGCACCATGTCTTGGTACATATCTTACCTACACCTGTACTCTTGACAGGATGCCATCTGCTACCAGGACTTCTCTGAAGCCAAGTGATGCTGGAACTGTGCTTTTGAACCCCACAAATTATGAGTTGAATAAGTTTCTTAAAATGTTTATAAATTACACAGCCTCACGTACGTATTTACTATAGCAGCAGACAATGTATGTATACAGAATTCCATTGACAACCAACTTAATTGAAATCTCTGAGGCTAGAGCCTAGGCATTTATGTTTTGAAATATTTCTCCAGTTGGTTGACGGTGCAGCTAAGTTAGGTACAACAGAACTAGCTTAAGGGTAGGATGTTTTATCTCTGGACCATTACTGCTTGTATCTGGCATTCTATTGAATGCAATCTGGAAAGATGGATGAATGAGTGGACATGAAATAGCTTCGTAAATGTTAGTTAAACTTGACCCTAAATGGAAATTAACAATTCATATCACTTTCTTGAACACAAGATATTAGCACTAGCAAGGACCTTTGACATGAGAAATTCATCATGTCTGACAGATGAGGCAGTTGTATTACTTAAAAACAAAACAAAATAAAAAAGCAAGATCTCATGGTGAGTGGATCAGGGACGAAGTTCATGTATGGCAATTTTTAGGGCTTAACCCAGATTCTGTGATTTTAGCCATAAATTAGACATATAAAAGCATTTCTTTCACTTAAGTTTCAAAGTAAGGATGAGTTGTTTCTTTCAGAACCCCTTGAATAGAAATGAAAAATTTCCCCCCATTCTCCAGGCTTGTGTTCATTTCAGGGCATTTATTCGTTATTTGGAAACTGCTCATTATACAGTTTTACTACATAATGAAGACAAATGCCCACAGTTTAGCTACAGATTCGGTTAATGACAAGATGTATAATAATACAAGATAATAGGGCCAGGCCATTGCATTCTAATTAAATATTTTTGTCAGATTCTTTCTCTCATTAATCTTCTTTTATTTGCCATGCTTTATGGCTATTTTACTTTCCACCTTCAGGAGATGTATACATGTCATTTAAAGAATAGGATCAGTTTCAAGGTTTTTATGGGAATTGGGTTTTCTTCTCTCTGCATGTGTTTGTCTGTAGATGAATCATTGAGTTTAGAAAGGAATATATCGCACATCATCCAGATGAGACCTCTAATTGGTATGCTAGCCCACACTTAGCTATGTGATTGCATTCAGTAACTGGCGAGGACAGAAAGCATTTCCAAGGGAAATATTACCTCACTGCAAGTCTGCTAATATCTACAAGATAACTGAACAGTAAACACCAACCTTAATTTTAATGTCTCATAATATGTAAAATATTCCAAAGTTAAGGTCTGGGACATTCAAGCCCACCCTTCAAGACAATGATCGTATCCTAAAACTGTTAAGGTAGCTGATATCTAATTTGCAACTGCTCAGGGACACACACACTCAGAGAAAAGGAGTCTCAAAATCCCCACATCACCATTTTCCTTCATAAGCAAAAGAATTTACCCATTAAGAACTGTCAAAGGCTGCGATTCCACCAGCTATCTGGCTGCTGGCAATAACCCCTTTTAGGTTGAGCTTTGATGGGGCAGTATTTAGGTTCTAATGGCCCTTAAAAGCTCCAAGGTGCAAATGTGAACCGATGAAATCCACACGGTGATGGCCATTTTCAGAATGATCCTTGCAGAGCTGCTGAGAGACATGGCGGTTGATGAAGCATCTCCATTAGAATGCGCCCCTGGAAAGGCGTTCTCCACAATACCTGTTTCATTTAATGGTGCTCATTCTCAGCCTCCACCCCTTTCCACAACTGAAGATGATTACCCTGACAGCAAGCTGTGTCTCACCCATCACTTTCTGTCAATTTTCTTGCCTCTGGAAAAAAAAATTCTGTTTGGGTTCTTAGATTAATTCTCTAGGCAAAACACTCGCCTCCAATGCTTGCTATTTCTGTTCAAAATAGACATCCGGGGAGAGCTCACTGAGGAAGCAAAACTTAGACTATGATTTAAACACAACATACCAATTACAAGTTTTAAGGGGGAGTAGGAAGGAATTCAAGGAGAACTTCTGAAACACACCTTCACCACACAGCATCGCTCAGACTCTGAAGAACAGATTCAGTGACAAAGCAGCAGGTTTGTCTCACAAGCTCCCGTCAATCACCTACTTTCCCCAGATGATCAGCATCTTCGGCACAAGATGGGCAAACCTGATGGACACGTGTGCCCAGGGAGGAGAAATAATAGTGGTAACTGAAGTGGTCAAATGACCATTTCCAAGTCTTTTTTTTTTTTTCTAATCAGTGAACGTTCTCTTTTCTCTAAAGGGGCTACAGGACAAACCTGAATGACATTCAAAATACTTCTTGGGACTAAATTCCTGGAATTAAGAGCTCTTGTGCAGCTTTCTCTAACGACATTTCTTTGTGACTTTTCTTTCCACTTCGGGGCAGGTTCCACATCTATAAAGTTGATGAATTCCTGGCACTAAGGCTTCATCCTTTTTAGCCGAGCTGGGGAAGCATCTTGACCTACACAGAATATAATGAGTGATGAAGGCGCATCTGATATTTAAAGGGATCATGGTAGAAAGGGCCAAAGGCAAAGGAGATGGCATCTAGCTTTATCTGAGCCAAGGAAATGCTTTCTATCCTAGAGCCTTCAGCTCTTAATCAGTGGAGCTCTCGGGACACCAACATTTTTTTCCTGTTTTTCTCCCAACACAATCAATTACTTAGGGAAAGTTCAACTCTGAGATACACAGAAAGACTTCTGGGATTGTGAGCATACCACGAGGCCTTTGTTTAGGCACATTAATAAGAATCTATTAATAAATAAAGGACTTACTCAGTTAGCATTAGGATATGGTGAGGTATTAATATGATTAGAAATGTAAAGAAAGGACTAACATTTCCAATGCTCTAGTTTTTCATACCCTACTGGAAAGCTGAAAGTATGCTCAACATTAAGAAACAACCTTGTCATGTGAGCTGGTTGTCATAGTTGAAGACTGTGAGATTAGGAATATAACAATGAGGAAGGTTTAGAAATATAACAATGAGGAAGGAAGTCTTCTGTAATTCTATGACTATTGTTTGGACAATGAGAAATATTTGTCTAGGAGTAGGCTAATGTAGACAGAATACAATCACATCTATTCAATGTGCTCTGTTTTTTATCTTTTTTGAATTAAGAATGAAAAGAAGCTTGACAAGATACATGCTTGTCTCTCCCCCTCTCCTTCCCTACCCTTCTCTTGATATAGATCCACATGCCTCTTTTAAGTATTCATTCAACATCCCCTCAAAGTTCCCACAGCCTTCCATAAGAAACCTTATACCATCCACACTGAATTACTTGAGTATAGATCCTGGATTCCCCTTTCTTTCTACACAGCATCCATGAGCACCCTAGTGATTCTGTGCCTGAAAGAAACTCTGGGAAATATCTACACTCTACCGTCTGCTTCTCAAATCCTCCATCCTTCCTGATTTTTCCAATCTTATTTCTCTTGCTTCTTCTTGGATTCTCTCTGACTTAATTCCACCATGTTATCTATACCTTGTGGACTTAAGGCTCTTAGGGGAGTTTTTCTTTGATTCTCCTTTGTCAGCTTTCAGACTTAGATTCTTCATCTATATTTTTCATCTCACTTAACCTCTTCTGTTGGTCAGAAAGCATTTTCTCCTGGGCAAGTTCAAGGATCTCCGCAACCACAGTGTCATCTTTAGTTCTTTGATCTGCAGCTCATCTTATCTGCCAATCATTATTTCCTTTCTCTGTGAACCTTCTTGTCTTAGGAGTCTCAGAAAATGCTTGCAGTGTTTGGCTCCTTCATAGTTCTTTTCTGACACATTCTGTTTGATTTTTCACTCCATTTTGTATCTTTATTTTTTTCCAGAGACTATTTTTATCTCCTTCTGCACTATACATTTGCCTTTTAAAAATTCACACTACAATATTGCATATGTGCAAATAAATGACAGTAATAAAGCCTTCCACATATTGTTTACTTGTGGTATTTGATTTAGTCAGCTTCATATCAAGGCCTACTCATATTTCTGCAGTCCTTTTTAATGAAATCTAAAATGGTTTTCCATATTTCTCTGCATTCATATAAATTATTTGACACTTTATAAATTGTAAGTTTTTATCGTTCTGCCCAAGTACTCTTAAGGAAAAAAATACCCAAAGCAAAACCTCACTGTGTTGTGCTTTCTTTATGAAGCCAATATTGTGGAACAGTATATGCTGGACCTCTAGTATCTGAAGTTCTTCATAAAGGTTTTAGTGGGCATTCTTTATTCTTTGTGGTAGAATTATTTTTTCCCACATTATCCAGCTTTAAGGAAAACAAGACAGAGAGATCAAAAGACAGACACAGACACACACTCTCTCTCTCTCTCTCTCTCTCTCTCTCTCTCTCTCTCTCACACACACACACACACACACACACAAACACACACACATACAAAGAAAGAGTGGGGGTATCATACTCACAAAGGATCCTTGACTTGCAAATAGATGGATTGATGTGCTTCAACACTAACGGTGTAAGAACAAGTTGCATTCAGAGGAAACTATACTTTGAGTTGGTTCTTGTCTTGAGCTAGCAATGTACTGTATGTTGTGGGGTGCAAGACAGAAACAAAGGCAAACATTTGCTCCTCTCCAGTATACTGTACTAGTACACTATGATGTGCAATGGGTTAAGTGATCTAAAACCAGCTCGGATTTACATGGTTCCCAACTTTGAGCATGTCCACTGAGACCCAAATCCATCTTGAGACAAGGAGAACCTCTCTTGTAGCACTCTTTAAACCTGTGAAAATAAACACACGTAATAGTTACTATTTTAGGGGTATTTAATATGTATGTCCAAGTTCTATCTATTTATACATTCATTCCACTAATCCCTTTAACACCTCTGTAGAATGGATATTCTTGTCCCATTTTACAGCCAAGAGTTACAAACCTCATGGAGGCAAAGCTGGGTGTTTACTAGTCTGCATCTGCTGAGTATGGAACCCCACTATAAAACTCTCTAATGTTTCTGAACTATGAGGCCTATATCTGAAACTTTTCATTTATTCCCACTAAGATGTATCAAGACAACCATCATAGAATCCAGTTTTTGCCACATAGTCCCACAGCTAGAGTGAAATGGGCTACTGATTTCATACAACTGTGATCTGGATCAGAAACAGAAAAGCTGTCCATATTTTGTCATGGGAGCAAGTTAGGTCACAATCTTACAACATGGTTCTCAACAGGCACAGGCTGAGGTGAATGTCTGCTCACATAGATGAACACTCCCTGCCCCCCACATGCACACAAAAGGATCCTGGGTTTAATGGAATATACAGCTGAAGACAAAGAGCAGACATGGCTCCACACATGAAAGAATTTAAATAGTAAACCGGGTTGTCAAAAAATGTTTCCTCCTATTTTTGCTCTTCTTGAAATTATAAGATGGCCACTAGCTGTCATGGGTTGACACTGAACTAATTTGTCTCCTAAGTCGAAAATATCTTATTTTCCTTTATTGCTTCAACATAAGTTTTAGGATTTACTGGGAAAGTTTGAGGGGTAAGGGAACTTCTAAGAATGGATGTCTTTGCAGAAGCAGAGGAGCTCAGACTGTGTTAGTATGTGTGCCAGGCAATCTGTGCCACCAGAAAGATGGACTGTTGCTACAGCAATTACTCTAACTGGGACAGGGTGAAGGGGGGTCTATTGGTTGCTCATACTTGTATTCTAGATTCACTCCTAGAGCTGAAGGAAGAATAGTGCCCGTGCCAATAGAACCATATGAACTGAGAGTAAGAACATTTCTGAAAGTAGATAAAATAGATCTCTGATATCCATGGATAACAATGCCTACTAATAGTTTACAAATGGAAAGACAGAGATCCATAGAAGCAAAAGGCATGAGTTTAAGATTAACTCAAGATATAAGCCACTGGGATAGGTTTCTAAGACTCTAAATAATAAAGGAAGAGATGAGAAATTTACTTCTACTAAGGATTTATTTGGCTCTACTAGGATGGAACAGACAATTGCAAAAGCACAAAGCCAGGCATTCATTTAATTTGCAAACATGTGTACATTAATTTTCCTATCGATCTTCTATTTACAAAGAATGTGATAGGTATCTGTGAGTTAGGTAAAAACTTGTACTTTTAGAAGACTCAGGCATGATGCACCCACAAGCACACACACATGCACACACACATGAATACACTCATCCACACATAAACAAACACAGATACACATACCCTCGAGTATGTGCACCCACCCATATATGCAAAGCACACACATCACACACATGAACAACCATGCATAAGGCAGGAGAGGGCATTCAGATGAAAGCTACAAGATTAAGACATGAACACAATTTTTTTTTCATTTTTTCCCAAGGTATTTTTGGTAATACCCTCCATCTGAAAGTTCCTTTCTAAGGAGAGGTGAAGTGTGGCTCATGTGCTAGGAGACCATCATAATCAATCATGTTCCTTGCTACTCATTAGGATTCAACTTGCTCTCCCTGGGATTCTAATGAGAGGCCTAGTCTTTCTTTGGGAAGTTAAGTCTCACCATGCTAACTCTCTAAAAAGTAAAATAGAAGCAAAAAAAAAAAAAAAAAAAAAAAAAAGCCCTCAAATTATACCAACTTGATTTTGAAATGATTAACAAACCAGAATTTGACATAGGATACACACACACACACACACATACACACACAAACACACGTATGCTATAAGAAGTGGGGTAACATTTAATGTTTCCTGGTCTCTGATATGCATCTGTAAAATGGGAGTAATATCAGTACAACAGACTGTTATGAGAATACAATGAGATATTATTCATGACTCTCAGAAGGAGCACATGGCTTGGAATAAATAGAGGATAACCCATCAATACTTGTAAATTAATATGTTGAGATTATTGGTGAATAGTGAAACAATAAAGATCAGAGAAAGCCAGTGGTTTTTCTGTTTCTCAGGCATCAGACCCTGTTACATGATGGCACTATTCTGACACCCTGTCCTGAACTATCACGGAGCTCACACTCCCAATTATATTTGGCTTAGAGTAATCCTGAAGTCATTTGTATTCCCTCAGCACATACCTGCTGGGCAAGCAAGCGTGGCATTGACAAGAATAATTGTACTTGGCATTTGTAGAATATCTTATACATTTCAAAGCCCTTTTGCATATGTTACCTCATGTGGGATTAAGCATTTGCCATGGATACTACATTCACGGATAACCAAAGTTGGAATTTTACGCCAGTTATTAGATTTGACTTCTGCTTACTTTCTGAGAGACCCGCAAATCAGGTTATTTAGTGTAAGGCATATTCATCATCATCAGTTGTTAGAGAATTTAGGTCGGCCAAAATTGGGAATTTGGTTTGCATGTCTTGGGTGAAGTGATAGGTCCTAGTATTTGCTTTGCAGCGGGAGGAGCTGGCTGGTAAAAGAGAAGGGAATAGGGACGTCGTTCAGAACTTAAGCTCTTATCAGTGTCCAGACAGGTACTTGTAAAGCCTGCGGATGACTTTCCAGAAGCCAGAGAGCTCATCCTCAGCTGGAAGATACTCCAGCTAGCATAGATCACTCTGGAAGAACGGCTGTTTCCTCACCTGCTCTTTCTTTATGGAAAGACTATGCATTGACGATTATGCCTTCCTGGTACTGAGAA
This sequence comes from Micromys minutus, assembly GCF_963924665.1. NCBI lineage: Eukaryota > Metazoa > Chordata > Mammalia > Rodentia > Muridae > Micromys > Micromys minutus. Next base: position 39,398,871 of record NC_137957.1, on the reverse strand, counting down.
AAGCAACTTAAGGAAAGAGGGTTTATTTTGCCTTCAGTTCAACGGAGTCCTTCATGGTAGGGAAGAAAGAAGTGTCAAGAACGTGGTCACAGTGTATAGCCAAGAATCAGAGAGAGTTGACTTCTGATGCTCACTTGGTTTCCCCTATTTATACCATCTGGAAACACAACTCATAGGGATTGTGCTCTCAGGATTCAGGATAGGTCTTCTCTTTTTAGTTAAAACTTCCCAGATACATGCTCATTGTTCTACTGAGAAGTGCTTTCATGGGGACTCTGAATTCAGTCAAGTAGACAATGACTAACCATCACAGGATACTGTTCACAGGATACTGTTGAACAAACAGTTTGGATATAAAATGAATGGTTTTTAGGTTCAATAGCATTGAATTTAAATGCTTATGAACTTTGAGCAAATGATTTGTCTGGTATAGGTCCCAGTTTCATGTTTTCTATGTGTATTGAGTACATATGCATCACAGAAACATTATATAGTTAAATATAGGAGTGCGGTGTGTGGCAAATCACTAAATTAGTAAGCTTCCTTAAATAATGTTCTGTGTAAGCCTGTTGGTGGGAGTAAATTATGAGGAGTAGCTCCTATTCTGGTTGTTTGGAAGGCAGGGTTGATGTTATTTAGTTATTCTTTCTCACTACATTATTAGAAGACTCTGTAGAAACCTACTTGGGAGAATTTTTTTTTCTGAGACTAGGCTTAGGGTGGATTTTGAGTCTTTAGGAAAACTGTAGAGATTTAGAAGTTGGGCATTTGAGGAGAGAAGAGCTCCTTGCCTCCACGCTAAAAAGTTCATGGTCACTGCCACTTAAAGTTGCTCCAGGGTGTGTCCTACACTGAGTGGACATTTGCAGGGACAGGCTTAGTCTAAGTAAGTAAGGCATTTGTAGGTTCATAAGGAAACAGCAGCTCTTGGGATCTGCTGTTGGGACCTTCCAGGTAGAAGCTTCTGGAAGATCTATAAAGTGATCTCTTTGACTAAAAGCAATTGCCAAGAGGCCAAGGCCATTGAGAGTATGTCTGGATAAGTTTCATAATCCAGGGCTTTAGAAATATGGTATTGGGTTGGGGAATGTGCCTGTGGGTCAAGTATGTGTTCATATAGGAAACTTGTCAGAGAAACTATTTTAGTTTTTTCAGTAGGAGACCCAATGGAGCTGGAGATTTTGACGTGACTTGAGACCACTGAAGAATTCCTCAACCATCACTGGCTTGTACGGTGATGAACATTCCAAGGAAGGGAAGTCTCCACTGTCAAATGAAATGAGAGCACTTTATTCTGTTTGATGGGGCATGACAGTAGCATTCCATGAGGGCAGAGAGAACAGAGCTCTCAACTGAACTCTAGACTGCAGTAGTATAAGGCCAGCCAAACTTATCACTGGAGCTGTGTAAAATAACCTTTGCCCACTCTAAAATACGCAGGAAACCTGCAGAGTAAGAGCAGAAAAGTCACAATGAGAAACAGTCTGGACTATGACTTGTGCCTCCCTGTATTTTACTTACTGCTGTGATGTTTTTAGGTCATTTACTTGAAGTAGTTTTGGAAGCTAGAATGCAGATCTATTTCTTGCCTGGGCCTAACACAATGGCAGCCCTTAGAGATCCTACAGGTGTTTGTGTATCAAACCAAATCATGGGCGTGTTTGCCATCAACACGCTGGAGTTTTTCTAGGGTCCAGTCTTCACAGAAATCAAGGCATGAGTCATCGTTTTCTAAATTTGTTATGATACTTTAGTAGTGAGAACCATAATAGCTGGAAACCATCTTTACTGGACATCTACATCTTTGAGTAAAACAGAGTCCCTTGCTTAATACAGCTTTCACATTGAGAATCTAACAAGGTAAGACACCTTTGCCAGATATGGATCTTGGAAACTCTCCAACAGAAAACACTGGTTTAGTCAAAAATCCTGCCTCTTTCCTTGAATCAAGTGTAAGTTTAAGGATTGGTTAAACTTACCACCACATCACAACAACATGGAAGGCTGAGTAACAGGATTTACAGTGCCTATTACTGGAGAATAGCAGCCCGGGGCACTCCCTGAACCACACAATTACAAAACCAAAATCCATGTGCTTTTTGTCTCTGCCTTTCAATAACCATAAACAATGGTGCCTATTTTGTCCTTTCTGTTTTACCATTTTAAGAAGGAAATCTTACCTTGTTTATGGAGAATAATCTATGGCTTTCAGAACAAATCAACTGTTTCTGGTATCCCATAAGTAACAGACCAAAACTCCTCCCTCTCGTTTCAGAATCTGTTGCAAAACTGCTCAGCAGTACCTGGGCCCAACAACAGTGGCCATTTTCAAATCTGATCAATTAACACCAACCTCTGGGTTATCTCACAGTTGATCTATGGACAAAGCAATGTTAAGCTAATGAAAATTTATTATGATAAGAAGGGGGAAAACATTTTAGTTCTCAGATAATTAACAAAACCAACAGGACATTTATTAACTGTCTGTAATAGTCACTCCCTGGCAGTAATAACTCATAAAGTATTTCAGAACCTCCTCAAGGATGCAAAGATGAAGGAACAAGCCCTGGTCTAGCTCCAGTATGACCTACCGACTACCTCAGCACAGCCTCTCCAACCAATGTGGGCAGTTGTTTTCCTTCAGATGACTACCCTCAGGCAAGATTCTACCTTTAGCCAATGTATGAGGTCAATAGTCAGCCAACCTTCTTTCCAAGTGACTTATCTAAGATACACTGAATATTCTTGCCCAGGAAGGTCTGGAGGAGAGCCAAGAGACTGAATGGAAGACCATATTCAATATCATTGTCTCTGCCTAACACCTAATAAGACCATGGCCAGTATTTAGGTTTTTGTGTTCTGTTTTATCTACAAACTGAAGCTTCCCAAGCGTACCAGATGGGGGCAATTAAGAAGAATGAATGAGCTAATATTTGGAAAGTGCCCAACACAGGGTCTCACCCATGGTAAGGGCTCAGAAATCCTATGATGAGAATGTTAGTCATGGCATCCTATACCAGAACACTGCAGAAGACAAAGCAATAGAAAGCTATGATGGCTGACTTTGGTGACTCCTTAGAGACATAAAGATCATTCAACATTCCAGAAAAGAAAGAAGTTGAGTCTTCTGGTTAGGGTACTTAAGAAAAAGTCTTGAGTTAGACTGTGGGATCTGAATAAGTTTTACCATTCAGCAACAAAGGAAGGCCATGACAGGCAGTAGAAAAATAGCAAAGAAAATGGGAGAAGGGAAGTCATCACAAATTTGGGGAATCAAGTTTCCATACAGTCCAGAACCAGTTTTTTAGTGGAAGGGGATAGAGAAATAAGGACAAAAAAATCAGCTAAAATGACATCTGGAAGGAGGGGGTGTTTGTAGCTTTTTAAGAAAGAGTTGCATTACACATCAATGCAGATCGAAATAACAAGACCATTTGCTAACTGTGAGTACAGCAGGGATTTCTCACCTTCTGATAGATTTAGAAGGTAAAGCCCTGTAGTCCCACAAGAACCATGGTAGGTCGAGTTCTATCAATCATGATTTGTGCTATCACAAAGTATCTCTAAATTCAAAGCTCGAAACAAATATTGTTCTCTTTTCTGAAGGGTTAGTAATTCGGGCTGGGCTTAGCTGTTTCTGCAGTCTGAAGCCAGGCCAGATGCCTTTATGGAAGGTTAGGATCCATGACTGTTCTCCATATAGTTTCTTATCTTCTAATAGGCAAGGGTGAGATTGTTCTCCTGTGGTGATTCTTTACAATGTGGCTTCTGAAAGCCTAAGCATGTGACTGGTATATTAACTTTTGCAACATACCATTGGTGAATGCAAGTCCCTGGACAGCAGACAATTGGTAGGTAGGAAAATATCCAAATTCCAGATGCAGAGTCATATTACCAAGTGAATAAAAGAAATACTAATCTAACCAGGAAAGATTACTGATTTTATAATCTACAAAATAACTTTGGGAATTAACAAATACAGCTATACCTTCTACATTTATACCTCTTCCTGGTTAAGTATTCAAGAAAATACCAGCAATAAATCCCCGCAGACCTTTTCCTAACAGCAAAGTGTAGGGCTGAATATCAAAAAGTCCCATAAACACAGGACATTCAGAAATCATAATGTGAGCCTATTGCAGGAACTTCTGAAAAAGGCTCATGGCCTGCTGACCAAATGTAGCTAAATGTGCTTGTGACTTCTTATTC